>NC_071354.1:169657410-169969160 GCF_943734655.1 Sabethes cyaneus | reverse complement strand
AGCAGCATAAGACATACAGTGATAGCGACCAAATCGTGCCATGGGTTTCGATGGTGCGGCACTGCGTCGAGACATTTATCTATCATCCATGACGGAACTGCGTGGCCCCAGCCAGCAGTCGTGCGCAAATAAAGAAACGCCAGCTCGACTGTTTGCTTTTTCTGTTTTGATCTAGCATTTTATGTTTTGATAGTTTTGTTTTGATTCCGAATGACCGCTTTTACATTTTTTAACGGTTCGATTTATTCGAGGAATGCGTACATCCGTACGTGAAATCGGGTGGAATGTGTTTTATGCTTGATAATGAACGATGCTTCTGTTCGAAACCCAATCGATTGATGAAAACTGTACGGTAGCGGTAAAGTAGATTACAGAATGCGACACACGTAACTGATACCATTGTGAGAGCGCGTTCAATCGTAGCCGCATCCACGTGGTTTCAGTACGCTGCGGCTTCGTCGATTGAAATTGATCCATTGAACAATGCAGGCCAATTTCTCCGCACGGAACCCCAAGCTAAAAGGAGCTTCGTTTATAAATAGAGTGCATCACTTCCCAGTCTTAGTAAAACTGATAGCGGTTCCCGTCTTTGAGCAGAGACAATTGAATGGAAATTAGGTCAATGTGAGATATATTCGATGAAAACAACCATCGTGTGTCATTGGATGTAAGACGCCTATGCTGTACTAAGTGGAACAGGGGCATTGCAATAGGGTTACGTTAGAGTCTCCTCACGTGATTTCTCGAATATTCTTCTCGATTTTAATTTTAATCTAAATATAATTGAAAATAATAGCTATAGCCGTATTTAATCTCTGGAATAATCACTAGAATCTGGAATCATTGAAACATAATATTAGAAACATACATCTTGAGAACAGATTTTCGATCGACGCAATGCTTTTAAAAGATTGGGTTTGTACAGAAATTAGGAAGTTTGTTTCATTTTCATCAAATGTTATCAAAATATAGTTAATTTTTTTCGACTAGCTTTGCACCCATAACTGTTCTCAGCACACATTATGTTGGCGATCAAAGACGAACAACATTGCACCCCGAAATGGAACCGAACAATTGAATCCAAATCGATATTATTTCACCCTCCATCCGGCTCGGTAGGTAGCCCCGGTAGTAGGCAACTGTCGTTAAAATGCATCCTCCAGTAGGTATAGATTCAATCGGCACCCACAAATGCAAAATTGCAAGCACATTTACATCGCCACACTTATCGACCGGCCGTGGATGGGCAGTGGACGGCAGACGGGCGGCGGATGATCTTGCATAATGCACACCATCCGGCTGTCTGCAGAACAAAGCGGATTAGTTCGGTGCACCAAATTGTACCGTACAATTGCAGCTTTCCCTTTGGCGGACCTCAAATAAACTACCGTTGCGCCTGCCTAGGTTGGACACTGGCACGAGCCCCTGTGTGTGTGAAACGGTCGAGTGAGGTTAATTTTTTATTTATATGCTTTTTAGCAATATTTTCGGATCATCATTAGCGGACACAAAAAAGCATTGAAATAATGTTTAGCACCGTTCGATCAGCATGCGCTCAGCAAAAGAAACCTACCGAATATGAGTAAGATATTATCGGCTTTTCCACAAACAAATCCCTAGGAGGGGTAAAATCGATTGCATTGTCGCGAAATGTTACCGGGGTCCGAAAAAAGTTTCGGACATTGATTGACAGCTAGCATTGTACTCGCTAACTCAAGTGTCAATTAGATGACGAAATCGACTTGCCACTCGAATTCCAACGTAGGGTCCCAATTTGGGACGGCGATGCATCTAATCAGGAGCGATGATTGACGTACATGTAAATTGCGAATCAAGATCGGGTCGATGTTGGGAGGATTAACAAGGGTGAAAGTGTGTTATAGAACGGAAACCGTCAAACAGAGTGCTTTCGTTCATTCTGCTAGTTATACAGCGAAAATATATTATGTAGTGCATTCGAATGAAACTTTAAAAATAAAATTCCTTGCTTTGCCATGTGCTGTAACCGTTTTAACAAAGTTGCTCGTATGTATGATTTCGGTATGAAAAAATGTGTATTTAGACTAAGAAACAGTTAACAAGTAAGTAATATATCTATGCGATATTTATATGTTTTAGATTATTAAATAAACAAATGACCCAACCCAACCCTACAAAATGATACAACCAACACTTGCACACTTAACACTGGCACACTCATCTAATGCAGTTTACATTCAGGACATCACTTTTATCTAGGTTCAAGCGAAGTCTCGTAATCGATATTTTGCACATCATTGTCATTTTTCACCTTTTCGCGTGCTTAATGGCGGCTAGTGGGTACACTTTTCGACAATGTTTATTTGCTTTTGGAAACTCCGCTCACGTACTCTTGAAAGTTCTACAACAAAATCAAGCGTAGAAATATCAAGTTGATGTGAATAAAATTAAGTTGCCAAAGGTATGCTAACGTTTCCCGAAAATTGTACCAACCAGCCGCCATTACACACGCGAAAAGGTGGATATAGTTTAAAAAATTGTTTGATTAATAGAAGGATTGAAGCATATTACCATAATAACTAGGATCGATTATGGCTATATTGTTCAAAACACCGCTGTTAAAGTCAAATCGTTAAAGAATTTGATTCACAACTGAAATGAAAAAGTTTATTGATTTTAATTTGCTAATTTGTTAGCTTCTGTTAGCAGTTTTGATTCAGAAGCAATCAGAATTTCTACTTTTGCACCCATATAAACGTTTCTAATTCCTTGTAGCTGTGTGGTTCAAGTTTTATTGCATATAGTGCAGTATTTATAATTACTTCAGGCTTCATAAAGCAATCCAATATCGTCTTAACTAGAAACTGATTTCGTTTTTTAGTCGGCACAAATTCTAAATATATGCGCGTGATCGGTTTGTTTAAAACATTGTAAAGGAAAGATGTCTACAGTGACACTTTTTTCTAAAACAATTACAAATTTTGTAGTGAGAGAACTCATTTGCAAGCACGTATTGTACAGTTTCCCGCATTATCTCCTCTGAAAAGTTTTCGATTTGTGTTTTACGAGCCACGACTCTCGGCATCTAAAAATGTTTACAATGCTTGTGTTTTCACAAATAGTTACATTAACTAGATGCTAATAGCTCTGCCAATAATGAATGAATTTTCATGATTTAGATACCGATCGACTCATAAAAGATGTAACAATTATGTGATTCTGTTGTGATTTTAAATTCTTTATGTTAAAAAAGCAACAAAACCCCCTTGTCTCAACAGATTCAAGATTCTATACGACGTTTAGGTCTATTCTAACTTGTTATTTGTGCCTGGGAAGTATGCGAGAAAGAGTTATAAAATCCTCTCGTCCTAACGAGATTTCTTAGGACCGTGACAAACCAGTTTGATGTGCTGAAGATAAACTGTTATAAAAAAGCGACCAACCCTATCTTTCACCCGATGCACAATTGGCAAAATCGAGCTCGTAATCCCAAGTATTAGAAGCCACTGGTTTGGAATCTTACAAGATACCTATTCTTATAAAAAATGCGGGAAATCGATTGGTGATGGTTTCATCCTGCGCAGACTTCGGGAAGCGGTCCATTTTACCCTATTTTCCCCAAAAATCATGATAAAAGCTAATCCAACAGTATAAAAACTTATATACCGCCCGTGAAACGAACTCAAATAGCTTCCAAATTTTGTCAAAACATCAGAAGAATCAAATTCCATCCACTCCATACTGTGCGAAATGCAAGAATAGTCCATTTTGCCAATTCACCCCCAAATGCATAGATAACTTAATTAAAGCAATTAAAACTAACTCAAAGGCAAAAACAACCTTCAAAAGAGATGTGTATTTTAACATACTGAGTAACAGTTGAAAGCAATAAATTAATTGGATGCGGAGTTATTGTACAGAATTGATTTTTAAATGTACTTTTTAAATAAACCATTATCGCAGCTAGCAAAAGATAGATAGTTACTATATTCAGCAAAGTTGCTCATTTTAGTGTTTTATAATTTTTCTGAATAAAAATTTTTTTTTGGACGATTTCAAAAAAACAAAAGTTTGTATCACCCTGATAGATGAATATGAGATTACCTAGCTAGTTTGAAAAGATGTGCTGTATTATATTGATAAACTTCTCCAAAGACACCATCGTTGAAAAATTACGATTTTTACGCAACAGCAAAAGAACGCGTTTTTGTAGATCTAGGAGAGAATCAGGCAAAACGGACCGATTGTGAATTCATCACGCTACTAAATCGTTGACAAACAACTCTCCTGATGTCTTTCGAGTAAACTGGTACTACTCGGGCTTATCCCCCTGTCTTTGAATTAGTTTTAATCGCTCCAATTAGGTTTTACTATGTATTTAGGGGTGAATTGGGCAAAATGGACTATACCTGCATCTCGCACAGTATGGAATGGATGGGATTTGATTCTTCTGATGTTTTGACAAAATTTGGAAGCTATTTGAGTTCGTTTCACGGGCGGCAAATACGTTTTTATACTGTTTAATTAGCTTTTATCATGATTTTTACGGAAAATACTTCCCGAAGTCTACGCAGGATGAAACCGTCGCCAATCGATTTCCCGCATTTTTTTTTACATAAGAATAGGTATCTTGTAAGATTCCAAACCAGCGGCTTTTAATACTTGGGACTACGAGCTCGTTTTTGCCCATTGTGCGATGGTATTCACATACTGCAAGCAGGCTTGGCATACACTTTTCGCTTTGATTTTGCTCTTTTGATTACTGCTCCTCAACCAAGTAGAATTTCAGAAAGTGATGTATTAGGCATTTGTTGAGTTAGCAATTATCTATAATAATGCTGAAGAAAGTGAAGTTTTATCTTTTGTATTTACGGCGCTGTAAAGCAGCAATGCGATTGGTAGCAAAAAGAGCGCTCTTTTTGCTACCAAGAGGGTAGCAGCCTCATAGCGCCATAAATACAAAACGCACAGTAATGCGTACTTCAGCAATATTGTAGATAATAACAAATTCTACAAACGCCCCATACGTCACTTTTTCAAATTTTGCTTGGCTGAGATGCAGTAATCAAAAGAGCAAAATCGAAGCGAAAAGTGTATGCCAAGCCTGACTGCAAGCATTTATTCAAATTCGATTTAAATGTCTCTCGTGAAGAAAAGAAGAAATTTCGTCTTGTTATATCTGCCTCATAAGTATTTAATCAGTGTGTATAAATTAGGTGTATTGTTTGTGAATTAACGCATAGGATAGCATATAAGCAATGTTGTACTGTAGGGTGTCATGTTATCTGTTGTACAATTAAAAGATGAGAGGTTTTGTGCTCACGGGAGAAGATACAACGGCATAGAGTATCAGAAAAATCTGATGTCCTATATGGAAAAGAGGTAGACAGAATATTCATGCATGCGACGTGATGCTGGTGCAGCAATTTTCAAAGTGAGGAAGAATTAGCGACTGTTCGATTCGAAAATAGGTTTTGGATGTTAATTTTTTGCTTTACCATTGCATGGAATTCTTAGCATACTTTCGATTGTATTGAGAGCAATACAGAGCAATTGTGAAATAAACTGATAAACAGAGTGTCAAAAAGAACTATTAGCGTGCAGAAAATGTTAGCTAATTGGTGATATTTTAACTTTTAGGCAATTATATTTCAAATCAACGTATTAGAATAAATGCTGCTATATAGCAACTATTTTATAGGAAATAGACGAATGTGAACCAGTGGTGAATAACTCAGATTATTTAACTTTTGTGCTTTTAAACATGATTTATAAAACTTTTCAGCCTGCTTAAAACTGTTCTGATTCTCTGGGGAGAGTTTTTGAATAAAATGATGCCTTATTGCGAGTAATTCGGGGTAAAAATCAAGGTATTTTTATAGTAAGTTCTATAGCTCCTAAACAAGCAAAGATAGAGGAATACTATATTCAGCAATGTTGTGTATTTTTACTATTTGTACAACTTTGTAAAACAGGAAAAAGTCAGCACTCAAAATCTAACCACTTTTCGTGACACTCACGTTTTTAAATTTTTTTGGAATGACGCTTTGGAACGTAGTCCTATGTCAACAAATTTGGCAAGTTGAAAATTTTACTTCGGCTTTGTACATAAATTACGTAACGCATAGAGGAGTGTGGGAAGGGGGGTAGGGAGGTTTGCAACTTAGGGGAGAGGGAGAGTCACGATGATACCTACGTAAGTAGTAGCTATCTTAGCACGAATAAAAGTACGTAACTGAACAGCATGTAATCCCAGCATGCAATATGCAGTGTTGCTAATTGCTTTTTTTATATGAAACCCTCTTGATTTTTACCTCGATTCTGCTTGATCAGAATTCTTGTTCTGAACTCTGATCAGCTGGTGTTAAACTATACATTATGCATTTTTGGCTTTACAGTCAGTTTTATATCGAAAACGGCTTTTTACCTTTGTTATACAATATAACAAAGGTTTAGGAATTGGTCGAAAAACACGAAGTCGATCTGAGGCCCGGAGGGCCGTTTCACATATACCAATCGATCAGGTTCGACGAATGAGCAATGTCTGTGTGTGTGTGTGTGTGTGTGTATGTGTGTATGTGTGTGCGCTTCAATTTTCAATCGCCTATTTCTCGGAGATGGCTGAACCGATTCGTCTGCTATAACTTTTATTTTAAAGGTATTTTTATCTAGTATATCATTATTAAATGGTTTCGTGGTCTGACTTTTAGTTTAAAAGTTATAAGCAAAAATGTGAAAATTACGTGACACGATTTTCTCCGGAACCACAAAACCGATTTCATCGATCTTAGTACCAAATAAAAGCTCTTACTATTGCTAAACTTCACGCCAATTTTTATTGAAAACAAACAAGTGGTTTAAAAGTTATGCTTAAAAAACCAGTTTTGACAAGGTTCAAATGATCGCCTGTTTCTCAGAGATGGCCAAACCGATTTACGCGCTATTAGTTTCATTTGGCAGGTAATATAGCCGGATAGATCACTATTGAATGGTTTTTTGATTGGATGGTTAATTTGAAAGTTATGAGTAATTCAATACACCACACCAAAATTAACAATAATTTATAATGATTTTAACCAAGAAAAATAACCTAATTTCAATTATTTTAATATCAAACGAGAGGTTTTCACACTACGAATATATATGCAAAATTTCATAAGAATTGATTTTACCGGTCAAAAGATATTAACCCTCGAACACTCGCGCCAACTTTTATAACACAGTTACTCGCGCGCACAATAGCCCAAAACTAAAGAAAACGTGCGCACTAGAGTTTTGACTAGGAAAACTTGGTTTTAGGTTTATCGAACCTTTGGAAGAGTTTCTTGAAATTGAAAGCTCTATCGTCTGGTAGAATTTGATTTTTGATTAATCCCCCTAAAAGTGAAATAAAAAAATTATTTTCCTTCAGTTTCAATATAACACATTGATGTGTTCTGCAAAGTTTTAGAGCATATTATTACAAGAAATTTTGATGAAGACAGTAACCTTCTATCTCTTCAACGAAGAGATCTTATTTATTGTATATGAGTTTGAAAAATCAGTTTTTCTATTTTAGCTCTTTTTGTAATTGTTGTATGACTTTTTCATGTATTACAAAGTTGTATAAATAATAAAAATACACAACTTTTCTGAACATAGTATACCTCTATGTTTCCTTGTTTACGAACTGTAGAACTTTGATTATAAAAAATACCCTGATTTTGACCCCGAATCACTCGACTACCAACAGACGGATACATTTTAAACATTTTACATTTGCTGGTAGTTTTGCTGCACACAGACACCATTTTTCCATATGAAGAAACGAAAGAAAATTCCAGTCGGGGCCAACTGCGGTACACCTCACATGCTACTTGCTTCGTTTCTGTGATGTCGGTTTATATACGTTACGTTAGTATATACGTTAGTATATACGTAATATACGATTTGTAACTATATAACAATATGGCATTCAAAAACCTACATATGGTGTACAAAATACAACAACGTGAGTAACCGAAGGTTCATAAAAATTGATGAAATTTATTCAAGAAAACTTTATTGTTGTGAATCAAATAGAATGGCGTTACAGGAAATTATGCATAGTTCAAAAACCTATTAACTAGACCTTTACTACGCAATGTATATGTTAAAGAATACTATTTCATCTTACAACTTACTTTTACTTGCACTTACCCTCATTAGTAACAACTTACTCAGCAATTTCATGAGAAAAGAAACTATCAAAATTTATAAGTGCTTCTATTTGTTTCAAATTTTGTAAACTTATTCAATTTCCAAAAATTTCATGTAAACCAAACGTGTCGATTTCTATCTCAAATCGCAAGTAAGACGGTATAACAAAGGTTCCCTTCCCCACTAGGTGGATTAAATCAGGTTTTTATACTGACACTAAATTATACAATTTGTTCAGAAATCCGGATAGCCATTCTGATCAGAATGGCTTTGTTCAGAGCGTAGAATCGAAAGTTTTGAAAAAAGAGAGTTCAATTTTCACAATGAGCGTTTTTACTAAACTGCTTATTTAAAATGTATTTTTTTCTTTGAACTTTTATATTTTAATGGAATGATTTTAACTATAACATGTACCTATTGCCTGTAGAAGTTGCAGTCTATAAGTTTTCAGTAATATTTCGGTTTGCTTATAACTTAATACTCAATAAGATCCAGCCAGCAATTCCGTTGAAAACATTCAAAAAGTTCAAGCTCATCTAAATATGGAATTTCACCAAATCGAACCTCCAATCCATCCCTATCGGCATCGGTGGAACAAGATCAATCGCATGTCCAACTTTGAAGCATCTGACGACGTGCCAAATGGTATCCCTCCTTCGTGGCAATTTGAGCAAATTTTCGAAAACCAGAGAGATTTGACACCCTTATATTTTTGGTATCGTAGGGAGAAAGCAGCAGCTAGCTAGGAGGGTGACTCGAGGTCCCGTAATCCGCCAACGTCGAACGGTCGTTGTTTGCATCCACGCAGTGCAGTGCAGTCAGTGGATGGAGGGTGATTTATCCCACTTTTCCCGTTCTGTTAGGGCGGTTGGTTTCGTGCCCGTGCATTGTTGTGTTGGTTGTCGTGGGGTGCAAAAACAGTATCGAACAGCAGGACTCGTTGACCGTGGACCGGGTGGTAGAAACGGAGCGGCGGAAGAATTTTCAGCGGACAGTTTTGAGCATGCGGTTTTCGGGATTGGATCGTTCTATATGGCTGGGGTAGAAGGCACATGTAAAGCAGTTAAAAAACTCGGTAAAAAGCGACCAATCGGTGTGTCGTTGGAGGGAGTTACTTTTTTATTGATTAGGGGTAGGTGAGGCATATTTTGGTGCCAATAGTTTTGGAGAGTTGGAAATAAAATGGACGAAAACTGGCGAAGGGTTGTTCCCGTCACTGCATGTGATGCATGTGGCACGCCTTTACGCAATTCAATAGTGATTGACAGGCAAAGTGCAATGGTTTATGAGTGTTTATGAAGCAAACACTTAAGCGCAGACTGGTCCTTTTGATAGATTTGGGATTTTCGGAATTAGAGAATTAATTCCCTTTGCAATTACATATATTTGAGCCCACGGAAAATAATGACAAGGTGCAGTGGAAAACAAAACTAAACAATTGAACATTGTATTGTATCTATTTGCTTACAAAATGATCATAAAATGATTTTTGAACTCCAATGGCTTCCTCACAAAACACATATTTGATTGATTGAAAATGGTTAAAAAATGAGAATTTCAATGCTTCGAACCACTCGTTTGCTAAGGGGCCGGATAGTCTTCAAAACAATTGATGTTTTTAGCACAGCTTGACATTCTTATCATTTTATAAGTCTAAAGTTTGCTATTGAACATGTAGCAAAGTACAAGGTTTTGTAAAAAATAGAGCTTTCAAACCAAGTGAAAATTTTGTTGGCGGTCATTTTGGATCTGGCCGCCATATTGCATTTTTTCAGATTATAGTATTTTTCTCCATTAGCGTACCAACCGATTTTTATTTTAATCATTTTAAAACTGAAAAAAATCTGTAAACACATTTATCAAATTAGGCGTGCATTGGCAATAACTAAGTGAAACAAGAAACAACCAATTCGCTGCAGCAAGGTTTACAATTTTCATAAAATGGTAAACCATGCTACACAAAATTAATTAGGTAATCGGGTTAGGAAATTTGGGAATTATCACATGATAAAGATGTTGGGGGACAGGGGGTATAATGCCCACGTTAAGAAAAATATCATATTATTCGTATTCACTACATCTGGATTATTGCTTTTTGTGGTCTTTCTCCTCCGATGAGAATTGAACCACTAAATCCGTCAATTGCACCGCCCATATGTACTCAGGTAACCAATAAGCTAAGGTGACCAGAGTTTTTTTTGGATGAATGCGGGGCATATTGCACAGCTTGTTTGCTAAATCGGTCCGGTAGTAAAGATGGGATCATTTAGAAACTGGGCACTTCATTTTGGTGATAGCGGTGCTCCCAGTGGCAGTGGATGCTAGGTTTTGGTAGCGTTGTGTTGTTTGCGAACAGTTCTGCTCGGTATATCTTTTTCGCAGTTTAAAGGTAACGTGGTTTCGAGATATTCATCGTGCAAGAGGAGAAATGAAAGTAATTGCGAGCGGTCACCTACAGAATCCATCAGCGTCGGCTCGGGAGCTGGCGGGATTGATGGATTATCTTAAATGAGCTGTGGTGTGAGGGGTGCAAAAAAAACTGACCGCAAAACGCAGGCCAGACATTGGAGTTGAACTCTTGATCGTCAACTGCGGTTGAGGGTCATTCGGAAAGTCATAAGTCAAGGCTGATCACAGCATTACGGATTGTAATTTGGCAAATAATGGGCTGGATAATGCGGAATATAGACCCCATAGTGGTCGTAAGCCTCTTATCCAACAACTCCGATCCCGACCTCCTCGTGGTACCAGGCGGAATACGAGCAACCTTAGTGGAGATCGGGTAACCAACCCCGGTGGAAACTAAGGTCGTATACTAACCGGGAAGGAGGTATAGTGAGTCTCGGCACTATAAGATGGCAGTCCGATCGCGAGACTTGGTAGTGTTGTAGTACGGCTCTAACATCACACCTAACTTAAATCACACTTACAAAATTCAACCAAATTCGGAGCGGAATATTCGGCATCGACCTAGGCGATGGAACAAGGACGACGAATGGAGACTCGGTA
This sequence comes from Sabethes cyaneus, assembly GCF_943734655.1. Taxonomy (NCBI): domain Eukaryota; kingdom Metazoa; phylum Arthropoda; class Insecta; order Diptera; family Culicidae; genus Sabethes; species Sabethes cyaneus. The sequence continues at coordinate 169,957,994 of NC_071354.1, read as the reverse complement.
GTTGGAACTGCAGATCGCTAAATTTCGCAGGTTGCGAGTGGAAGCTGATTGAACAGCTGGAACCCGGCAAACTTGGCATCGTAGCTCTACAGGAAATCTGTCGCAAATGAGAGAAGGTATGGAAGATCCGTGGCGAAAAGGCCCAGTTTTACCAGAGCGGAGGTACTTCCAACGAACTGGGAACGGGCTTTGTAGTGTTGGGCGGAATGCAGGCTCGCATGATAGATTGGAAGGCGATCAACGAGAGAATAGGCCGCATGAATAACAGATATAGAGCAAATGCTTGCATACGATTTAAACGGAAAAAGCAAAGTAAACTGTTTTATTCATACAGTCTAATGTGTGTATTGAGGATAAAGGGCCGTTTCTTCAATTATAGCATCATTAACGTACACTGCCCGCACGAAGGTAGACCCGACGATGAGAAAAAAACTGCTCCTGGCTAAATACCGACGAGCTAGGAACCACGATCCTGAGGAGGAAAAAGCGCCAAAAGGAGGACAGAGATCGTGAAGAAATAGAACAACTATTCCGAGCTAATGGCACGTGCAAGTTTTATGAGAAGGGGAACCAAACTCGGAAGAGCTACACACCGTAACCTGACATGTGTAGGGACGAGGAAGGGAATCTAATCACAAACGAGCGCGAGGTGGTCGACTGATGGAAGCAGTTCTTCGATGAACACCTTTATGGCGAAGTCGCAGAAGGAAGCGGAACGGAAATTACCCTAGGAGCGCCCATGGAAGTTAGTAATGTCCCAGCATCTGATCTCCAAGAAGTCAAACGAGAAATCGGGCTACTGACGACCAATAAAGCCGCTGGGAAGAACCGCCTACCGGCGAAGTTTTATAAGCATGGCAGAAAAACGCTAGCAAAGGCTCTACACTGGGTTATTTCGTGGATTTGGGAGGACGAAAAGCTACCGGAGGAATGGATGGAAGGAGTGGGTTGTCCCATCTACAAAAATGGTGATCGGCTAGACTGCTGCAACAATCGCGGTATTATGCTGGTAAACGCCGCCTACAAGGTACTCTCCCAGATCCTGGTACGCCGGTTGTCACCGATAGCACAAGGTTTCGTAGGAAATTATCAGGCGGATTTCATGGGAAATCGAGCAACTACGGGCCAAAGTCCGACAGATCTTGCAGAAATGTCGGGAGTACATCGTGCCCACGCTTCACATCTTCATTGATTTCAAAGCAGCATACGATACAGTCGATCGAGACAAGCTATGTCAGATAATGCACGAACACGGTTTTCCGGACAAACTGACGCGACTGATCAGAGCTACATTGGATTGAGTGACGTGTTTCGTACGCATCTCTGGGACACATTCGAATCCCTTCGAGACGCGGCGAGGGTTGAGACAAGGTTTATCCTGCATGCTGTTCAACATCGCTCTTGAGGGGGTAATGCGACGGGCGGGCATCGAAAGGGTAGCCAATTTCTAGGCTTTGCAGATGACTTCGATATCATAGCCAGGAACTTTGCGACGGCGGAGGCAATCTACACCAGACTAAAAGCGGAGTCTAGGAGAATTGGTCTAAAAATAAATGCGTCGAAGACCAAATACATGAAAGGATGAGGCTCAAAGGAAACAAATGCGCGTCTCTCACGGACGGTTACCGGTGACGGCGACGAACTAGAAGTGGTAGAGGAGTTCGTGTATTTGGGATCGCTGGTGACCACGGACAACAATACTAGTAAGAAGATCCAGCGGCGCATCCAAGCGGGAAATCGGGCCTACTTTGCCCTTCGTAAAACGCTACGATCAGGAAGCGTGGGCAGTCGCACGAAGCTAACAATGTACAAAACCCTTATTAGACCGATAGTTCTTTATGGACTTGAAGCCATGATGGTGCACACGGAGGATATACGCGCCCTTGCTGCGTTCGAGCGGAAAGTGCTGCGAACGATTTTTGGTGGAGTACAAACTGAAAGCAGAAAGTCGAGAGAGGCGGAGGCGTATGAATCACGAGGCGTATAAATCAACAACCCCACCAGCACCAGGAAGAGGGGGGCCCAACGTGCACGATGGCTCGACCAGGTCGAATGCGATTTGCGACTTCTGAGACGACTAGGAAATTGGCGACGAGTGGTCCAAAACCGAGTTGAATGGAGACGAGTGCTTGAAACAGCACGAGCCATCCCGGCTCTATGCTGGAGAAGAAGAAGGGTTGTGCGACGAAACGCGATGCATGTGTCGGACTCGATGATGAATAAGCTTCAGAAAAGGTTGATTTCAGCCAAACCCATCGGTTAAATTCTTCATGCTCTGGCTCGCGGTAGGGTTTGCGGCAGCTTCGAAATTGGTTTTGGAAATGGGTTCGTGATAAAAGGTCATGACTTGGCAAGGAATCTGTTTCATTGGCATCCATGAGAAAACCAGTGTTTTGTGACGGATAAGAATTCGGTGATACACCGGGGTAAGTACCACACCACCCGGATTTTAACCCTTCATTAACCCCCCGTTGCTCGCGCTGTTGTACCGTTAACCGTTAATTTTATCTCGGTATATCTCGGGATTCCAGCAATAAAGAAAATTACTGTTTTCAGCAAAGTTGATCCGCAGGCCAAGATCTTTCAAACGGTGGAAAAAGTTTCATAAGTTTTTCGCCGAATTGCATCAGTATTCGAGTGCATTCTGTTAGGTTTTAGCATGCCTATAAATCGAAGTTGGCGCGAGTATCGACAGGTTAAGTCCCATGATAGCCTGCCGCAGTTCCAGTATACATGCTACAATCGACATTGGACTTCAGTTTATCTCAAAAGAGCTAAGTGCACCAAATTGTCCCCGGGTTCGTCCAGTATTGAAATACTATGGGCATTGGTGGAACTAGGGGGGGGGGGGGGGCAAAGTCTCTAGAAAAAAATAGAAAAATTGACTTGGCCGATCAATAAAACGGTCGAAAAAAATCCGGAGCTATAGCCCCCCCTAGAAATGAGCGCTAGTTCCGCCAATGACTATGGGATATGAATAAAAGAGTTAGAGCAAATGCTCCCATACGATTTAAACTAACTCTGCCTAGTCTACGGGTCCCAAGTGACCGGTTTTTGGGTTTTTTACTCACCAGACCAGAAGCAAGTTTGTCTCTTTAAAACCAACTATCTTCAATAATCCATTCTATATTCGATGGCGACACGGATGGCGACCTGTTATTTTTTTTAGTCAGAACTCACCGGCCGATTTTTGTAACTTTCAGACTTGGCAACCCTAGCCTAGTCATGTGGTATTATTCGCATTGACAGCATTAAACCCATTAAACGAATCGCTTGCACACTCACAGAAAAGTTCATGTGCGAATGCGGATGAAAGTTTGCCTAATAGCGAATTCATAAATTAACCTGGGTTCGTGCTAACTCGAACCCGAAATTTACGAACGATACGGGCAGTTTGACAGATCGACCCGTAAACCGTAATGCTAGACAGTTTTAACCTGCGCTTCAAACTGAATGCTGTCAGTTTAACCGAAATGCAATCTCGGTTAATTTATGAACGTTTTGACAGCACTTCGATTAAAACTGAGTGCTAATCGACCTGAGCCAGGTTAATTTATGAATTCGCTATAAGTGAAATGATATCCAGCATTCGTTATTAAATATTTAATATTCTTATTCTTATTCTGTCCAACCTAATAATAAACATTTGAAGGTGGCAGCAGCGTATGGCTGTCAACCTCGTAAACGCGAATTACGCATATCGTTTCTATCCAGTACACGAACCATTGTTACAATAAAGCTACTTGTGTCCACCTGTATTTTCGGATGAAAAATTTGTCCAGTGTTTGTGCTATATACGCATAGATGTCGCTATAAACTACATACAGTCGAGACTTCCATTATACAGATTGCTAAGCGGACAGAGGCAAAATAAAAAGTATGTTAAAAATGGAAAACAACAATAATTTGTAACAAATTTTTTTATAAAAATTAACATGTTCTACACAAATTCAACAAATTGTAGAAAGCATGCAATTAAAAAAATGGGGAAAGTCCCATACTTAGGAAGTAAAAAAATATTGAATAGCAAAAAAAGTTTTGACCTTTTCAGTGATTTTACGTGCTAAAACTGAGATAGATCTTAGACGCAACGAGGTACAAAGCTCCCGTTCAATGAGGAGAAAGTACTGCTCAAGCCACAAGTACTGATAGACGCAACGTTCAAAAATATTTTCGAAGTTCACACAGAATTAAAACAAATGCTTTTTTCAATGAAGATTTTTATATTTTTATAAAGTGTTTTTTTTTTCAATAGCATTATCGCTTCAGTAGTTATTATCGTACTTTGTTTTTTAAACTGTTACCTTGAAGATTATTTGCCTTATAATCGTTTTTAAATTAATTTTTTACAAATTCAGTACTGTTTTGGTTCCTACGCACTAATGATGCCTTCCAAGTGTGAAGTTAACATTACTTGTAGGTGTGTCTGTGTCTGTATGTAATGTGTGTGTGTGTGTTTAGCGACCATTGCTGGTTGCAATGTTTAACTTCGCCTCCATTCAATTTTGTGTGATAAAAATAATTTGGTCTGTACAATTGCGGTTGCATTGGTTTTCCTGTCCGGTTACGGGTTTCCGTTCCGTTCCGATGGTCTCAGGACGTGAAGGCTGCCAAATTAGCCTTTTTCTCGATTGCTTAATGAACATTTTTCACCTGATGGTAAAATCATTATTAGAAAGTTGATTTCGATGAAAAAATTACTAAAGAAGCGAACGAAAACTTGCTTGCACTGTCAAAGTACCTATGTGGGTTTTAAAAACTATAATCAGAGCTTGGTCTGTTCAAATTTCCTCTATAATTAATCAGTCAATGTTCCTCTTTTCACAAGGATTAGTTTTTTCGCCAGTGTTTAGTTTTGTCTCTAATACATCTGCCGATTTTTCCATCTTGTTGACATGAGAAAGAGAACGCCTCTACAAAAGTGAATTGCAAAGCATTTTTGTTTTCATGGGAATCAGTCATCCTTAAGCAAGTAGCCAGCAACAAACAACTCGCATAGAAACGTACAAAATGATTAACATTTTATCCAAACGCTACTTGAAACTCGGTTATCTTATGATTTTTTTCATTGTTATTGTTTTATTAAATAAAAGATTTTTGATACATTTTCACTTTGTTTTGATAGAAAAATCTTATTTATTACAGTTTCTTCATCGCTCCAATGTACACAGTACACATGTTTTTGTTTTCCGTTTTCTGCTCGTTAATTTACAACATGCAAACAAAACTAATAAGAATTTAACAAACATCAGCCTCACAAAACTTCAGGTGCGTGTAGTTGATAGGGGGTAGGGGGTAGCGTGCAGTTCGTTCGGGCGGGGAGGCATTAAAATGGGACGGGATTCAACTAAAACGGTGGGTTGGCTTTTGCAATTTTCGGGCGATAAACAACAGTTTAAGATGTTGCATCTATTCTGCACACACTGCCACTTAATCCGCGCGCTGCTTGCTAGACTTAGTTAGGTTGTTGCTAGTTCTCAAGAACTGGGTGATTATTTGCGCTATTTTTGTCGCTGATTTCTAGCTTCTATTTTTTCCTTGTTGCTTTTTGGATTAGGTATAAGCTGCCTGATAGTACAAAACTTTCGGTAGAGGTTATTCTATAGTTCTATTCTGATTCTGATCCGTAGAATTTGGGGGGAAAGCAGTCTACCTATCGCTTGCGTGTTAAAATTTAAACTGGTTAGATTGTTTAGTACTGTGTCTTCTACACTGTGTCAGTTCTGCATTGTTTTTTGGCCACCGTAAATTGTTCCTTCAAAGTGTGTTCGCTTTCGACGCTAACCGCTATTGATTCGGCCTTAACCGAGATTATTAAAAATATCATTTAGTGTTTCCTTTGTTCACTTTGTTAATCTTAATACAATGTGTTTTTTTTTGTTTCTTTTAAATGTACTGGGTAATCCTTAAATCTGAGATTAAGAGTTAAACTTGTGTTCGAAAAACCTGCAAATAATGTAGATTTTTCAAGTTCTTCCCTTGTTTCTGGAAAAAAGCACCGATCTTCAGCTAACTGTAGGTTATCGTAATTTATGTTATTCAGTTTTTTGCTCAATTTTATTGTTTTTTTTTTAATTTTTCTTATTACTTGCTTTAAATTTATTATTAAAGTACTATTTATTAGCAGTACTTGTAGATTTTGTTTTGCAAAAAATGTACATGACCCGGTTCTTGTCACCAAAACAGGGACACAGCTAGACGAGAACACGGGCGTGGAAATTCGTCATTTTTCTCTCCGCTGCAATTTGCTTGCTTACTTTGTGTTCTACATCCTTTCTTCGATTAGATTAAGCTAGTAGGTTCGTATCTATCGTATTAACGCTTTCAATATGGACAGCCTTCTGGGAAAGTTTCCTAAAAACTTCGGGCTGTGGATGGCTGACTGGCGACAGGGAAAGCGATGAAATAGTTGAACGGCTTTGTGAAACATCCGCATAGATTATTTAATAAAGTCGCTTTTAAGCTACACCAAAAATAAATTAGGAATTTTGTTCTCACTGAAAAATGTTTTTTGATACAATTTATCTTCTTACATGGACCCACAGGATTAGTGACACCGCCTCGTATTCCAATTTCACAAGAATAAACAGAAATATATTTATAATAAAGTTTCCTTTCAAGGGGTAGAGTTTTTCAAGACGAAAACTGTCGCATTGGTTTTAGTTAAACTGCAATAAAAAGGCGTGAAACGAATTGAATTTTAAATACTAAAATTTTCGAAGATTTGCCCCCATCTCTAAAATCAATTCTGCCCATCGCCATCCAACCATTCCACAACCCTACATCCTGTGGTGAGCAATTGCTACAACTAACAACTAATTAAAACAAAAAATAAACTACTAAACCAACTTTTTTGGAAACTTATTGCCAAATCTTTTCGTTTTTCACTATACACAATTGATGATTTGATTACAGTTAATAAGGAAAAAATATCAGTCTGTTGGTCGTACGAATTAGTATCATTCTTCTGTTTCTCCTTCTCCTTTTTATTTCTCTGTTCTTCTTTTCTCCATTCGTCTTTACCTCTTAGTTACCGCATTCTACTTACAATACACATCATACGCAATAACCACTAGGCATTTCAAAACAGGAAAACCAAACTTCAACTATACATCAGCCAATGTTTCTCTATCATTAAACAAACAAAATAGTTACTACAATTTTGGAACAATCACAAATACTCGCTAAAACTGGGGCGATGAAGATGATTATGCTACTAACAATAATGATGTAATGATGATGATGATGATGATGATGATGATGATGATGATATGACAGCGTCGGGACGGTGCTCAAGTTCGCTCTATGCCGTTGGACTTATCGTACTATATTTACAGGACTGGCATTCGCAAAGTGTATTTCGCATCCATCCGCTGTACCTACTCTCCATGAATGAAAGTTTTTTTGCCCGATTGAAGAAAAATGACAAACTTCAGTATCTTCCCCCCCGCTATTCCCCATCCTGCTCGGCGTTAGTCCTCACGCCATAATTAGTAAATCTTAAGAACACTTAACAATATGCTTCTTGCTTTCTTATTGATTTGCTTCGGCTTTGATAATAAGTAAAAAATAAATATATAAATTTATGCTTCTCTTAGCTGCTAGATGTGTATGTGTGTGTATGTGTTCCTGTGGAGGAAAGGGGGAGATTTTTTTTGCTGCTTGCTGTTGCGGGGAGAGTAGCCTTAAAAGTAGTATTCACAGTTCAATCCTTAAATCTTACGCGCAAAAAAGATCATTTGCTTGCCAATAGGTTTATTCAACTGGTTCCGTTGTTCATCCGACCACGCGGATCACACTATCCTGGCGCCGGTTCGGTGGAGGTCCCGGGCCCATAACCTGGAGCTACGTACACTCGATGATCATCGGTTGACTGGATTCGATCACGCTGGGCCGGCTGGTAGGGCCGTCGGCACTGACGACGGTGCTGTTGGTACTGTTGGTGACGGTGGCGGTGGCACTGCTGGCGGCCAAAGCAGTGCTGCCAGTGTTGACGGACTGTGAAGGTTGCACGTGGTGAAGCACTTGCTGCGGTGGAGGAGGTGGAGGTGGTCCTTGCGGTATCATTGGACTTCCCAGGTAATGCATCTGGCTGCTGCCATTGATGATGTTTCCGTTAACGATGTTGGGATTGTTGTTGTTATTGTTGTTGTTACTACTGCTAATCGTTGACGAGTGCTGAATTTTGCCTACTTTCTGGATTACCGCATCCGGTCCACCTGGGTGACCTTGGAAGAGGTGTCCCGAATGATGGGACTGCGGAGGCAGGCTAAGCAGATGGTTAGGGGAACCGTGATCGGGAACGTGTCGAAGCTGAGGCGATCCAATGGTTGCAGGATGATTCATTTGTTGCATTTCATAGTACTCTCTGGGCTCATTCTCCTGTTGATCTTTGTCTAGAAAAAATTAAAAAAATTCATTAAAAAACAGTACCTTGGGGGTTTGCTAATAAACTATTACCCATGCACTCGGAGGTGGCAGCAGCGGCCAGCGCTAGCTCTTCCTCCAGGTTATTTGGCTTGCAGCTCGTCGTTTTCCAGTGCGTCCGCAGACCGGAAGCGCTGATGTATTTTTTGTCGCAACCTTGGCACACGTACGGTCGATCGTTGGTGTGAAGCCGCTTATGCAACTTCAAATGCACAAATTGGGTAAACTTTTGCGGGCACAAATCGCACGCGTACGGCTTCTGGCCGCTGTGTAGCCTCAGATGCGTCTTCAGATTGGAAGTAGACGAGAATCGCTTCTTGCAGATATCACATTGGTGTGGTTTTTCCCCGGTGTGTACAAGATGGTGTTTTTGCAGGTGGGCAAGCTGGGTGAACGATTTGGTACAGACATTGCACTTGAAAGGCCGTTCGCCCGAGTGCGTCCGTAGATGGACCTTGAGATTGGAAAGCTGACCGAAGGTTTTACTGCAGACGTTGCACTCGTAGTGCATTTTGCCGTCCCGCTTTCGCAGCGGATACGGTAAACTCCGGTAGCCACGCGAGCCTGGACTGCCGGGACTCATTGGACTACCACTGCGAGAGTAGGAGCCTCCGTCGGGACTGAGGCTACTGGGCGGAGAAGCATGGCCAGGTGACATGTGTGTGAGTGGCGGGAGAGGTTGCATCAGCGGGTGGTTCAGAGGCAGCTGCCCTTTAGCTTGGAGCTGCACGAAGCCACTCGGGGATTGGATTGTGTGCGTTGTCAGTCTCTCGTAGTGGCCGCCATTAAGTGGTGGCGAATATGTCGAACTGGAAGCGCTGTTAATGACGGTTCCGTTCGGTGATGGGTAGATGGCGTAACCGTGAGCTGCGGGATCGTACAAACCGGGCGAGTGTGATTGTTGCGGTCGATGAGTAGAACTGTAAATGATTGTTGGTGATTGTGACTCTCGGTGATCAATGCTGATAATCTTGGACTCCTGCAGTAGCTGCGAACCATTCTCTCCAGGCTCCATCGGAGTTTGCGAGCTGGAATCGGGACTACAAGCCGTTCCGTATCGTTGAGATTTTTTGTACGAGTACGCCATCTCGGTTGGTGAAGTAGGAGGAGGTGTAGCGTTTGGTTGTCTCCGGTGAGGATCATCCACCGATGGTCGACTGCCGGTGAGTATCGTTTCCAGAATACTGGAACTTGGTGGAGTATATCGAATAAAAGTCGCAGAGGAATTCGTGGTCTCCGGTTCGTAATAGGCTTTAGTCAGCGGTACGACTGTCTCCGGAACTGTTTCCAGCACAATCACCGTACTGGTGGCCGGTTTTACCTCCCTAGAAGCAACAATTTCCTCTTCTTCAGCCGTGTCCCCTTTTGCTCCGGGATGCTTGAAGTTCTTATTATTTTTAAACTCATACTTCAATGGCATTTTCATCTTTACCTTTCGGTATTCATTCTTATCACAAATCTCCAATTTTACGCACGCTTCTTTTGGCTCAATTGCCCTTTTCGAGCAATCCAGCACATAGTTGTGTTCACTTTCGCTATCGCTGGAGTCCTCGGGAGGCGTGAATCCATCCTCATGATAACCATTGCTGTGGTATCCTTCATCGGACCTGACAGAGCCATCGTTTGGTGTCAGTTGGTGTTCATAGTGAGCTTCCTTCCCGGTGTGCGAGATTGGCGAATCCGCGTCCGGTTCCTTAATAATTGCTCGCATCGGTGGGCTTTGCTCGCGAATGACGACCCTGATCGGTGATCGGTCATGCCCTTCGGTTGTGGTTCGAGCCTCACGAAGTACCGTCTGATGAACCTGATGTTTAGAGGGTGGAACCACGACGGTGGCAGTCACTGCCGTCGTGGAGGTGGCAGCCGGCGGAGACGGACTTGGCGTTGGTGCGGTTCGAATCGCCGGCAGATACAACCCCATCACGTGCTTGACATGATTGTAAGCCACCTCCGGTGGAACCGGTGCCTTCGTAATGGTCGCATACGTTTTCTTCAGCGTTTCCTCGCGACAGATTGAGTAGGTCGCTCGCTCCGGGTCGATGTCGTAACCGAGCCGTTTGGCAAAGTCCCGACAGTACCACACCATCAGTTCCTCATTGGGCATAATATCCCGGATCGTGTAGAAGTAGATGTGCTCCTGGTGCTGGCAAGCAACCAGGTTCATGACGGAAAAGCTATACGCCGAGGCGACATATCGCATCCAATTGGACTGCGCTGGGTCCGAACCGTCAAGGTAGTAGAAGTCACTGTCTTTGAAGATCTGAGGGTAAATGAGAATGAGAAGAGAGACACGAAAATGACTGATTAGTGAGTGTTATTCATTGGCTAGCTTGCTGAACGGATCGAAAGTCAGCCGGTAGTTCCGAATAGATACCTTGATATTCCCGTAGGAAACATGTCGCAGCTCTTGCACCTTTTAGTATTTCCAAGTATTTACAAGTTTTTGGAAGCAGTTGAAGTAGTTCAGTTCAGAAGAAAATTATATGCAAAAGAGAAGAGAAAAATATTTTCATCATTAGTTAAAGCAAACCCAGAACCGCGCGTTGTTAGTGAAAAGATTTGTAAGGGTAAAGCGTATGCTTTTGAGGTTAGCTTATATTCTCGATACCATTCAATAGCGGGTTAGTTTTATGTATTCGAATAAATATTCTTACGCTATTCCACGATTTTAGAATAAGAGTTCGGAATCCAGGTCTTTGAGATATAGCAACTGGTTCTAAATGAGACCCTTCGAATCTATATTCATATATGATTTGAGTTTTTCTTGTAGTAAGAGTGATGACAAAATATCTGAGGATGCTTATAGGGAGATTTTTATACGACACCAATTAACAAATCGGTTAATAAAAGTTTGTAATAGCTTGCACTCCTTTAAGGATCATACGATAAAAAATATTTTCCCGCTGTTTGCATCCCATTAGATTTACAAAACACACGTTTTAAAGGTATATGATAAAAATAGCGGACTTAAATTACTTGCCTGTGGAACACCAGACAAAACGTTTTATGACACTCTTGTTGTGGTTTCCATCACCACTTTTGGCCATAAAAGCCATCATAAGAGTGTAATGAAATCCGACCTGGGTTGTACTAGCAACAGAACGCTGCGAAGCCGTTTTTCATTTAACCAGGTCGATTGCACTTCTGCAAGCTAATGGCAAATTTCCCTACTTGTTACTAGAATTACTCAATCAAAATTTCATTCATTAAGTTTAGCGCGAATAAGCGCCGACATATTACACAATATATTTTTGGACATAGAGTCGACCGCAAATACTGTGAGCATAGGTAATTCTGATTAATTCCTTATTCCGATAACTTAACCAAAGCTGTCGATTTTTAAGAGATTGAATTAAAAGTCGTAGTTTAAGGGCAAGCTTTGGTCATGAGGATTCTTATTAATTGCTAGTAGTAGCCCGCATGCGTCACCTCACGTCTAATTGAGAGCGAATTGCCGGTACTCTACCAAATTTTCTATAACTTCGACGAAAAACACTTTTGACGTAGGACGTCTTACGGCAAGGTTTGGGATAGGGTGTCACTCCAAAAAATAAAAATGCAAGCGTCACGAAAATATGAAAGATTTTGAACGCTATTAACTCTGCCAATTTTGAATGGATGTTTATGGTTTAGATACCGATCAACTCATAATAGATGTAGCAATTATGTGGTTTACCAGGGACGAAAACTAAATACGCTATCTGTGTACTGTGATTTTCATTACTTTATTTTTAGAAAAAGCAACGGAGCCCCCTCGTGTAGCGTGTAGGGCGCTATATCTCTGCATATTAGAGTTAAGAGGAGTTAAGAGGTAAGAGGAAATGCTTATCAACTCAGGGTCCAACTAGCTCCCCCCATTTACAAACAACAATTCCTTTTCCGAAATACTTGTGAAGATGCAGAGGATTCCCTGGTCTTTAGTAGCAACAAGTATTGGACTAACGTTCCTTCCCATCCCACCAGGATCCGTATTCGGACGTGGCCGGCGTCGGTATTGATCAGCATGCAGGGACCTGATAAAGTTGCACGATGAGGAATAGCGTGCTGTCCCAAGTATGATTTTTCCAACCATCATTTTGCAATTTTCATCGGTCCTGGTCAATAACGAAGTAGCAGCATACGGGCGGTATCCTATGCTTATGCTTATGCTTAAAAAGCAACGGAGCCCTCTCGTCCCAATAGGTCGAAGATTCTTTACGACGTTTAGACTTATACTGATTTGCTTTCTGTGCTTGGAAAGTACGCCAGATAAAATAATAAAGTCTTCTCGTCCTAACAAGATTTCTTAGGATCGCGACAAACCTAGGCCAATTTGATATCCTAAAAGTGAATAGTTATAAAAAGTGAGTGATGAATCCTATCTTTCGCCCGATTGTATCTGCATACTGCAAGAATTTATGCGGATCGGATGTCTTGTATGAAAAAGGGGTTCCCGTTAACGGGACATTAGTAGTCATCAACTTTTCGTCGGAGAGCTCAATTTTGTAAGCAGTTTTTGGGCCCAAAAGCGGAGTTTTGTTCGTAAAATTGTAAATACTGCATTCTTCTTGCGAATCTGAACACTTCAAATATATTGTCATGAACAGAATTTTTGTTTTAATTTAAGCGTTCATTTAGTTTTCAGTCAAGCGTTCATGAGTAAAGTTGACGATCAAGTGAACGAAAATGAAACACTTTTATGATGAAATTGCTAAATCTGCACGTGAGAAGGATATCTCGGCTGTAGCAGGGTACATATTCCACTGCAACCGTGAAGAGGTAATTATAAAAATTCTGCGATAAAAATATTACTCAGCTGCATTCTATCTTCATATTAAATGCTTTACAGATTGCGGAAATATGTACTACTGGGCGTATCACGTTTGCTGCCATTCTGTACCAGCATGAAAAATGTCCAGCAAGAGCAAGATCAACAGTTGTAAACAGTTAATACAAAGTACTCGGCATTTCTGAACATAATCACGAACCCAACCCAATACATAGGCAAGTTGTTGAGTTGCACATTATTTGAAAAGGAGAGCGGAACTGAAGCCGGAGGGGTGTCCAAGGTTGTTCAGGAGACGTTAGTGCAATATTCTACGAAGGTTCAGAGCCAGATGTGCGAGGGAGCCCGCCAGAAAGTCGTTGAACGAGTTCGTTCCAAGAAAAAGCCAGCTTCGGATCTTGACTGTCTTGATGAATTCGTTATCCCGAATGAATTTCAACATGTATGAATGAATTAAAACAAGTATGAAACAAGCAATGGACACAAATATGTATTTTATTTTCTTCTTCTAGATGCAATTTACATCGATTTAGAGCCGGCATCCATTATCGCGGATTCTGAGAAGGCTCTGATTAACTGAGTACTAGCTTAGTTTCCCGTTGCCAAGTAATCCGGTTGTTTTCTTCATTTGAGCAAGAACCTCTTCAAGTTTATGCAGCACGAGTTTGACCAGAGCACGACAGTATTCTCTACGTTCAAACAAGTGCAAGCGTTAGCGTTTTTACCTCCTGATGTCATCGTCTCCGCCATTGAGGCCAAAGAAAATGAATTCATTCTTGGGTTATGTTGAGGAAACGTAACCCTCTGGTGGAATGCAACTGCCCATTGGAGGGAGAAAAGCATCTAAGTTTGGACCTCTATTGTCCCTAACTTCCTGATCAGTATATGTCAATGTACTGGACAACGTTTCGCGAACCAGCAACTGGGCCGAAAGTTGGCATAGTCGATGGACCAAGACAGTTGGTGTACAGTGTATACAGTGTACACATATATATTCGAACAAAAATCATTTTATGCTTGCAAGTTGCAACGGCATATACAATTAATACAATCAAACCAATACCATGTGTGTGTCATCGTGACTTCAGCATCAGCATCTTTGGCTCGAGCAGCACGTTCATCGTGACTTAAGTTTTACGTAACGTAATTTCATTTTCGTATTGTATCTCGTTCGGTGTACACGTGCCATTGTTCGAGTTACGGCCGTTGATAATAAATAAATTCCTTATTCCTTATTGAATGCCACTACACATGTAATTTGATGAATGTTCCTAATAGCATTTTTTCTCAGCTTTCCGATGGTAGTCTTACAATTACAATCGGTTGGGGGGATCATGGCGAAAACGGCGATTTTTTGAAAAAATCCAACAAGGCAGCCAAATCCAAGATGACTGTCGATTTTTTTTCACTTCGTTTATAAACCCTATCTCGCCTCTTTACAAATTCGTGTCGTTTGCAGTTTGTTTCATAGCAAGTTTTGGAAATATCACAAATAATTATATGAAAATTGTGAACCTTACTACAAATAACTGGTTGTTTTATTCAGTTAATGCCATTGCACACCTAATTTTATGAATGTTTCCTCAGCTTTTCAATAGTGGTCTTAAAATAAAAATCGGTTAGGGGGCTCATGGTGAAAACGGCGATTTTTTGATAAAATCCAATATGGTGACCAAATCCAAGATGGCCGCCAAAAAAATTTACTCCATTTGAAAATCCTGTTCTTTTTCTTTACAGAGCTGGGCTATTTGTTAGTTGTTTCATGGCAAAATTATGAAATATCACATAATATAGATCTCAAGGTTTGCACAAAATTCAACTTAATTTGAACCTGTTAGGCCCCTTGGCGATGGCGAACGAGGGGTCCACTATTTCGTCCATAGGGTATCAAAAGTGCAATTCTTTTTTTTTTAACCATTTTCAACCAACTAAGCGCAAAAGTTCCAATATTTGAAGACCTCGTGTCAGTAGTGGCCCCGTTTCAGCGAGAATTACTCACATGTAGCATGTAACATTTATCGTAACATATATATCGTTATATGTAACATTTATCAAATTTCGAATCAAATCAAATTTATCAAATTTATCAAATGTTACTACTTTGTATACGTCCAATTCTAGATGTATATATTTCTATGTGCATTTGGAAACAATTTAACAAAATCAAGAACACACACTAATGTTTTCCTGTTACCTTACAGAAATCAAATATTTAATTACCAATCGTTTCACTACGTTGAAGGAATTTTACCAATTCAATCCCATTTTATCAACAGCACATCTCTTCACTACACTTCCAATAAAACGTTAAACAGGCGCATCCATACAGAATTAAATTATAACTGAACACTACAGCTGTAGCGCACTTTTCCAACACAGATATCAAATTCGTCTAGGTTTAATCGACTCGCCGTAGAGAATTGGCAATCTGTTGAAAGAATGGACTTTAGTCATTTTTTTCTGGCACACTTCCCTAACACACACATCAAACTGGACAAGGTTTGTTCACGTTCGAAAGAAATTAGTTGGCACGAGAGGGCCTGTCACTCTTTCTGCCATACTTCCCAAGCAGGCACATCAAAATGGTCTAAGTTTAATCACGGTGTTAGGAAATCTTGTTGAGATGAGGAAGCTTTGTCAGTTGTCACTTGTTTTGGCTTACTTCCCGAGCACAGATATCAAATTGGTATAGGTTTAGATCATCGTAAAGAATCTTCCAACCAGTCACGAAACGAAGATTTCCAGTTGGACAATGCTTCATTATTTTCAATTTTTTAATAGTACGTACTTTGACATCAATAGGTTTCATTATTGGTGTGAATGTGTAGAAAATTTTCCGATCGATTGGCGAAAAAAAATCAGAGGGGTTGTGTACAAGACACGACCGCATATCTAGGTGACGCAGGACCACGTAAGCCTCTTTGTAGTGATAGCTGCATGTATCCATGCTTGTAATCATTCGATTCTTCATGTATACATTACATGCTATATGTAACATATATACATGCTACATGCGTTGTATGTAACATTTATCAAAGTAGTAACATTGCATACGTTCAATTCTCAAAAGATTGTGCATTTGAAAACAATTTAACAAAATCAAGAACACAAACTATTGCTTTCCTGCTACCTTACTGAAATCAAAGATTGTTTTTATTACCCACGGTTCCCCACGTTGAAGGGATTTTACCAATTCAATCCTATTTTATCAACACATCTTTTCACTACACTTCTAATGAAACGGCAAGCATGCGTATTCATACAGAGTCATATTATAACCGAGCACTACAGCTATAGCATATTTTTCCAACACAGATATCAAATTCGCCGAGGTTTAATCGTCTCGCAGTAAAGAATTTGCGGTCTGTTGGGACGACGAACTTGTATTATTTTTTCTGGAACACTTCCCTAACACAGACATCAAATTGGACTAGGTTTAATCGCGTTCGTGAGAAATCTGTTGGCACGAGGGGGATTTGTCACTCTTTCTGACGTACTTCCCAAGCAAGGACTTCAAAATGGTCTATGTTAAACGGTGTTAAGAAATCTTGTTGAAATGAGAAAACTGTCACTTGTTTCGGATTACTTCCCAAGCACAGATATCAAATTGGTATAGATTTAGATCATCGCAAAGAATCTTCCAACCAATCACGAAGCGAGAATTCTGGCAAAACATAGGTTCTTTTTTTTTTTTAATTTTTCAATAGTTCAACATCAAGAATCCATACTTTTCTTCATTTGGGTCAATTCTTAGAAGATTTTTCGATCGATTGGTGTAAGAATATTGAAAATCGATCGGAAAACCGCTGAGCTATTAGCGCTCAAAACCTTTCATTTTTCGTGACGCTCGCATTTTTCGATTTTTTGGAATGACGCCCTATCTCAAAACTTGCCGTAAGACGTAGTTCTACGTCAAAATATTTAAAATCGAAATATCCTCGCGAAATATCCTCGCCCGAAAGGTGCCGCTACTGACATAAGGTCTTCAAATATCAGAACTTTTGTATTTGATTGGTTGAAAATGGTTAAAAATGAGAATTACTCTTTTAATACCTTGAAACACTAGATCTCTCGTTTGTTAACAGTTTAACAGTTTAAAAAAAGTGGAATTTTTTAGCAAACTGTGAGATAAAAGAATAAAAAATTCTAAATAAAATGAAACAACTAACAAATGGCACAGTTCATGCATCTTTCGGCTTTGAATCTCATCAAGATCAGTGGGATGGATTAAAAAAAAGGCGGACATCAGGTTTTGCGTAGAAACTACTACGTTTTCTGCATTGGTGTCTTCACAAAAGTTTTTTTTTCGGCGTTCTGTTTTGTTATATCAAAAAAATTTGCAATAAGGAGGTGGGTCAAAAATTAACCAGTTTAATTTTTTTGTTTAAAGCCAAAAATAAACAATGCCCAAAAAAAAGTTGTACACACTTAAAAAAAAGCGCCGAAGTCGGCTAAATTTTGCCGAGATTTGGACAGCCGAGCATTCGGTAAAATTTTTTATGATGCCAAACGTTAGTAAAGATCCGTAAACGTCTATTTGCAAAACCGAAATTTTTACCGAACGCTCGGCTGTCCAAATCTCGGCAAAATTTAGCCGACTTCGGCACTTTTTTTTAAGTGTGTACAAAATGTTATTTAAGTTTGTGTCGAAGAAAGAAAACTTCTCTAAAGGGAAAGTAGTTATAGTGCTACAAACTAATTTATTATGATAATAAGATATAAAGTAAGTTATGAACGCTCTAAATTATTCGGAGTTTCGAAGCATTGAAAATTTTTGGGCAATTGTCAAACAGCGACTTCGGCAAGGGGGGGGGGGACTGCAATTCAGTCATTTGTGTGTTTTCTGTGACACTCCAGTCCTGAGTAATAGCTGTGGTAATAGATTGTTCTATGCGCCCAAATTTACTTTTAACCATGCTTTAGTGTGACAGATGTACCATTAAACGAAAGCCGTATTTGACCCGTACTAATAGCAGCCCTGGACCGAACAAGGTTGTTCGCATACCGGGTGATGGATAAAACACAGACTAACAGACGTAAAACGTCGAACAAATTTTCTAATAAAACATCGTTTCAATGACACCCCTAAAACATAGAAAAAACCCTAGCAGCACCTAGTGTAGTCTCCGTGCTACGCAGAACAGGTCGCTATTTTTTCCATGCGTGGATTCATCACTGCGACCAATAATGGTCGCAGTGGTCAAATCTTCCGACAAAAAAAAAACACTGCGACCAGTATCGTTGACCTTTTGTGATATCGCCCGGGTTTGCTGTATGACCCGCACTGCATTTCTTTTTGCTATCATCGCTATTGCGTGAGCGATATGCTTATTAAATTTTATGCGCGCTTGTGTGTACTGGGGTTTACCCTTTCTTCAACAAAGCTTACTTTACTTTATCCACTGTTTCCTCGCTGCCAATGCTATCCCATAGGACTCATTTGTTCCGCTGGTCAGTACACTCAACTATAGGAGAGACTTTTGCACTATCAAGAGGCTTCAGCGGGTATTATAGAATTCAGCATGAAGGAAGGAATTCAGCGTAAATGGGGGGTCTGAGAATAAATCCATGCTAATGTCACTTGACATCGAATGGTCTGATTCTACTAAGATTCCAACCCTCGACCACTCGCTTCTCAAAGCACACTCGGTAACCTTGCGACTACGGAGCCCCCCAATAAATTTCGCTGTAAATTTAGCAATGCTATAAATTTACTTGTATATTATCTAACAACAGCGCCAACGCAGGCGAGCGGCGTTCTCGTGCAGCGACTGTTGTTTAAGTCGTCTCGTTGCTTAAGTGAAAATTTGAAATGATCGTTTTTATTGGCGATGGAATGAGGCTTCAATGTTACGTCTGTTAGTCTGTGGATAAAATAAGTTTATGATGAATACACAGACGTAACACTGGAGCACAGTTCCATCGCCAACAAAAAGATCATTTCAAATTTTCAGTCTAGCCAAGACTCAAACAACAGTCGCTGCGCGAGAACGTCATTCGCCTGCACTGGCGCTGCTATCAAATAAAATTCGAATAAATTTATGGCATAGCTAAATTTATAGCAAGCCAATTTGCGTAGCGCGAAGACAACACCAGGTGATACTATTGTTTTTTGCAAGATTTAGAATAATCATTTGAACGACGTTTTGTTAGAAAGTTTGTTCGAAGTGTCACGTCTGTTAGTCTGTGATGAATAGTTGGTTTTTTGATCGTGTCGTATATGAACAAATTGGTTTCCAATTTACATCGGCCACGTAGAAGAAGAATGATATCTACAGTATTTGTGTACAGTGGAAGCACAGACTAACAAACAACAAAAAAATGATCATTTCAAATTTGCACTCTAGCCAAGACTCAAACAACAGCCGCAGCACGAGAACGTCATTTTACGTTGCTATCAGATAAAATAGGAGTAAATTTATAGCATAGATAATTTTATAGTAAGCCGCTTTGCGTAGCGCAAGGACTGCACCAGGTGTTGCTAGTGTTTTTGTGAGATTTCAAATAATCATTTGAACGATATTTTACTAGAAAAATTGTTTGAAGTGTTACTTCTGTAGTCTGTGGTTGAAGATAAAAGTATAATCACGGTAGGTTGTAGATCATTTTGAGGCAACTATTTGACTCAAAATGTTTGTAATTTTTTCAGCTTGGATTTGCAAGCATGTTCCCAGACAAGAAATAGGTATTGCAGATGGGAATGAATACAACCACGATTGAAGGTTAGGGAGGCATTTCTGGGTACAAATTTATTAACACGATACATTAAGCCATATAAAATTAGGAATTTCCTCTGGAAAAGTTCTATATGATCATCGCAGAACAGCGTAGTGTCCAACACAAATCCGAAGTATTTAAAATTTGATACTATTTCGTTTCCTAGCTGTTCAAACGACGAGTTGTTAAGTGAGGGTATTTTTTCCTTGGCAAGTGAAAGCAAATTTGCATTGAAGTATCTGAAACATCATGATTTGAATAAAATAATTCAGTATCATCAGCAAATAGTTATAATACCATTAAGTGGTATGTTTTCCATATCATTTACGTATGAAAAATAGAAGTGGTCCGATATGCTACCTTGTGGAACTCCAATATTTATAGATCTCAGAGAGCTCTTGGCATCTTTGAAAGCTACAAATTGCTGCCATTTACTCCAATAGCTACGAATAATATCGTTCACTAATGCCCGTATTCCGTAAATTTCGATAGAGACTGGCAAATATAAATGTTCATGGGGTTTTAATGCTTGAGGAAGGTTTTGCGCAGGTTAATTTTAATGATTTAGTACTGTTTCCAGGTAGTACAGGAATCTGTATGCCCAATTGTTGAAATTAATTCAAAACTTACAGATTAAAGAAAATAACCGGTAAATCGTGTTAAAAGAAAAACAAAACACTAAATTGAGATTGTAAATTCGAATGTTAAAGTTTAGCTTTACATTTAGATGTAGATGTTAAATTACAGATTAGATTAAATTGAAAATAAATTATATCTTATCCTGATAATTGATAGAACAGAAATTGATACTCACCCTCCAAAAATACCGCCACAGCTGCTTATCACTGGGATGGCTCGGTGTCCGGACACCCTCGAAGGGGCCGAAACGGGTTCCGCGCGGTATAACTCCCGTGCTCCATACTCCTTCAGTCTGGGCAGCAGACAACCAAACAAACAAGAAAACAAAGAAAAACAATAATTCATAAGATGTTAGTCTCCTACGCGAAACGAGCTTGGCAAACGGGCACTTACCGTCGTCGTTGGAGTCGACAGCACCAGCGAAGGTTTGAGCGTTAAACTGCGGGGCAGTGTTTTTTCCGCCCGGTTCGGGACACCCTTTTCGCAGGCCACATCCGGCACGATGTACACGGCCAACCGTTCAAAGTCTTCCTCTCGCATACGCGTTACGTCGTAGTCCTGCTGGACGTTCGGCGTCGCGCTCCGGGGTGGTTGCGTTCCGGCCATGGTGATTACCTGCAAGGGAAATCAGAACGAACAAAATAAAAGCGAGGTTAGAAATTTTCTTTGTTGTCTCAAGGTGAGAGCCGTCGTCGTAATCGTAACGGGGTGTTTCGGGGTGGTGATGGTACGAGGGGGATTTGTCCGCTGTAGTATAGACTGGTTGAGAAAATCAAGGTCAGCCTGGCGAAGGGTTATGCAATCGTTTTGTGTCGTGTTACGGCCCGAGCAGTGTAGAAGCAGTGGCGCAGTGCATTTCCGTGCGCCTGTATGACGATAACAATGATGCCATATATGCACCGCCCACACTCACACTCACTCCTCCCACCGGGGAAAAAACCTGACCTTTCCCTTTGTAATGCAGGCCCAACATCAAGATTTCACCTAATGCCACCAACTGCTAGAGAATGGCAAAACTTTTCACTTGTACATGTTTAAAATCGTAATTTATCGATTTACTCAACTGTGGCAGAGGCGAACCCGTCGCATAACGGAGCATGGTTATACGACTGTTCTAGCTCGTTTCCTGTTACACTTCCCTTTGGGGAGGCTCGAAGAAAGTGAGAAAGCATAGGCACCGATCGTCCAAATGTCTGACTCCGAATGCACATTCACTAGCACTGGTGCTGAGCTATCACTTTTTCCGTTTCAGCAAATGAAAGTGAAATACCAAAGGTCGTGTAAAATTAATGCCTTGCACAGCCATCGTTCCGCTATGGCAGGAACCTACAAGGATTGTGTTGTGAGTATCACATATTGCACTTTCCACCGCCCGGTAGGCTGGGACGATATGACATTTGAATCCACTTCCATTCAGATGCATCGATTGACATTTAAACGCCCAAGCTTATGCAATACGCAGTAGTGCGCCTGCACACACAAACACCGTAAGGGAAAAAATGCATTTCCGCATTGAAAATTCTGCAGTTTTGAAGGAAAAATCGTTCAAATCATTCGCACTTTTATGAAAAACAGTTCACAACTGAAAATTGTTCACAGTGATTAGAGAAGAGTAAAGGTTTTAAGTCTCCCCCAAAACTAGGAAAAATCACACACAACTTCCTGGAACGAGCTTCGAGCTGGAAGTGCACTCTTTATCGCAGTTGCCCTTAGCTAGCCTTGCCAACGGGTTTCGGTGCAGTGCGAAGAGATTATCATCATTGCATCCTTGCGGAGGGGGGTACCGCCGGGCGGTGTAAGGAGCCAAGAGGTGAGTAAGGCAGGCACACTTCAGCTTCATTCACACTGCTGCTTAGTGTGCCTGCATACCAACCACGCGCCGCCTGATGGCTAGGACGAATTGAAATGCACTAGTGGAACCGCACCATCATCGGTCGGCGGGCGGTAGCGGAAGGGTGCAATCACAACCTTACTCAACGCAGTCTACATTGGGGCGAATTCCGAGCTGCCCCTCCCCATCGCTCGACTGCCAGCCGTTCGTTTCTTGACGGATCGGGTGATTTGTGCTGTGGTTGGTGTGTACCTTTCGTGAACGCTCCCGCTCAGCATGGCTGGACGTGTGTCTGTCTGTGTGCTCGGGAATGACGACGACGACGTTTGGATGAGAAGCGTGTTGTCCTAGGTTGTACGTGCTGATGGGCTGTTGCATTAGGTTTGGAAGCTGGGTAGTAAGTTTCAAAATAACCGATCTTTTGATTCGAACTTTCGTCAACATCAAAATCCTTTGATTGAAATATAGGACTTTTATCAATTAAGAAGCAACCATTTGAAAGCAGTCGGATTATTAGGCCGAAGTTTTGTTTTAAAAATGACATTTGCAAATGACCAATGGAATGAAGGGTGACTCGTTAGGGTTGGGACCTAAGCGACTGGGTAGCTCCATGAAAAAAAAAAACGCGCTGGTGCAGGCGCTTGGTGGCTTGTGTAGAGAGATTTATGCACAGTTGGATAAATTTCCCATTACAAATCAAATTTACCATTCGCAGAAAAGCAACTCCCTTTCATCTTCCGATAGTTCTAATCGAGACAAACACCGAAAAAGCATTCACTTTTACTTGCCGTTTCAAACATCCTTTCAGCATTCGGCAGCATAGGAGCAACAGAGAGGCCTGAACCTCTCCAAGCCCCCCCCCCCCCCCAATCAAACACCCGACATAGCTGAAAGTACTACTTTCTGCATGTTTGTGTAAGTGCAGCACTGTTTGCCTCTACTGACCCAGTTAAAGAGCGAATTCAGACGATGTTGGTGCATCATCTCGTTTGGTACCGGCGCAGTCATACAGAACACCGAAATGAATTCTGCACCGACCTATCCTAACACCAGTCAGTGCCGGGTGCTCTCGTAGCGAGAGCGAAAGAGCGAAAGCGAAACATTCGTATAGCTAGCATCCTTACCGTGGAGCTGCGAGCTGCCACCGCGCACTCACTCGTACCGCCAGCGAAAGCGAGAGGCGATGAGGAAATCGAACGAAAATTTTCCTACACGAGGAGTCTCCCACACCACCCGCAGCATCCACAGCATAGTGTGCACCGCAGCATTTGGCCGGATTTTGTCTTTTGGCTCGTTCGGTAGAAA
Organism: Sabethes cyaneus; assembly: GCF_943734655.1. NCBI lineage: Eukaryota > Metazoa > Arthropoda > Insecta > Diptera > Culicidae > Sabethes > Sabethes cyaneus. The sequence goes on along the minus strand of NC_071354.1, from coordinate 169,934,310 downwards.
ATGAAATTTCCTATCAACTCACACTCCCTAGGCATTTAGGCTACCGCCCCAGTTGTCGATCAATATTTTTCCACCGCAGTACGAATTATGTTATGTGAGCCCATCACTCACGGTCAAATGGCTTTATAGCTTGAAAGAAAGGCTTTTATTTTGTCATTCGTAAAAAAAAACAATGGTTGATAGATGAAGAATTGGCAAACAGCACTCGAGCAAGCAAAAGCTATGAGCAATTACGAATAGTTTGGCAGGGGGCCGAAAAGTTTTTAATTAGTTTTCCCTCTCGTACGGCCAGGTACGAACAAACTTTCAAGTTTGGCAAGCATTGTAACTATTTAAATCGTCGTAATCTATTGCTGAGTGGCTACAACTGTTTCGTTTTTTTTTCGATCAAATCTATTCTCAGACGCTACGTTTGAAATGGAAATGGAATTTAAATGATCAGTGCAGTGCATTGAAATTAAGTTAAGATCGATTGACTGAGTAAAATTACAAACAGGAAGGACCTTCACGCTTTGATGGTCAGTCGTCAGCAGATATTTCGACGACTGATCCGATGACGGGTTAAGGTAATATATTGGAAATGGTTGGAAGGGAAATCTGGCGGCCATATGGCCTGCCAGGAAAAGCAAACGATGCGAGATTTATTATGTTTTCGTGTCGGTACGCCCAGTGGTAATCGTGACAGGTGGAAACGTTACAGCAGTTGGTTCTGGAGGTTTTGTAAATAAAGTTAGTTAAAGTCTTGACAGTTCAAGTTCAAATTCATCGATGGAGGGAAAGGCTAGTGGTTTGTAAGAAAATGTTGTCTTTTCAATCAAGATCTGGTATATTATTCTCTGAGCTGCTAGATATGACTATCTAAGCCCTGGAAGTTGCAATCCGTAATTGAGCAGAAATCCAAAAAGTCCTGAGCTGCTTAAGCCAAAAACTGCTTAAGAAAAGGATAAGAAGTGTACCTACGTATAGATATGAATATCAAACCTATGCTGATGGTGCTGATGATGCTGAAGATACGTTTATTCCACACCCACCCAAGTTCAGAAAAAAAAGAAATAGGAAAATGTTTGTTTTCTGTTTCTTATCTTCCATTATTGTACAGTACCCTTCCGCATATTCGAGATCCAAGGATCCGACGACTCGATAATTTGGACAATACTGAATTGTGCTTAGCTCCTTTCAAACGAATATTGCTTCCATTGGAGGTCTCCATTTGATTCAAGACGGTACTCGTTCTAACTAAATGGAAATGGTAAATGGTGCTCCTTATAACTAGGTTCAATTTTGCCAGTTCAATTTTGACGTAGGACTACGTCTTATGGCAAGGTTTGGAATAGGGTGTCATTCCAAAAAATCGAAAAATGCGAGCGTCACGAAAAATGAAAGATTTTGAGCGCTAATAGCTTGGCGGATTCCAGATCTATTTTAAATATTTTTACACCAATCGATCGGAAAATCTTCTGCTCATCCATATCAATAATGAAACCTATTGATTTCAAAGTACGTACTATTGAAAAATTGAAAATAATGAAGTATTGTCCAACTGGAAATCCTCCCTTCGTGATTGGTTGAAGATTCTTTGCGACGATCTAAGCCTATACCAATTTGATATCGGTGCTTGGGAAGTAAGCCAAAACATGTGATAAAGTTTCCTCGTCTTAACAAGATTTCTTAATACCGCTATCCGCGATTAAACCTAGACCATTTTGCTGTCCTTGCTTGGGAAGTACGCCAGAAAGCGTGCCAACAAATTTTTACGAACGCGATTAAACCTAATCCAATTTGATGTCCGTGTTAGGGAAGTGTGCCAGAAAAGTCTTTTGTCCGAACAGATCGCAAATTCATTACGAGTTACGACAAGACGATTAAACCTAGGTGAATTGGATATTTGTGTTAGACATATGCGCTAGAGCTGTAGAGTAAGGAGGGGTAAATGTGCGATGGGGGTTAAAGTGCGATTCAATAATTTATCAGTGAAAATTCCGAGTAAATTGACTATAATGGCATGGATGGCTGACTACATTGACAGCTTGAATCTATCGTACACGATTGTTGTTTACGAAGCAAAGTTGCCGTGTTATGTGTAAATGTTTGATGTAATATTTCGTTATACGATAAATACGACATCAACAGGAGGATTTAACTTGTCGAAAAATTGTAGCAGTATTTTACATCACTCACATATTTCTTTTAACAATTTACAAAATATCTTTCGTTTTTCTATAATTTGCCAAACCCCGTCAAGCGCCTAGCGGGGCAAAAGTGCAATTCACGGATGGGGCAAAAGTGCGATTCATGGACGAAACCAAAATGCATAGGTAACACGGTGTGACAAAAATTTTTTTTTAATATACTTTGCAAATGACCTAGTTTACGTTGTTAGTCGCACCTAGTACATCATTAAAACACATATGACATCATCCTAACACCCCCAAAATTTCAAGTTATTGCAAAAAAACGTTTTTTTTGGCTAGGTGTACACATCAGCATCTTTGGCTCGAGCAGCACGTTCCTCACAACCATGTGGAAGATTTGTGCCTGCACACATACTATCATGAATAACTTAATAATTTTAGGAGCAATTTTAAGTGTTTTATGCATTTTTGGAAAGCTTGGATGACAAGCTTTCAGAATATATACACATTCACTATGGTTCTATAAAAGTTAGATGAGATTTTTTCAATTAAATATGAAATTTAACTTCAAAAATGATTTTTTCTCACTTTAGGGGTCCTTAAAGTAACCTTAAAAATGACCCACATTCCTGAGCTCAACATTACTTGTTTTACATTCAATCCTAAGACTTTGGTCAAAATTTCAGCCAAATCGGTCAACATTTCCAAATTTGAGACCATTTTTAAGAGTTGTAGAATTTGTTTCTTGTCATATATCACCCGCCTAATCTTACAACTGAGCATCTTGTACACGATCCCTTTTATCGGCGAACAAAACAAAAATAAATCCTGTGGTAATGAAATCAATTTTTTTCTTAAAAATCATCATCATCATCATTATCGTAATCATTAATAAAAAAATTGCAAAAAAGGTATCTTATGACTTTAGAGGAGATTGATCAATGATAAAAAAATCATTTATAACACCTAAATATTGAAAATCATAACACAAAAAAAAATTTTGTACCAAAAAAAAAACCATTAGTAGAAAAAATTGTAAGAAAGGAATTTTCTGACTTTTGGGAAGATAGATCAATAATAAATAAAATATTTCTGATACTTAAAAGTCAAGAAACTTGACATACCAAACAAATTTTGTCCCAGAAATAATGATTCGATTATCCGGGCTGAAAATAAAAATTAACACCCGGATAATCGAGTCCGGGCTGTATCACTACAAAGACACTTACGTTGTCCTGCGTCAACTATGCGGTCGTGTCTTGTACGATTTTTTATCACTCTTCTGAATAGAGCAATGATTTTGCGCTTATTTCTAAGCTGACCAAAAATTCAAGGTATTTTATGGATTAAATTGAGCAAATTTACTGCGTATTTACGACATATCTTTTCGGAACTTTCCGAAAATTTGTACGACTGGATGTAAACAACACTACATTTCAAATCCCTGCTGACATTAGTTTGACTGCCAAATTATCGAGTCAAAATTCGATAATCCGGACATGAATTAGTCGGATTAGCGGGGCGATACTGTGTTCGTATTATTATAATTTAATGAGAGATTCAGTGGAAAATCACAGGATGACTCAAAACCCATCAAAACTAGCATTATAGACTAAGAGGCGTAACATCTCGAATAAATTTTCTAGCAAAACATCGTTTAAATCAGCGGTCAAAATACAAAATACTAGCATCATAAGGTGGTCTTCGCGCTATGTAGAGTAGATTGCTATAAATTTAGCAATGCTATTCAGCTTTTTACGCGCTATAATGGCAGACGCCAAAAATTGTGTTCGTAATATGGAATAATCTTTTTGACAACTCTGGATCCATCAAATCTGGCACTCTTCGTCAGTACGGCAGTGTTGCTTTTTCTTTCGTTTACGAAAAAGAAGAAGAGTAATAATGTGTGAAATGTAAACAAAACTATTGCTCTCCTTCTTTTGCGTAAACGAAAGAAAGAGCAACACTGAACACAGATTTGATGGATGCAGAGTTGTCAAAAAGATTGTTCGCACATTACGAAAACAATTTATAGCGTCCACCATTATAGCGCATTAAAAGCTGGATAAATTTACTTGTATACCGTGGACCCCCGTTCGTTTGACCGTTTTTAATCTGAACACTTTTTAATTTGAACCCCGTTGGTTTGCACGACGTGCAAATTAAAAATGGTTCAAACGTCATTCTCAATATGACAACATTTGCTTATGCAGACAATGCACATAAACACGATTTGTTTGTGCTGATCTACCGTGTTTAAACTGTTTCACATTGCGTTTTCCCAACGATTATGGTAGAAATCCGATCGGAGAATGAAATATTCGCTGCTTGCAACTGCCAACTGAATCAAACCACCAAAACAATAACAAAGAGCAGGGCAGCCAGTTCACACAAGTTCCAGCATATTTAGGGTTACCAGTTGTTCAAATTAAAAACTAACCCCGTTAGTTTGCATGAGGAATCGTTCAAACGAACGGGGGTCCACTGTATTATCTGACAACAGCACCAGCGCAGGCAAGCGGTGTTCTCGCGCAGCAACTGTTGTTTAAGTCATGGCTTAAGTGAAAATTTCAAATGATCGTTTTGATTGGCGATCACATCTGTTAGTCTGTGCTAGAAGCTTGATCGATTCACAACCATTCAACGAAACTCCTTCTATCGGTTTTCATGACAAATTTCATAAAACCGTTAATAAAACTACAGTGGACCCCCGTTCGTTTGAACGAACCCTCATGCGAACTAACGGGGTTGGTTCCTAATTTGAACAATTGGTAACCCTAAATATGCTAGAACTTGTGTGAACTGGCTGCCCTGGACTTTGTTATTGTTATAGTGGTTTGATTTAGTTGGCGGTTGCAAGCAGCGAAAATTTATTCTTAGATCGGATTTCTACCATAATCGTTGGGAATACGCAATGTGAAACTGATTAAACACGCTAGATCAATAGAAACAAAACATGTTAATATGCATTGTCTGCATAAGCAAATGATGCCATGTTGAGAATGACATTTGAACCACATTTAATTTGCGCGTCGTGCAAACCAACGGGGTTCAAATTAAAAAGTGTTCAGATTAAAAACGGTCAACCGAACGGGGGTCCACGGTATGAGCTCGGCTAGAACTTTCTGATAACCACTACAAAACTGCCTTCCGACCAATTGGGCCACTCTTTAAAATTTTGTGTAACCCCTTTAAGCATCAGGGGTGACATTGCGATTCTCGTTTCGAGTGATTTTGGTTCGTTTCGACCACGTTAAACAAATGGGCGAAACGAACCAAAATAACTCGAAACGAGAATCGCAATGTCACCCCAGGCTATAAGCTCAAGTAGTCTTGTTAGTCAAGAAGTCACACTCTGAAATAAAACCGATTATGCTTTTCGCTGCTTGACAGCCACCACCATAATTTAATGAAGCTTTTCGCTTTGTTTTGTTCCGTAAAGTTATAAGGCATAACGCTTGCTCAAGTCAGCTTTGTAACTTGAAAATACTTATATATCTGTTAGCAGAAAAGTGATAGTTTTGCTGTCAGATCATCCTGATCGATTTGGTTTAAAGCGACTAAAATGTCCGATAGAATAAATAATAAATTTTCAACAGTTAGTTGTTGTGCAGCATATGCGCTTTAAAATTTATCGTGCTATGACAGGTGGATAAAACCAACGTCTTCGAAATTTTGTAATTGTTCATAACTGGTCATTTTTACAAAATATATAGATTGAATTAGTCAATCTTAGTTTCTAGCGAAATCATTCAGTTGCTCGTCAATGAGCAGTGTTGTCCAATTGGAAGCATGTTCATATAGCCGTCTATTCTAAGCGAGATCAAAGGCAAAACAAAACGAAGAAGAACGCATCGTATTGAAAACTAAGCAAAGTGCAAAAAATTCAATTCACTTTTCTTACTCCGAGGAGGTATCATCCTTGCCAGCGGATTTATTGCGGTTCTACAACTACCGTGAATGCCCCTAATTCTGCGCAGCTCCTAATTCTGCGCATTTTTCTTTATATAAGTATTTTTTAACATTGTGCATAACTATGATCATTGCGTTATTTTTTTATAAATGTCTGTTGAATATTACGTCATTATTCGCAAATGGGTCATAATATTTGAGTGCGAAATAATTTAACGTTAAACTGAAAGTATTTTATATCGCAGAAAACACCGTCGTTAGCACCAACGCTAAGATTGTCCTTCCAGAAAATTAACAAATTTATGATCGAAATTCTTTGCAATGATCAAATTACCCAGCATAATTAGAAAGAATAATTAGTTTTAGTCATGTTTAAGACAAAAAGAGTGATTGCATGCATTGCTTTCCTTAGAAAAATGCAATGCAATAATGCGCAGATTTAGGCACAGATTTTTATTCGTGTTCCAAATTCTGCGCAGTAATGTATCCTACGAAGAAATCGCGAAAGAATACGCAACCTCACCAAAATGGCTGAGGTATAGAGGCATGAAAATTCAAGTAGAATCTTTAACTTGCATTGATTGGAATCCTATGCTGTGTCTCAGGGTCCGAACCTACGAGTGCCAATTCATGAAACTATGTCTTCTATTTTTTTTAATGTCCAACCTCATAGGGCTTTCAGAGAGTGGGGAAGTGGTTTCTATATGAAAACACAATTGTTAGTATTAGTCTAAAGTAATGTTCAGTGTGCAGAACGTTATCGTTATCGTTATCTTCACGTTATCGAGAATAAAATATTTAAAACGAGGCAATCAAAATGATAACAATATTCTTTTGCCACTCGGACAGCACAGGAAGGCCGGATCATGGATTTAATTATAGTAATGGCTAATGCCGGATTTTTTAGTGTGGTTTCACCGTATAAAGACATAAACAGCATGGCAGGAGTATTTATTTTCACTTTTTGGGTGCGCAGAATTAGGAGCAAACATGCGCAGAATTAGGAGCATTGGCAAGAAAGTGCGTAGAATTAGGCACCGTGGATAAGTTTACAAAACGACAAATATACTCAATTGTTGGTCGACTTATAATTCCTATATTTTTTACCAGATACTATAGACCGTAGCACTACACGTTGCTGCTATTCACGTTGTAAATTCAAATCTGGAATACTTAGAATAGCGGAAGAATCATAAAAATGTCTTAACTGCGCAGAATATGGTACGTTCACGGTAACCGCAATTAGACAAATTTTGTGTTGGTACGTCATATTGTATTGTTACGCCCCACTTATAGTAAGTTTATATAAGATGTGGCGCAGCCAATTAGTTTTATCGTGGTAATATAAGCAACCACAATAAATTTGCTTCTTTAGCAGTTTTATTATGGTTTTATAGCTAGCTATAAGTATATTTTTGCTCCTATCATATTATTATTGCGTAATGCTATAATAAAACAGGAGGTAATGGAGCAATTTGGAATGAAATTTTCCAAGTGAATTGAATCTTGCAGAAAATATTTGTGGAATTATTTTAAAATTTCATTTAAATGCCAATATTTTCAATCAACAAAACTGACCTTCATTAGAGTTGAAGATGCTTCCCGGTCGGGTTTCGAGTATTTACATAAGATCATTATACCTCTTTGAGAACTCTAATATTAGTCAGCCAAACCACTCGTAGGTAATTCGCACTCGACACTGCGCCCATAATACATGATGAATTGACTAGGCAAAACAAATCGCATTTCGTAATGCATTTTGACGAGAGCATTCCAACGCAGATGACATAACACTCACTGACTGCAGAGGCTGCAACAACAACGGCACATCGGGTGCGCAGTGCGCAATCGACCAAGCCGGGCGGCCTGATCTGACCGCCGGTGCCAAGCAGTTTTCACTGTCAATATCAAAACTATTTTTACTTCTACGTCGGGCGTGATTAATCTACTGCTACAATCGCCGACGGGCGGATGCACCGCCATGAACTTGGTTTTCGGGCTGCTTTGAATAGGAAACTAGTTACTATTTTGATAGACAGTTTTCATTGGCTAACTTTTAACTTTCCTATCAGAAGGCCATTCGTCTAGTCAGTGAATGCAATGCAATGATTGTTATTTCAGCAATTGAGGTAAATGTCAAACAACATCATGCTTGGCTAAGAGTGTCTTATCGTAGGGTAAATAACTACTCTGACAAACATGCATTTTGTTTTATTATTGCTCTATGAGTTGCAATTTCACGGTGGGTCACTTTAGACTAATAAAATGTTTCTATTTTTCATTGTTACACACACCAATAAAAATTTATTCATCAGTTTGAGTGTATATTTTGATAAACTAAATAAACTTAATTTCAAACAAAGAATCTTCCCTGACAACCCACCCGGTTTTGCAGCAGGAATGCAAACCTGCACTGCAGTCCAGTGCACAATACTCAGGCTAGTTGAGTGGACGTTTCGCAATAGCTCTAAATCAACAATCAAGCGCATCCCCCGCTTCCCGATTGCAGCAGTCGATGCCGCGGTTCGTAGCCTCCAACCTTTTCGCACGGTGTGTCGAGTCGCTGCACACAATCAGCAGCAGCAGATGGCATGATGCACATCCGCACCAACGGACGGACGGACGGAGCGCGGCAGATATATGTAAAGTGAGGCGATCTGTGGCCGTACGCCTGTATGTGTGTATGCCCCGCCGCGTATGTACCGGTCATTTGGCCTATAATTAGGTGCAAGGTTAAAGTCACATTTATGCGGTAGTTTAGTTAGTGCAGTCTAGTTATACCTATTTACTAGCAAAAGCAAATAAAAACCGCACAACAGGAATGGCTCAAGTGGCTGGCGTTTGCGTGCTCGCATCACTCTCGCTCATTCGTTTTTAGCATGCGTCCCGCCGACCGGCCGGCGGTCACACCTCACTTCGCTCGCTCGCTCGTTCGCTGGTGGGTGGCGGGTGTTTGCCAATTCGCAGATGCACCGGTGAGATTGCAAGTTATTTTTTTATCAGCGACAAAAGTAGGCATTACTTTTGTTTCCTGATTTACTTCGCACGGAGTATTTAGAAAATAAAAAAACGGTGTAATTGCACAGGAAGACCACTTACTGCAGATGTAAAACTGTAAGGATTAACTGAGTTGCATTCAGGACCATTAGAGTGTATGCATCTCGTAGGTAGTTACTTTGTAGAATGCTCAAGCCATGTATATACATTTTGCTGTTTGATGTTTTGTGTGTGATGTTTTAAAAGGAAAAGTAGACAATCAACGGAATGATACAGCTAAATACGGAAAGTTCCCCCGGTATTACATCTCTAGAGAGGCTTCAGTTTGTAGTTTTGTAATTTACGTTAAGGTGAAACATATTACAGTAAGATGTTGAGTTTGGCTTTTGGCAACTCATGCGTGTTGTCTATATTGTCAAAATCGAAGCCGTACAAAAATTGAGACTCTTTTTTGATGTGGAAAATTTGAATAAAAAAGTGTTAAAAATTGGCTAATTACTAAGAATCATATAATTAACTAATTTCATACCTTCGAAATTGCAAATATTGTTTTTTTACCATTTTCTGTCCCATCTGGCGAACCCCAGGGCAGTCATCTAGGTCCTTACATTTTTCTGCTGTGCCGTAATGACATTCGTAAAAAATCAAAGTCTTGTTGCTACATGCTGGGAATTTGGCCTTCTGTTTTTTTTTGTTCGACAGATTAGTGCTGCGATTCTGTTGATTCTAACGGTCTCTCTCAATGGAGATTCTACCATGCGACGACTGGCTTGTTAGATCACCGACGTTCGTCCAGTCCATCGGGGTAATATTTACCTTACTCCTGAATACATAAAATTATCATATGCTAATGATGATAATGAACAGTTTCGCTTTATGGTTCCTACCTTGAAATGATCCATAAATCATTCCAAGTTATAAGCATTATTGTAGTTTTATCAGTCTACAGGGTGTGTGACGAATTTTTGCAGTAAATTTCACATAGCAATTTCTCATGCTTGCGAAACAATATTCAGATATATCTGGCAGTACTGAATAGCTTATACTGTCAAATATAAACAAAAGGTGTTGAATAAACTGTATGATGTCGGAACAAGAAAATAAACGGTCAGCCGTCGTCGTTTTATTGCGCGCCGGAGCAAGCGTAAAGGAAATAGTTCGGTCGGTAAAAGTATCGGAAAGAACAATGTACCATATGAAGAAGGCTTGAGAAAGTGATAGCTATCCTACACATCTACCCGGAAAGCATATAGGTGCCGTTCCATTACCTCTGAACGGAAAAGAGTCAGAAAAGTGGGGGCGTTTGCAGTTGTGCTAGTGGCTGGATGACACAACCCCCGGGTATCTACCGTGCTTCCTTAAACCACCACATTTTGAGGTGGCGCTACAAGCGTTTTACTTTTAATAAGCAGCGTTCACACAACAGTGGAAGTTACGCGATTGACGTAACCAAGCCAACGAAACTTAATCACGTATGTATCAATTATGTGATATGCAAGTGAAGATTTTTGACGTAGGACTACGTCTATGTTTACTATACTGGGACTGGGTAGCACTTTGTGAAAACGAAAATAGAAGTGTAACGTTTGAATGAAAGATTTCAAATGCTAATAACTACTAAACCACTGAACGGAACTGAATATTTTATAGGTCGTTGGATAGATAAACTGACCAGCAATTTTATGGGGGGGGGGGTTAGCGACCAATTTTAAGGAGGGCGTAAGAGGGGGGCTCCCATACATATGAAAGACAAATTTCCTCAAAACTCGAGAACTAATCAAGCAAATGGAACCAAATTTGGCATTTGGTGGTTTCAGAAGGCAAAATTTTTTGCTATGGTGAATTAGGACCCCTCCCCTCTTTAAGAGGGGGGCTGCCATACAAATAATATACAAATTTCCTCATAACTCGAGAACTCATCAAGCAAATGGAACCAAATTTGGCATGTGGGGGTTATTGGAGGTATGAATTTATTTTATGATGGTTTGAGGATAAGGACTCTCATACAAATAAAACAGAAATTTTTGCGTATGAGCCATATTTTCTGCTATGTAACAAGCGGTAAGCTGTGAAAGTAAACTAGTAAAATCTTCTCGGAGCAAAAGACAGTGAATCGACGCCACTAACTTACGTGCCATATTTGCAATGAATGTGCTTTGGCTTTAATGTTAATTGTAACCAATGGCCCTTTTAAAGGCCACAAGCGAGTTAAAGTAAGATTATTGAAACATGTCAAACTACGCATAATCATATTCAATACAATAATCTGTGGGCTGGCCATTCATTACCATTTCAACCTTTATGATGCACACAAGTGATTTTTAAAAGAAATCACTATGTCTCATTGGTTGCAGGCCTTGTACTTATGAACCCCCGTCCACGTATTTTCAAAGCCACCATTGCATTCAATGAAGAATTGAATTTGAATATTTCGCTCTTCTCTTTTAAAAAATCGGTTAAATAATGGCACTAACAGATTCTCATAAACATACATATTCCAGAAATGCAGTTTACTTTAGCCCTTGATCTAATGATCTGATATAGTCCTACGTCACCCTTTCATACAACCCTTAGGGTTGTATGTCTTGTAGTTTTTTTAAGAACGGTTCATTGATAATTATAATTTACATTCAACTATAAGAAAAGGTCATTTTCAGATGAGATAAATGATAACCCAACGAAAATTACTGGAGGTGCAGCAGAAATACCGAGTGATTCGTTCTTTTGCATGCTTACTTGCATGCAAGTGATTCAGTGATCCAGCCAATGTTGGTTTCACTTATTTTGTTCGCAAACGTCACAGTTCCCACCGGGGTGGGATGACAAGAGGGAGTTTCTGAAAGAGGAGAATAGGATGGCCATCGACAAGGGGAAGCTTAAAAATGTAGGAAAGGCCTTGTTTTCACCTTTTACTGAAGAGACGGATTTACAAATTGCAAGTGAACAACGGGAGCGGGCAGACAAACGAAGAAGACACATTCAAATGAAGAATAAGTGTTTTGTTTGTTGCATTATGAATATTTATTTATTTCGTAACAATAACAGATATACCAGTGGCTGAGAGACAAAGAGGCTCCGAGTAGAATCGGACAACCCGTTTGTTTAAGTATATAAATGAAAACGTATGTTTGTATGTTTCGCCGTAACTCTCAAACGCCTTGACTGTCCTCTACCAAACTCGCACATATGTTCCTTGATATAAGGTAATCAGCATTGGGGGGGCTAACAAAAGAGGAGGTGGTCCCTATAAAAGGAGGAGGAGGACCAAAAAAGTAAAAGGGGTTGCTTTTTAATTTTATTTAGAGCGATTGCAGTTGTGTAAGAACAGGGAGGGGGCTGTTGAGGAGAGATATGTGGAAAAAAGGCTTTATTTCTCTTCCCCGTTATAGCGATTTTCAGAGAGCAAACAGATAGAGCAAACAGAGCAAACAGATTTTTTAGTAATAGGCTACCGTCATCCGGGGATACTTGCAACACCGGGGTTACTTCCAACACCTCTGCGCATCGCGCTTTTGACAGATCTAACGTGTTTGTTTGTTAACATAACCATTTGTAGCCAATTATGTTTTAAACAAGGGATGTTTACCTATTGTTTAGTTAAGTTTAATCCATTATATCATTGATTTGCTTATTTTTATACGATTGGAAAGTAATTTCAGTTTCAGAGTAGGAAAAATGGATGCGCAAAGTTGCGTCAGTTTATTGACATGAAATTATTTTTTATCGTTTGGTTCCTGTACGCAGTAAGTGCATCACAAATAGCAACTTTGAGCTTTATTTATAATTTGAACTTGGAGACGTAACGATGAATTCTTCCAATTACTTACTTCCAATATGGCGCGGCTTGCACCACTTGTAAAATAGATAACTATCGTAATAGACAGTATGTACAAAGTAATTTTGCGTCTGTACGATGTTATTTTATCTACTGCCATCTCCAGAAAAATTAAAATTGTGAAAAATTCCTCGTGCCTTGAAATGGCAATTTGAAGTTCGTCGACATGCTGCATTTTCACCGAATATCTTTAAAAACGGGATAGACGAAATTAGGAAGCAAACATGCCTCTAGTATCTCTTGTTTTACTGCAAACACACTCAAAATATCTAAAAATAGTCATTCGCGGTTTGAAATCAATTTTCATTTAAAATCATAAGAAACACAAAATCAGAAAAGTGTTGCAAGTAACCCCGTTTACTGGGTAACTTGCAACACCCCTATTTTCGGTTCATGCTACAGATTCACTTAGTTGATATTTTTTCTCATAATCATAAATCAAAAGTGCTAACCACTATACAAGTTTTGGTTACTTACACTTGGACCTAAACGGTACACTTTGAAAGTTATACCAAGTCAAAATTCAAAAGTGTTGCAAGTATCCCCGGATGACGGTACGCGACAGAAAGGGAGCAGACTGAGAAGGAGGGGGGCAGAAGGTTGACGTCATAACTCCGAAACACCATGGTTCTTTATCAAACTTGCCACACATGTTCCTTGGCATGATAGAATCAGCGCAGTGAAGTTGAGAAAAGGGGGCTGGTGGTCTCTAACAAGGGGGGGAGGCCCAAATAAGTAAAAGTGATTGCGGTTGTCTTGTATATAGACCAATTGCAGTTGCGCAAGTGACTGGGAGACTAGAAGGATGGGGTTATAGAGGTGGGGGGGGTCTACCGAGAAGGGATATATGAAAAAAAAGCTTTGTTTCGCTTCCATTATAGAGATTTTCAAAGAGCAAACAGTTGTATTATTGGCATTGATTACGTAACAGAAGGGGGAGCTAACAGGAGGGGGACGAAGAGGGAGTATGAATGTATGTTCCGCCATAACTCCGGAACACCTGAACGGTTCTTCATCAAACTTGACGGGAGAGACGTACGGTCTCTTATAAAGGGAAAGGAAGGTTCAAATGGGTTAAGGGGTGCGTTTTTCTTGCATTAGGAACGATAGAAGTTATACGAGTGACTGGACGACAAGAAGGGATTTCTAGAAGGGGGGAAATACGGTGGTCATTTACAACGAGAAAGTTCAAAAACGTAAAAATGGCTTTGTCTCGCATTATAGAAATTACCGGAAAGAAGACAAATTTACAAATGGCAGTGACCAACAAGAGGGAAGCTAACATAGAGAGTAGACTCATTCAAATAAAGAATTAGGGTTTTGTTTGTTGCATTATGAAAATTTTTGGTACAATAACAGATAACAAATGGCTGAGGAACAAAGGGGGCCCGAGTGAGATCGGAAAATCATCTAGTTTCAAATATAAATTCACAAATTTAAGTCCATTCCAAATCCAATTGGAAATTAAGGAAAGCTAAGTGTGTGTGTGTGTGTGTGTGTGTGTGTGTGTGTGTGTGTGTGTGTGTGTGTGTGTGTGTGTGTGTGTGTGTGTGTGTGTGTGTGTGTGTGTGTGTGTGTGTGTGTGTGTGTGTGTGTGTGTGTGTGTGTGTGTGTGTGTGTGTGTGTGTGTGTGTGTGTGTGTGTGTGTGTGTGTGTGTGTGTGTGTGTGTGTGTGTGTGTGTGTGTGTGTGTGTGTGTGTGTGTGTGTGAGTGTGTGTGTGTGTTGAGAACTTGATCTAGAAAAGAGATAGGTATGAAATTGACCCTAAAATTGAAATAAGACTTGAAATTGAAATGTGATTTTGAACGTAACATGAAATGGCACTTGAAATGGCACATAAAGTAGGATATGAAATTTGACTTACAGCTGAATTAGAAATTGAAAACGAAATTTAGAGTTGAATTTGGACTAATTTGAACTTGATGTATGTTAAATTGATTAAGAAATTTTACTTGAAATTAACCTTAAAATCTGACTTTAAACTGGATTTAGAATTCAAGATGAAAGTGGGCTTGGATTTGAAGTTGAAAATTGATTTGAAAAGGGGCATAGGATTGAATCTTAAATTATAATCGAAATAGAACAATAGAACTTAAAATTGAGTTCAGGATTCAAGTTGAAACGGGACTTGAAATGGGACATAAAATGGGATATGATATTGTACTTTAAAAAGAATTTTAAATTTGATTTGAAATTCGACTCCCAGCTCACACCACGAAAAAGCATTTTGTTTTACATTAAGGTTCAAACCCGAATCACTGATTTCTGGAGTTTTTAAAATCTATTTTTCTCTCTGTGCTCTGTACTCAAAACAAAAGATATGTTCACGAAAATTTTTCATTGTGTTCTGTGCGTCTGTCAGAACACACTGATAAATTTTCATGAGCATATCTTTTATTTTGAGTAAAAAAACTGCCTTTGAAATTTTCAGAAATCAGCGATTCGTGTTTGAACCTTAAATTTAATAGAGAAGATGGGGTGCGTTCCCAGTATGCTGTAGCTTGGGCACGTCATGGAGCACCATTGCATAGAATTAATGTCAAAGTTGCTTCAGTGTCAAAGTTTGTCTCCAGTGAACATAAAACTTCAGTCTAAGCACTAAAAGATTCCATGAATGTATGACGCTTAACTTTCAAGCGTATTCTTCGCATAGGCTGATAAATCCATACCTATAAAAATGGACTTCTGTCTGTCTGTCCGTCTGTCGGTATGTTCCTTATAGAATCGGAAACTACTAAACAGTTTGGCGTGAAAATTTGTAAGTAGGGGTTTTTGGGACCGGGGAAGGTTCTTATTATAGTTAGAGATCCCTCCCCTTTTTACAAATGAAACACAAATTTCTGCATAACTAGAGAACTAATCAAGCAATTGGAACCAAATTTGGCATGTTGGTGTTTTTGGAGGCAAAATTTTTTTCTATGGTGAATTGAGACCCCTCCTCTTTAGAAAGGGAATTATGACCCCTCTCCCCTTTAAGAGGGGGAAATTCTATACGAATGAAATACAAATTTCCTCATAACTCGAGAACTAATCAAGCAAATGGAACCAAATTGGCATGCGGGGGATTTTGGAGTCGTAAATTTATTTTATGATGATTAGAGGTTATGATGACCTCTCACCCCTGTGGTAGGGGGATAAGGACTTTCATACAAATAAAATAGAAATATTTGCGTAACTCAAAAACAAATCGAACTCGAGAAATTCGAGACTCTTCCAGAAAACATTAGTCAATAATGAAACCACAAAAACTATCTATAGTAACACTCGATCATTCAGGGCGCAGAGATGGTTCGGTCACTTTGACTGAATTTTGATTCATTTGAGAGTACCGCCTCAGCCGAGCAAAATTTGACAAAGTGATACAGTAGACTCTCGTAAAAGTTAACGCTCTAAAAAGTTAATTTTTGGCTTAACTTTTCTGAGAGTTTAAATTTATTGGTTGTCCAAAGCGTTCATTCACACACGTGCGTTTTCCTTCTATCTTTATTTTTCATTTTTCGGTTTATTATCGCCTTTCCACAACTTCATACAGAGTATCATCATAGCTGGGATTAAATTAAACTCTTGTACCGGACAGTTGTAGTAATAGTTCAATACGGGCATAAAGTTGCTTCAGAATTTTTGATAACAAACTGGAAAAGCGCGAACTCAGATTGAATTTTAAATGCAAAAGAAGGAACAGTAGGGAACAAAAAATAAGCGTGAACATTGTCAAAACGTTGTTGTAGACTACGAAAAATCAAAAGTAAACTAGAATAACCGACGATTTTAAATTTACTGAAAGGAACTGAAAGGAAAGTAAGTATCATTTCATCAGGATCTTGCTACATATTTCTTTACATTAAAACTTCCAGATTCCTAAAAATATGTATCCTGTATCCGGGAATATATTTTTCGCTTTTGTATTTATCATTTTCCATGACTTTTAGGACTACTCAGAAAAGTTAATATTTCGGAAAAGTTAATCGACTCATTCCCCAATCGATTAACTTTTCCGAGAGTCCACTGTATATGGGACATTTATAAAACTGGTTATTGTCTACAATTTTGCTGAAAAAAGTTTTGCTGTATCTTTTGCAGTTACAGCGCTACAATGCTAGTAATTCTTTAGTGACTAAATGAAGGCTTCTCCCTTCTCGAAAAGAAAATAAATAAAAATAAAATAAAATAAATAAAATATTGGAGCTGTAAGAAGTAAGTAGTAAATAGGAAATGTAATAAGTAGTAAATGTAAGTTTAAAATTTAAACAAAAATTTGATTTAAGTAAAAATAGGACTAATATAGACAACATGACTAATACAGTGATGCTTTCACCCTCTCTTTGAATGGTTCGAATGACCTAAAATATGGATTTGTCAGATAAATTTTTTTAACTACATTTCCCTGTTTCGGAAAATATTCTGGATTGATTTAGTGCTGTGGACGATGGTAGTCATAGCTACGGCACGATATTGCATTATTTTATTGTTTCTCTTGCAGTTCAAATGCAGTTTTGCTTTGTTTTTATTTTTTCATATGTACGCGAACTATAGAAACCTGACAAAACAAAAAGTCATTACTCACAAAATTAATGGATTGAAACGCAGAAGATCCCTCTCAGTGCTGCTGATGCGCAAATATTATGTAATAACAAAAGTTAGAAAGCAGCAAACCGTTCGAAGTTCTGGCTCACTGAATAGAAGCATGCAAAATGTCGAAATGTTGCTCGATGCTATCAAATCTTTATGTGTATTCTGAGTTTCCTTAAATTATTCCATTATTTGTTATATATTAATGATAAATTTCCAACAGCTCGAATTTGTAATATCCTCAATTTTAAGCTTTGCTTTGATTAAAGTATTAATCAATAATTTAAAAATCTAAATAAAACTTTATTTTCATTAGTCTAGACACAATCTTTCTTTATCTTGAAAAGAGTTACCATGATTCAAAATATTATAGTTTAAAAAGCAACAAAAATAAACATCAAAAGCCAAATTGAATTTACACACATGCACGATTCGCTCATACCCTCCCAGCAGCAGGGCAATCGTGATTGCGCAACTTCACGCCACCCAACACGGCCCCGACCCCGACAGTTTAGCACAAGTTACGTCACAGTACCGTCCGAGATGTGGTGGGGAAGGGGAGTCCAAAATTGTCCCATGTATGGTATCGTTTTGCTGGCATCCTATATCGATACCGCTACGCTGCATAGGCTAGGCGGCACAATCAATAATCAAAGAAAATTCGAAAAAAAAATCCAAACCGAGAGCGGCCGCTTCGATGCAATTGAGCAGTGTATGCAATTCTGGTGACGACTACTAATACACTAGCGTGCGACCCGCCTCGCGCGCAATAGCAAGGGCTGTAAAACCGAAGGCTACTACTAACCAAGACCGGCCTGTTGTTGGATGAACTTATTTGAACAGTTGCTCTGTGCCGACCGGGACCGACTCGAGGCTGGAAGCAAAGGGGGTTCTCTTTTCCGAGCTTGGCGATTATTAGATACACGTGCCTCTCCTGCATCGCACTGGCGATGGAGACGCGTAGTCGTTTGTGCACTCCAGCGGCCGTCACAACTTATTGCGACTTGTTTTTATTCCACCGCCTGCCGCTTGCCGGTCGGTGTGGTGGATCGTGGATGCAAATTGCACATCCCCTTTTTGAATCGCTCTCACCCGCTCTCGCTCGTAGGGCTGGCTGCAGCTGTCGGGAATGCGCGTGAAAAATAGTTTTTCACTGCGACCGGAACCAATGCAGTGGGTGTTGGTATGGGTGTGTGTGTGCGCGCGGTTGTGCTTGCGTGGGTGAGCTGGTGGGTAACTGGTGTGGGAAGAAGATTTTGCCGACTGCTCCAGTAACCTTGAAAATGCAATGCGCGCGGAGTCCAGTCGGTTGAAAATGACGCGAAAAAAATGAAAGCGAATTTATGAAGGGATTTGAGCGTGGAGCAGACGACTGACTGGTGCAATACCATTTGCAAACACTTACGTTTCCAATCGGTTCCTGGCTTGACTTGAGGCGTATCGTTACTCGGAACAAAGGGGGATCGGTCGCGAAAAAATAGCACTACTCTCACTCTCGATCAAATCCGGATTTAATTGGATAGCGCGGAAAAATTCTTCCCGTTTTGCACTTTGGTCGTCTGAACTTTCACTAGAATTAGTAACAAATTTGCTAAAAATAGTTCCATTTGGATAGTAACACAATGGCACTGTGGGAGGGAGGCGTCATTATTTTTTTCACTTCTCTGCCCTCCGTTGTATCTATAAAAGGTTCATTGAGGTTTTTTTGTTCGCTGCTGAGCATCCTAGCACTAACCCACTGACGGCGAACGATCTTCTTTGTGCGGAAAGCTCCATTGAGGACTGCAGTCTTGCTTGTGGAAATTTTCTCTGGTTTCGTACAGTGCTCTCAGCAATTTCACTACAGAGATCACTACATTTCGGGACTTCGGAATGATTTCCGCTTTAGGATACTATTGGACCAACCGAGACACACAAAAAAATATAAAATCAATTCTTTATCAGAAATCTCTAAATCACTGTTTCACGGTCGCGTTCTTCCTCAGAACTGAGCAGGAACTCGCTCTCGGTGCTCTAGTCGAGTCCCTTCATTATAGTTGGGAGCAAAAACAGGGAAACATTATACAATTTTTCACCACCACCACTCTAGACTGCAGCCGAGTGTACTAACTATTCCTGTACTATTTTATTCAATCGCAGTTGAAGCCCATCATCGTCGCTACCGCCGCCGTCGCCGCCACCGTAGTTCGGTTGTAGTAGTTTATGACGCGATGACCGCCATGGCGGCCATCCCTTACCCCGCCAATCCCGCTAATCATCGGGAAGTCGGCGGTTTAAGAAGTACTTCGGTTTTCAGTTGTCGTCGTCGTCGGCGTCGCGTCGTCGTCGTCGTCGTTTGCGCGTGCCATCTGCCTACTTCCTACCAGAATTAACAGTACCCACCCCCTAAATTCTACTAACACATTAGCAACGATAAGATTTACGACGTCGGTGACGGTGGCGGAAGCGAGCTAGAAAATATCGGCACTCGTTCCTCTGCGCCCTTAAGCACTCCCCGCCACCCGCCGCTAAAGCTACATGCATTTATATATGCTTTTTTAGTGCAACCCTTCCGCGAGCAGCGGATAGACAGTGCAGTGGCGATGGAAACGCTCATTGATGAGCATCGTCATCACCTCCGCAGCGCGCACGGTAGCCGCCGGAAGCGCTTCAATTCGATCTAATATCGGCCATCTTTTTCGGTGCTAGAACGGCGGTGATTTCACCTTCCGGATTGCGGTGAATTGAGTAATCGCTTTTCATTTCACTTTTCTCCACCCATATCGAGTACTCGAACGTGGCTGAGGAAATAGCCATAACCATTGTTGTGTGATGCATTGTCTGTTGGAGAAGGTCAACCGAGCTGATACCGTCAGTAGGTCTAGATTAGCTGTTGAAGTGTTTACCTATGGCTAAACTGGAGTAGGGAATCTGGGGAACGATTTGCGATACTCTATTCAGAATATAGGATAGTTTTCAGACCGTAACTTATGACTACAAATTTTCTGTTTAGATTATATTTAACAATAACGTATTACCTAAGCATACCGCTCGGTAGATCTTGATGATACGTTCCTTTTGTAAAAAAATAAATAAATAAATAAGCATTTCACACCACCCCATCACGTGATTCCGAATCATTTGTCACAATCAAATCGGATCTTATTATCAAACACATCGATCGTTCTCCCAAGCGCCCTTTTGAAGGCCTTCTAAGTATTTTCCAGCTTCACGCCGAATCAACAAACAAACTCACTCTCAGTTAAATAGATTGGCATCTGCCACTGCCACTGCAGGCTGGCTGGTGTGTGTTAGCAGCACCCAACAAAAGGAAAACGGATCTATTCGTCAACGGTTCGGGGCGCGTGTACACGGCTGTAGTACTAGTTTCCCGCCGCCGACTACCGGGACCGGCTCGCGATCGCACGTGCCAACATGTGGCGGTGTGGTGCCCTTCAACTTACACCCGCGGCCAGAAGTAGAAAATCTAAACGCATAGCCCATTGGGTCCATCCAGAACCACGTGACACGTGCTCGCGAAACACGATCAGTAGTTCCGGCGCCATCGTAAATAATTAAAAAACGAAACAAACTTTCCTATTGGTGTGGTGTGAATGTTTGTCACCCCAGATTGGCTTGCAAATCAGTCGAAGTAGGAGGAGGAAGATGTACCGTGTCCCGTTCGGCAGAGAGCGGTAGGAAACGATCAGACGAGCTGGACGGATTTGCTTCGCGTGCATGTCTAGGGTTGCCCACTGTGGCGCGTGGCTCCGAATCTGATTGTCTATGGTCACCCTAGGGAGGGTTTTGCCGAGAAGTACTTTTATTCAGTTTGCAGTTGTGCAACTGATAAGCCAACAGCCAGGCCAGATTGAGTTTGTTATGGAACAGCCCGGTTGGACGCTTTGGCACCGGGAGCAGCGGAGGTGTAAACCAATGACCGACAACGGGTCGACCACGAGTCACAGCACAACACGGCGGCGGCGGTGATGGTGGCGGTGTGAATGCATTGTTCAAGATGCAGTTTTTAGAAGCAGTTTCGCTATCAGTTGACGGACGGAGCCGTTTGTGTAAAAAGCGAACGACGACGCTTGTGCGATGCGATGGGGTGGAGTGGGGAATTGAAATAAATAATTTGCAACTGCGTCGTCAGTTGTTGACTGGTTGACAGTTTTATGTTGTAAAGTTTGCCCGCCGAGTGTTGAATGATTTATGAAGCTTCTTAGATTAATCTTTAATGCCCATTTAATCATCGATCGAGTTGCCGATAGTGCGGAAATGCATTGAATCTTTAGGTTGTACTGAGCATGATATTTTAGAACCAAACTTACAGTTGCGTTTGACTTTTATTGATCCCAATAATGCTTTTTTGATAATCGACACGCGACCAACCTCTTTTACTTTTCTTCAGGAAGAGTAAATGCTTCATGTGAAATATGAAAAAAATATATGAATTGAAAAATCTTGATATTAAAGGGTGAACACGAAATTATAGCAACACTTACAGCTGGCCATAACTTGTTTTCTACTGGGTAGAAATTACCTAAATTTGGGTTCTCTTTTGAAGTGATTCTAAAGTTGTGCATTTTGTTTCGGCCAATATGGATGTGAATGGAGAGGAGACGCAGGAAACCATTTTATACGCTCAAATTAAAAATCCAGATTAAAATCCACCTTTTGCGCCTTGAGAAAAAAATTGAAAATCTGTAATTTAATCTTCATCTCCATCTTTTTAAAATCCATCTCTAGAGTGTTGGAAAGGTTTAAGAATCGATTGACTTTGGATCACAAACCAGAAGTGGCTTACAGGAAGACGGAGCGAAAAGTCAAGGCTAATTTTACTCGAAATCTTGAATTTTTGAACACGTAATGTTACCAAGAAGATCGGTGTTTTACAAAGTCCACGTCCAGCAAATCCCTTGATAGAAGCCTTACACTCCTCCCCCTCCTGTTAGCTCCCTTCTTTGCCCATATACCCTCTTTAAGTTTATCCACAGTAAAATTGCAACACACTGAAATTGCTCTAACTTTTGAACTGTTGGGTAAAATCAATTGAAAATTTGCATGGAGAAAGCTCAAAATGCATTGTTTACACTTTGTGAGTCATTTCATCAGCTGCGCAGAGATGCGAAAAATGGCTTCGAAAGAACAACTCGCATCGTACAAGTACATCGAATAAGAATCTATCAAATCGCGCCTACGCACAGTGGTTTGAATGTCCAAAATCGTGAAGGAATAAGGATCAGTTTTAAATGTACTTTCAGTTTATATATATTTCAGTTGCCATATTAAGCTACTTTTCAGGTTCAGCCTATATGTTTTACTGTATACCATTTCTTACACTAAATCTATAAATAATTCAGTCTAAGTGTGAGATACAGGGTCGTGGCCTTCTGCAAAATGGTGTATTTCTATTCTATCCACATATCTGTAAAACATTATTGTTGCCTAAATTGTATAATTTTAAATACATACTGATAAAATTGACTCCTAGGGGTCTGCCATAAATGACGCCCAATAACTCAAAAACTGGGATACTTAGAAAAATGGTATCTTCAGCAAATATTTTTGCAAGAAGATTATCTACAACTTTTGCGAAGGAACCATAGTTGAATATCATGAAATAAAAAAGTTTGATTTTGCAGCGCAACCCGTGGTTGAGTTTCGAACTAAAACTAATGATCAACCGTTGCATCTCTTGATATACATAAACTTTCCCAAATATACTATAATCATCATTCACGATTAAATTTATTAAATTTACAGAAAAGGTGTATTTGTGATCTTCATTTACGTAATTACTGACTACAAGAAAACTATTGAATATCCAGTTTGGTTCAAATAAATGCTGTTTAAACATAAAGGGCATCGTTTCGTATGGCCATTAAGCATCGTTTGTTTTTGTGCCTCGTTTGTTGCATTATTCCACACGGAAACCGCGCGTAGTTTTCGTCGACAAATTACATTTCAATTAAATTTGATCTTTATCTAGCTCCCTCTTCTACTAACAACAATTCCTTTCCCGAAATGCTTGAAGATGCAGAGGATTCCCTGGTCTGTAGTAGCAACTAGTATTGGATTAACATTCCTTCCCATCCCAGCAGGACCCGCATTCGGACGTGGCCGGCGTCATATGGATCAGCATGCAGGGACCTGATAAGGTTGCACAATAAAGAACAGTGTGTTGTCCCAAGCATGCTTTTTCCAGTCATCAATTTGCAATTTTCATCAGTCCTGGTCAATAACGGAGTAGCAGCACACGCTTATACTTAAAATCACGATTCACGATTTCGAGCATTCAAACTACTGTGCATAGGTAAAAATGTGGTAATCCCGAGTTCTACGGTTTCTCGTGTCACAAAACGGTCCAAGAACGTCGGACTGTCGATCGTAAGTCCAGATGCGGAGAAAAAATGCGTCCGTATACTGTAAGGATCACACCCGCGTAGTTGGGTCCTTCAACGGGAAATCAAACTCCTCCATTCTAAATGTGACCAAAAAACTAAATTTGAGCAAAAGTTTCGTTTAGAGAGCCAAAACACGAGCTGGATTACATACGTTCAAGGTTTAGAAGGCTCCACCAAAATACGGTCGCGAAAAGCCGTGCCCAGAAGTTATACGATTAAAAGCTAACGAAACCACGCTGCTGCGTTATGGACAACGAGACCTACGTGACAGCGGACTTCAACCAGATTCTGGAGCATCAGTATTCCACTGCAAAGCGTAAGTTTGATGTTCCAGAGAATCTCCAAACACAGACGATGTCGAAGTTTACCAAGAAATTCTTGATTTGGCAAGCAATTTGATCATGTTGAAAGCGGATTACACGGACAGGTGTATTTGAAAGAGTATCTTCCCCTTTTGAAGTCTCACAACTGTCCTACGACTTTCTGGCCGGATTTGGCTTCATGCCATTACGCAAAGGACGTGGAGCGGTTAATAATATCGATTTTGTGCCGAAAAATCTTAACCACCGAAATACACCACAGTTGCGGCCAATCAAGAAAACCCGAGCCATTATGAAGCCAAATCTTTTAAAACTTTATAAAAAAGTCAAAACAGTTGAAGAAATGAAGAAAACATGGGTAAATTTCCAAAACCAACATGGTTTTGAGGATGTGTAAATCTTCATTGGTAGGGTTATGGAAAATGTACGGCCATTCGGATACGGAGGCGAAAGAAAATAAAAATACGCTGAAAATTTGATAACAATCGGATAAATACTCGAATTTTGCAAATTAACTTTGCAATTTTACCGTGGACATGTCAAGGAACATGTGTGCCGTGGCCGTGAAGAACGGCCGAGGCGTTCTGGAGCTATGCCGGAATATACAAACATACGTTCACTTTTATATTTATATAGGCCTCTTTGTTTTGTAACTTGTACATCTGGTATTGTAACGAAAATTTTCATAATGCAAGAAACAAAACCCTTTTTCTTCATTTGAATGTACCTATACTTACTCAGCACTGCCCTTCTGTTTTCCCCCAGCCAGAGCTGCAAAAATTCAAAATCATACTGTTAAAATGCGCCAAAATGAGTTAGCTACGAAATCAGCAACCTATGATTCGTGCTACCTGATAAATGAATTAAGGGCGCTATCGTGAACGCCGCCGTCCAGTATGTGAACTTTGTTTTTCCTTTAGCGATTGTGGCAGTCAACTCACACATGATATCACTGAGTCTGAACTTTAAAGAAAATCATTTTCATTTCAACTAAATGATTTTTTTCCGGGAGCGCCTATGCGTATCAAGAGTGTTCATAAAAGTGCTTATAATATAATTTACATTGTGTGTTCAATCATGAATGGTTAGTTCAGACGCTATTAGAATTTCATTTTTTTAGGTATATGCAGCAAGATTTTTTGTTTAGTTGTACAATTATTGTGATTAGAATTAAAGTGTTAAGTAAAAAATCTTAAAACTAAATTCTTGCGAACATAGGCTCAATGTATGTTAACTGCTTGTGTGTCTAGAGGCGTTACTGAAAAAAACATTTCATTTGTTGAATGCTGATTTTTTTTGATAACTGAAAGTAGCTCACTAGACTGCGTAGGGAAAGTAAAACGCGCGCAAATTCAAAATCAGCCTTTGGATATGTAGGTATCAAATATCTCCGAGTGCTATGATTTGATGTTGGTGTTACAATAGAGGAAATATAATGAACTGATATTTTCCTTTTTTCAAACTCATTATTTTCTGTCAACTGTTTTCAGCCCTGCCCCCAGCCATTCGTAAATTTGTCTTCTTTTCGGTAATGTGACAAAGTTTTTTTTTACATTTTTGAATCTCCTTCTTGTCAACAATGGCCCCCTTTTCTGCAAACCCCTCTTATCGTTCAGCCACTTGTCCATTTGTTTAGTGTACAGTTGCTGTCGTTCCAAATGCAAGAGAAACACGATTCCTTTTACTTATTTGGATCTTCTCCTTTGTTGGGGTCCACCCCCCCCCCTGATTCTTTTATGTTAAGGAACATGTGTGCCAAGTTTAATGAAGAACCGTTCAAGCGTTTCAGAGTTATGGCAGAACATACATTTATACTTACGTTCATCGTCGCACCCACCACCGCATCCCTCCCCCCCGCCCTCGCCCTGTTGGCTCCCTCCCAATCAGCTTCTCCTTTCACGTAGCCAGTTATTCTGTTTAGTCTTTGAAAATCCCTATAACAGAAGAAAACAAGGCCTTTTCTCATATATCC
Source organism: Sabethes cyaneus (assembly GCF_943734655.1). Lineage (NCBI taxonomy): Eukaryota > Metazoa > Arthropoda > Insecta > Diptera > Culicidae > Sabethes > Sabethes cyaneus. The sequence continues at coordinate 169,908,186 of NC_071354.1, read as the reverse complement.
CTCCTTAGACCTCTCAACACCGCGCTTTCGTTTCTCTCAGCCACTTGACTTGTGCAACTGCAATCGGCACAATAGATTAAATAACTGATCGCACAATAGGTCAAATAACTGGAGAATGTACCCAACAAAGAAAAAAACTGTAATCGGTCTAAACGCAGGAGAAGCGCAACTCCTTGTACTTATTTGGATCTACTCCGCTTGAAAGGACCATCTCCCTTTTGTCAACCCCCCGTGTTCATTACCCTATGTCACGCAGTGGCGACTCGTTCCCATGTTCAACCTGTTAATAGGATCAGGTACTTGTTCAGCCGGATAAAAATATAATTTCGTCACACGCTCATGGTTTCACTTGTACCTTTCTTATTAGACTGCTCGTTGTTAGTGCTAACCCGGTATGGAATTCCTCATTAGCTGAGGATATATACCCGTGTATAGGCAATTCGTATACGTCGCCTTGTAGTTTCGTGTACATAAATAGAGAAATATGTTTTTGGGGCGACACACAACTCGAATTCTATTGAGGCATTTAGTGCGCGTTTGTAGTGCGCATGTGCAGCTCAACTCATAGCTTTTTTCTCCATTCCCAAGCGAATTGGGTGTACCACAAGGTAGTTATATGGTCCCATTGCTTTTCATATCGTACCTTAATGTCGCGGTAGTGATTCTGGATGTAGTGGTGGATCTGGCGATGAATATAGATAGGTGTTACCGGAACATATGAAATTATTTCTTATCAAATGGACCATTGAAGACAATTGTAATTTGCGAAAGCTGCTGGACATTTTCGTCAACTATGCTTGCATAAACTGTCTCATCGAGAGCCCGCACAAAAATGGATGTATGCAGCCCAACTGATTACATACTACATTTTATCTAAATTATATATTTTTCCTAAATTCCTGGCAAAATTTGATTACACTTTTTCAATAAAATGGTTTTTTCACTACGACCTTTGGTTTATGAGATACGGTGAAGTAAAAAACGAATATCAAAATGTCTAAGCTAGCTGCCTTGAGATTTTCAAGATAGCGCCGTAAATTGCCTAGTTCGTAGCCAGCTGTTATAAATTATATTATAACTTTATTTAACTAATAAATTATAACTTATAATACAGGACAATTGCGGAGCTAGTGCAACGATCCTATTGACTCTAACAGCCTCAACCGAGATTCGATTATACGACGACTGGCTTACTAAAGCCCAACTGGGAGGTAATATAATTTTTCCACCGAATTCTATATTTCACGTTTTGGTTAAAGCAGTTTGTGACTCGTATATTTCCCAAAAAAGTACGCATAAGCTGGTTTCGCGCATCGATAACCATTTTGTTGAATACGGAAAATACATCGGTACGTAATTCTTTTTTGAATCCCACTAGAAACTTTGAATAGATTTAATTGACTACAAAAATGCGGTGGATGATGGGCGAACAAACGATTCCAATGCGGTAGGCATGGTAGGCAGAATTTCGTAACCACTAATACGAAATTGATCACAGAAATGTAAAGCTTTGGACATAAAGAGTTACGCATCAAAAGAAAATGTATGGAGGAAACAAAATTTTCAGAATTCATAAAAAGTCTATGTGCGCAGATAAATGTCGGTGTTTACAACTTGGATGGTACCTCTTTACAATTATTTTTGAAATCCTTTAAGAATACCAAAAATGGAAAAGAAACTTCACAGACACCAAAATATCACATAAACTAAAAATACTGATTACTGATCAAAATATTTATGTGGACTCACTGTAGGAGTTGTTTAACACGTTTTTATATGGCTTTATATTTAAAACCATACATTTCGGACATCTACGATTAAAATTACGACATTGAATTTCACTTTGTAATAATTCAAATGGAAGCGCCCAATGTTTGGTAAACACACGAATCATCACGCGCCTCCATCGTGGCGTGAACACACTATTCATTCTACCTCGTATATGATTAACTTCTCAAGTCGCCTGCCGCTTGTCAGAGTTCGCCACGAGATGGCTCGTTTTCCGCACACATACACTTCCGTGATGCAACGACAACGACTACGACTACGACGACGATAACGATGGCAGAGAAGCAGGAAAATCGATATTATTTTTGAGGTAGGTTCGGAATCGTGCACTTGTCGAAATTTTTACTAGCCTTCACCGTGGCTCAATAAGTGAAACTATTTCCTATCAATTAACTGCCACTTATTTGTTATTTGTTTTTACTGAACTATAATTGCACCCGATCGAATCGCCTTGCGTATAAAAACAACTCAAATCTCGAGCAGCTTAGATGTTGACATTTTGCAAGTTGTTTATGTTCCACTTCTGCTAGGGTGCAATCGTTTCAATCTGATAGTGAAAGTTATGTAAATATACGTACTTGCTCTCATATCCACTCGTTCTACTATCAAAAACCAGGAACGGCTTTTCGGAGAACACGACCACCTGGTGCCTGTCGCAAGTTTAGTCTAAAAAGTTTATCCGAAATCCCGCAGAGCTCGCTTCGGTTCGATAACGATAGCGGACTTGCCGTTCGTTTTCACTTTTCACCGCGCACAGAATTCTATTCAACAACCCGGTGTACGGGTGAAGTGAAAATAGTGCGGAAAAATCACTTCCTCTCTCTCACTTTCTTGCACTCACACTTGTTTTCAGAAAGGTGTTTGCCTGGTAAGTAAACCGGCCAGCTTGAAACGATGAATTACTTGTCGCGCCGGTCGTAAAACCCGGCATCAGCACCGAATGCCCGACAAGGATGCACTCTCGCTCGCGCCGTGCCGCACTTTGTTGTAATAGTTGTAAAACACACACCCCTTTTTCGCTCCGGGGACCAAAACGAAGACACTTCCTGTTTCTGTTTCTGGTTTTCCCGATCAATTTTCTTCTTTAAAAAAGCTTTTTATTCTTGCAAACCACTAATCAATGATTAAAATAACTAAAAAACATCACAAACTATAGAAACGAAAAAGTAATTGTAAACTAAATTCTAGCAAAAAAGCTTACTTCTTCTATGAAACTATCTTGCTTGACGCGCTGCAGAAAAAAACTGCTGCTCCTCGGTCCGGACCTAAGACAACAATATTTACAGTCAGTCCCGTTGCTGGCTTGAAATGGTTCTGTCGCGTACGAAGCTACCGCACAGCATACAATGTTGTACCCCGTGGGCCATAGGGATGAAGGCAGGAAGAGTAGCGTTGCCACCCGTAAGGCCACACCATCAGATCCTCCACCATTGCCATCACCGCCGCCCGATCGGGTGGTTGGTTGGTTGGCTGACTGGCGGGTCCTGTCGCAGCCCGAACGGAACGGTCGGGTATTTTCGTTGGGCTTACTGCCAGCAACAGACAACAACAAGCACATAGCAGCGCAGACGGGTTTCTCGCGTAGATATTCTCTAGTATTGAATTTCGTCTGCCTTTGCTTGTTGTTGGTTCGTTAGTTTGGGGTGAGTTGCTGAGAATCAGAGAGCGTCACCGTCCGTCGATTGGCTCGGTTCTGAAGTGCGAGCTTTTGTTGCTCGGTGCCACTCGGGGGGTGAACCAAGTGTAAGTTTAAATTAATTTGTGGTAGAAGGTTTGTGGTAATATTAATCTACTTTGTGAAACTCACGATGTTCGAACTACATTCTGGTGGCACCAACAAGATTCACCGATCTGCATTTTTGAACCAGCATAGTTTATAAAGACTATTTTTGAAGCAGCTTAGTTCTTTTAAAATATATTTAGTTCAATAATTTCTACTGTTTGAGAAGAAATAAATTTAGAAATAAATTGGAAGGAAGAAGTTTAGTGAAGTGCTCTGTTATGAAGCTTTTTGTAGCGGAAATAATGCGTAAAACGTCTAGATTTTATTGGCTCAGGAGATTCATTTCTTAACGGTACTATTCGAATCCACGCATGCGGTTACCTGTTCATCCAGTTTGGTTTTGAACTGGATTACTGAGGGTATGAAATGGGGAAGGCAACTAGGAAGAAGTGTCCAACATAACTCTGGCCATCCCAAACCCCTACCTAGTTCCTCCACTATCCGGAAATGCTCCAATTTCTGTAAGTTAGGAAGGGTCTGATGCGAAGAACGATTAAGTGTATGAGCTAGAAAATTTTATATAGACCAAAAATATATCGGGGCGATGACAGGTGGGGCTCGCACCTACGTTCTTTCGGTTGGTACCCGACTGTTTTGCTAACTAAACTACTGCCGCCCATTTTAAGGAACGAAAGTTGCGCTAATGCAAATAAGACGCAAGGTGTTCTGCTTTTACCTGCTATGTTTGGTATGCTAAATGACGTACCGTCGGTACTTCGCGTATGTACCGAAATGAAATAGACCTTACAGTTGTTCTCAGCCTCTTATCCAGCAACTCTTAGATCTACCTCCTTGTGGTACTAACCGGAATACGAGCAACTTTAGTGAAGATCGGGTAACCAATCCCGATGTAAACTAAGATCGAATACTGACACTGCTAACATGGTTGTTACTAAGTAGTTGTGGCAACCAATATAGGACTAATTCTGGCCATTGATAAGTTGATGCAACTAGAAATGATAACATTGTGCTAGTTGAGAAAGCGCCATAGCCAGTACACCCATACGAAGAATAACGGCGAACAATGTATAAATTTCGCAGCTTTCCAACCGTCAACCTTATACCAGACGCGTCAAAGGCGTCCTTCTTGGCTGAACATTAGATATCAATATAACTTACAATCTGTCTGAAATTACGTGCCAATACTGGATGAGGAACTGCATTCTTCCGAGGAGTAAGGTACAGATACTAGGTCAAGACGCAGCTAGCATTTTCTTATGTATAAAAAAGATAAAAATCAGCATTACGTACAGATATACATGCTAATAAATCGTACTTGATGCGCAAAATTGGCATATCCGTACTATTTTGGAGGCGATATACATGATTACGAATAATTTTGAGCGTTACGACTGTATAAGTATTTATATACGATAATATCCGATTAAGCGCGAGTCGCTCCGTACTACTCTACGATTTTGTGCTGAAAATCGTATGTATGTCAGTAATTATCATTATATACGATAGAAAATCAACTTGGTCCCACTTTATCCAGCTTTAGTTACGATTTCGAATTTGTTAGGAGATATTTACGATTAATTTCGTAAATTGATATACGAGTTGGTGCCAGCTGTGGAGCCCCGTATATAACGCAATGACTGGTTTGCGAAGGTATGCCAGGAAGCAATAGGGAGAATAAAGAAATGCATTAAGAAATTATTTGGATATTGCCACTAGAGACAACTTGGCCAAATGTCGGTGGGCAAGGAACCAGTTGATCATAATTCTGGGATGTAAAAAGCGCCAAAAGGAGGACAGAGATCATGAAGTTTTAGAAGAACTATTGTGAATTAATGAAACTAGCAAGTTGGTCGAGAAGGTGAACTAATCTCGTAAAGGCCACACACCGACATTTGACATATGCACTGGTGAGGAAGGAATTCTGAAGATCAATGAAGTTGCCGGTTAGGACTGGTTATAACCAGAGCTTTATACACTTAGCCGAGATAGCTGACAACGGCTCTACCTAAGCAGGAATCCATATCAAAAGAGGTATCTAACCAACATTTATTTGCATTATCATAGGATAACGGTACCAGTTTTCGCCACCCTAGCTATTCACAAGTGTTATATTGTTATTTGGGCTACAATAATTAGCATTACATATTCATTAATTGAAACATAGTTACCTATGTACTGAACCAATAAAATACGACTCTGCTGATTCTACTTTTTAGATAAAATATAAATATAAATGAATATTCAGACCACGAGGCTTTCGAGGGTGGCAAAAACTTGAGTCTGAGGGTAGCAAAACTGAATCTTGAGGGTTGAAAACTGGTGCCTAAACAGTCAACATGCCTCACGATTTCCACGTTTACAATGACTTTTTCAAATATTTAGTCTTAAACTTTATACTGAAAACGTAGCAAAAATGTCACAAAATTTTGGGACCCTTTTTAACATGGGTGACCTGACGCTTTTCATTTAAAATACTAATATTTTTTGTCGATCTTGAAGATTTTCATCTGTAGCCAAAAACTAGATATGGGGCAAAATGCCTAAATCCGTGGATAAAACGCACGCAATTTCGAGAAGCAGGCAATAAACACAACACGCAGAACAACTAATACAAAATACACATGACTTCGCATTGGAAATATATAACTTTCCAAACAATTGAGATAACTAAACGCCTAAAATTCGGCGCTTAAGTGCTGACTAATATAACTGGTCGACATAAGACTATAACGGTTCTAAATGGCAATAAACAGACTTGGCAATGTCTTGGCAACAAATAAACAATGTTGCAAATCGAGCGAGAAACAAACGATGCCTACTTTCACGTGAGGGAATATGAGAAGCATAGCACCCAACGCTTATGCCACTGATGCAAGCGAACGACAAACATCCGCCGTTGCTGTGTGTCCACGGTAAAATTGCAACACACTCAAATTGCTCTAACTTTTGATCTGTTGGGTAAAATCAATTGAAAATTTGCATGGAGAAAGTCATTGTTTATACTGTGTGGGTCTTTTTATCAGGTTTGCAAAGATATGAAAAATGCCGTTGAAAGAACAGCTCGTTTGCGAAAAAGTTCTGCACGAGTACATCGAGAATCAGAATGTGTCGCATCGTGTCATTGGTAAAAACTTGGGAATCCCAAATTCTACGCAGATTCTAGATAACGCAAAAGTGATTAAGGGAATCAGAAAGGCCTCACAACTAAATGCGTGGTTGTCAATGTTCCTCACAACAGCTGATCAATTGATGAACGAAGATGAGGCTCCCATCATATTACCCCTCTTCAAATTAATAGGCTTAAAAATATAGCTCTCTCTCTCTTTCTTCAACGCAATCAGTTTGGCTTTACCCCGTCGATGGGCTAGTTGCCCGAAATCGGTCGGTAAAAGGTGAATATATTTTTTATGTTTGTAATAACGATAAGTGTTATGCCCTGTGTTAATAGCGTTAATCGTCAGTTCTTACGTTAGTGTAAAAAGTGAAGTTAAAAGCTTCTAATTATGTCGAACTTTGCCAAGAAATTCTTGATTTGGCAAGCAATTTGTTCATGTGGAAAGCAGAACACCCCATTCGCGACCCCAGGTACCAAAACATAGATAGGCGTGTTTGAAAGAGTGTCTCCAAAAGCAATTTCTTCCTCTTCTGAAGTCTCACAACTGTCCTACGATCTGCTGGTAGGATTTGACTTCATGTCATTGTGCAAAGGCCTTGCTGGAGTGGCATAAGGCAAATAATGTCGATTTCGCGCCGAAAGATCATAACCCCTCAAATAAACCGGTACTGCGGCGAATCGAGAAATACTAGGCTATTTTTTTAGAAACTGTCTATTTTGGCATTCGCCTCTGTACACTACTAGGCTATTAGCCTAGCAATTAGAAGCAGAATCATCTGAAACATCCTAAAGTAGTCAGAACAGTTAAAGAAATGAAGAAAGTATGGGTAAATATGCAAAACTTGTCGATTTTGTGGTTGTGCAAAATCTTATTGGAGGAGTTAAGGCCAAAGTACGGGCATTCGGATACGGAGGCGGAATTGTAAAATAAAAACGCTAAAACTAAACTTTATTGTTTCATGTGAAGCCCTGAAAGTTTGATGACAATCGGATAAAAATTCGAACTTTGCGAATTAATGTTGTGTGTTGCAATTTTACCGTGGACACCCTTTGCACACTCGCGAACGCACAGCCACATAGCATCTTTCTGCATAGCCACCTCACGAACTCTGCCTGTGGGGGCAAGCGGCACACTAGGATACAGATTTTGCATTACTTTTTCCTTTATTCTTCATCTTACGCCTCGATTCTACACGCGGGTGATCGGTATCAGCTGCTCGTGATCAGCTGTGACTGTTAGCTAAATAACACATTCGCAAAAACTCGCCACAATGTATGAATAAATAAGTGCGAGAATCCGAAAGGAATCTTTATGTCGGCGCGTTCGTTAGACCGAATACCCGTGTGTGGGAAAATTAGACCACACGAGAGTGGGCTTCGTAACACTGCTGATAAATAGAAATGTCGGGAATACAAAATTCCTACTAATCTGTTCTGCTTTTAATAGACTGACAGCCAATTAAAACGAGGATATTAAATTCTACAGACGACATAACCAATTCAAAGTGTTGCATTTTTATTGACTTCAAAGCAGCATACAATACAGTCGAGCAAAACAAATTATAGTAGACAGTGATGTAATGGTGCGTGTCGGGAATACTCTCGATTCGCTTCGAAATGTGGCGAGGGTTAGGACAAGGTGACGGTTTATCCTGTATGCTTTTCAACATCGCTGTGGCATCTAGACGAGAGGCACGATTTTTAGCAAATGTAACCACCCAGCTAGCACCAACTCGTATATCAATGTACGAAAATTATTACAAATATCTCATAACAAATTCGAAATCGTAACTAAAGCTGGATAAAGTGAGACCAAGTTGATTTTCTATCGAATATAATGATAATAACTGACATACATACGAATTTCAGCACGAAATTGTATAGTAGTACAGAGCGACTCGCGCTTAATCGGATATTATCGTATATAAATACTTATATAGTCGTAATGCTCAAAAGTATTCGTAATCACGTATATCGCCTCCGAAATAGTACGGATATGCCAATTTTGCGCATCAAATACTATTTATTAGCATGTATATCTGTACGTAATGCTGATTTTTATTTATTTTTAAACATATGAAAATGCTAGCTGGGCAACTTCTATGCAGGCGGAGGATGAATCATGAACTCGCTTTAACTACCTTTTGGACACTGGCTAACCCAGTATCCAAAAGTTGGTTAAAACTGGACGGACACAAGAATGCCGGACGACTACTCTGTAAAGATGGTGTTAGCATCAAATCCGGTAGGAACAAGACGACCCGGAACGCAGCGAGCAAGATGGTTAGACCAGGTGGAGCGAGATCTGGCGGAGAGTATTCGGTGTCCGAGGAATTTGAAGCCCGCAACCGAGTTAACTGGAGAAACCTTGTTCAACAGGCTTTGTCTTAGAACGGCAAGCCACTTACGTAAAAGTAAGTAGATAAGAATTCAGCTTCTAGGCTTTGCAGAAAACTTTGATATCATAGCTTGGAATATTGCGATGGTGGTGGAAAGCTACGTCAGATGGAAAGCGGAGTATAGAAGGATTGAAAGAAGCACGAACGAGAGGAACGCGCGCCTCCAACGGACGGTAGCCACCGACGCCGGCAGATCAGACAGGTGTGTCTGACTAATAACTGCAGATAACAACACTAATCAACAGTTTAAGAAGCATACGGCGCTGTACGAAACTGACAATAATAATAACTTGAAGTTGTGACTCTGCTACCGGAGCACAAACGCGGCATTGACGTGTTAAATGTTCGAACAGAAGGTGCTGTGGACAATAGTTGGCGGGATACAAACTGAAAATGAAGATTGGCCGAGGTGTCCGTACGATGGGACGTCGGTACTGGCGTCGGTCTGGCGAAAGTCGGTAGATTGCAGTGGACTGAACACGTCGTAAGAATGCCAGATACTTCTCTGGCGACAATTCCACCGGCAGCAGAAACAGAGGAACCCAATGTACTACATGGCTCGACCATGTCGAAAGCGACTTGTGACTTCTAAAACGCCTGAGAAATCGACAACGAGTAACCCAAGATCGAGCTGAGTGGAGACAACTGCTTGAAACACTAGGCTCTATGCTTTATGCTGACGACAATAAATCACGAATTCTGTGATGAATTTCATGACTTGAAGCTTCTTGTCAATTCGCTGAATTGTTAAGTTCATATCTGAGCAGAAGAATCTTAACGTGTTAAGCTTGGTTTTTGTATTTCTTCGCAGTTTACCACTAATTGAGAAGTGCCGCAAGGAAGCAACATAGGCCCGTTATTATTCAAGATGTTCTTCAACGTCATCATTCTGCTACTACCAGTTATCTGTAGTTTAGTATATGCTGATGATCTAACATAGTATCCCAAGTAGCACATTTTTGTCACTTCTGGTAGCTGCAACCTATTTCTGACTGAAATCAGTCAGTTTATAACAACTGTGATAGTTGGGATGTATTTAGAAGGCTGCAAATTTTGGTAAATGTTTTCGTTGGCTGGTGTTGGAGAAACTAGCTCGTGATCAGCGTTACCAAGAGTGAGTTTATAACGTTTCATCGTGTTTTATAACCAATATTGTTGGATTATCACGTGGACAGACTGAAACTAAATTGCTCTCAGGTTCGTCCACTATTGGAAAACTGGAATGACTTGGAATTTGCGGATTGAACGTAGCCAGAAAAAAATTGTCTGATTTGCACTACGTGAGCTTCCTTGGCGTGATCCAGTTAGCCTACTGTTATATTCCTGCCAATGCCCCAGATTCGTATTTAATGGACAATCCAGTGTGATCTAGGCGTCAGCAACCTGCAGAATCCTCGAATATCACTAGAACATTTGAAATCATTTGGTTTGAAGGTTTGGAAGGAAATATCTGTAGAAGAAATTTATTCATCATGAATGATCATCTGAAATGTTTACCGTGATTTTCAACAAGAGGTGAAAAATTTGAAATAAATAAATAAAATTTATAATACTAATACCATGTAACGATCGGACATCCCATAATAAACTCCGAAAGGTCCGAAACTGTTAACGGAATGGTTCAGTCAAAGAGAGCGAACAATAAAACTCTTCACACTCGTATTAAAAATCTTAACTGTATTTTGGAATCTTGTGTCTTTCTCAATTGAATCTACATTTAGTGTAACGGGACACAACGCTTATGGTTCTTACAAATTTACGGATTACGGATAGTTTACCTTTTAAACCGATCTGTTTCGGGAAATATGTTTTCCATCAATTATACTTTAACAATTGTAAAAAGCTTATAATAAACGAGCAACCCTGCATTTGATGGATGCTGAAATGAAGTCCAAACTATTTTTCGAAGCGCGCATAAAAATCATTTTTAGACCTTGCGTGCGGGATTGAACAAGAAGTCCTGACCTGTAATAACGTTTAAATTGTGCTTGGTTTGTAAGCTGGGTTTGTAAGAGATAATCGAGGCCAATACATCATTTAAATTTAGGTTTATTTAAAAAAAATGATGCTATGTTTAATCTTTGAATGACTGACGCTGTTTTTGGATCTTTGGATTGATTGAAGCTGTCATAATGAAAAATTGAATAAGAATCGAATGGCGTAGACAATTCAATATTTTAAATTTAATTTTAAGCAGCTTTACATTACTAAACGTGAATTTAAAATTTGTAAATTTATATATACCATATAAATACTGATGAACTGACATGACTCATAGAAGGAAATCCGTTAAAACCGTTGTTCAACACATTTTACTTGCACTTCCGCACCCTCTATTATACATGTTGCGGATTATCTTAGAATTGTAGGGTTTTATACTGAGGGCTTTTACATTTGTACGGTTTTATACTGAACAAATTCGAAGCAACACTCAAGTGCATCGGTGTGGCTATGTTGCAAAACATGCTCTTTTGAAAAATAAGTGGTTTTTGCATGAATGATGGAATGAATACGAGTGTCTGGTTTGTTTGTCCGTGATATAGGTGTAAAAAGCAATAATTTTATGTGACTTGAAAACACGTTCTTTTACCTCGATGGATACATTCCTTAACCATGCATTGTAAAGTTACCTACGGAAGAAAAGAAAATATATCATTGTAGTTTTTACATGACAACAATAATTTCAACATTTAATGAAGTTTTAAAATATTACAAACAAAAATTGATTAAATATGTTAGGATTCAGCGCAACATGATTATTTTTAATTTTTAGTGGAAAACGAGTATTCTATTAGAAGAAAAATTCGATCAGAATTAAACCCATTATCCCTTAGTCCGATAGGCCCCTTGGCATATATCAAGCTCGTGAGTGTATCGGGGAGCAGAGAGCGCAGTGAATTTCTCTAAATATAAAACGAAAATAATGCACCGTTACTCTCGCACTGTGGCCGAAAAAACGCATCAATTTACTGTGCGCGGCGCATTCGCCGGGGTAGTTTCTACCCCGCACCCTACCGCTCTCGTACATTGCGGTAGCAGGCGAAAGGGTTGCAATTTGCTTTCGGTTTGTTTTTCCTGCTTTAAGTGCTCGGTGATGACGGTGATGATGGTGATGTTGCAGGAAGGCACGGATGGATGTGCGACACCGTACTCGAATCCCGTTTCCTTCAATAACAGATCGTACCGTGCACACATACCAGCCAGTTGTAAAGTTGGCAATGTTTTAAGAAACAGCACGGAAGACAACGCGTGCGGCTGTCTGCTGCACCACTACCACTGTAATTGACGAGGAATATGTAAGCAAATAATACTAATGAGGAAAAAGTGTTTTTCCCTCCCGGTGCTGCCGGAATGGTTCTCGTGTCAATTCACCTAAAATGTGTAATCCCTTTCGATTTACTGCTCAGAAGTGTTTGTAAGAGATAATCTCTGTTATTTTAATTTATATTAGTTTATGACACGCGGTTGAAATACCACAAGTAATCCGCTTGTGATTGTGATTAAGAGATATTTTATGATGAATTTTATAACCATGATTTGTTTGGTCTGATGAACTAACTAAAAGCTTGACAAACGGTTCACCTAATATTGTTAGTACTAGTTCTCTGCAAAAATCAAAGATAGTAGATACAAGATATGCCTTAGGCCAACGTTAGTAAGGCACGGCATATATTTTATTTAGGTTTAAACCGTCAAATAAAAATAAATATCAATCACAAAAACATTCTACCAAGTAACCATTTCCGGTAACAGTAATTGTCCGCAAAACAGCCGAAACCACTTGCCGAAATGCACACCGATGATGGGCATTGTGCACTTTCAATGAGACCGAAAGTCTGCTCCAGCACCAGCCTTGTGACGGGAGGCGGAAGGTGCGCGGATAGTAAGCACAGACATAAGCATATACAGTGTACCTACGTATGCTGTGCAAGCAGGAAGACGAGAAAGTTCCGGATGGTCTTCCGAGTTTCGCTTTTCTGTATTCTGTGCGAGTGAAGAAAACCCCGCAGTTCGGATGGCTTCTCTCTGTTCGAAATTCAAAAAATGCATTCCTATGAAAAAGTAAATATGCAATTGCCTTGGGGTTCCCGCTAGAGAATTCCCCCCTCAATCATACACAATTGCATTGCTTTGTTTACGGTAAAAAAAAATCTAAATTTCTTTCATATTTTAGTTATACATACTATTATAACTGCGTAAAAAATTCAAAATTGCTCTCCTTCCTTCCGCTGCCCGTCAACCGAACCTGTTAACCGAACAAAGAGTAGCTTTCGTGGAATTCTTCAGGAATAAAAACTAAACTAATAACAAAAGTCTTCTCGTCAACCACCAACTGTTTAAAAATTCATCACCCTATCCGTCTGCCCCGTTCCCCGCTGGCCGGGGGGTACGAAAGAATGCTTTTAGATCATGCAACGCCACCGTGACTGTGTCGTCCTGGACACGTCGTCATCGCCATCGCCGTGGTGGCTGCTAGTAGTGTTGTTGTTGGCGCATCGACAGCCACTGCTTGCCAATATCTCACCCCGATGCCGTCTGGCAGTCTACTGGGAGACGGCGCCCGGCGTTGCGGTGGTGGCAGGGGTTGGAGCGACCAATTTTCTGTATATTTAGTTCTCCAGGCACGCTTTCACGGAAAGCTGCATCGTAAGGGGAAGCGTTGAGGTGGAAAACTTCCTTCCAGCCAGCCAAAGGATTCCTAACCTGCATCAACCTTTTCACGTGATAAAGTCTGCACCATGCAATGGGCAAACGACTGGATGGATGGATTGATTCAGATTCGGCGAAAAACTATCCGGACGGTTGCCGTTACGCGATGACGACAGGGCATGTATCGTTCTTTATTTCTGGCGTTGACCAATTCATATTGCTTTCAGATTATTGGTTTTATGGTCGTATAGTGAATTAAGAAAGGAGCTGGTAGGGTTTTAGGGATTAGAAACGAAATATTATGTTGTAGCACTCATGAAAATAGGAAAAGCATCTGTGATTTGGTGTGCCGTAGAACGTTCAATTTAGGAAAAAAACCCTCAAAACTTCTAAGAATTCTTTGTGAGCAATAATGTAACTTTGATCTCTTACATTTCTTTAGTTTCGAAAGAAACAAAATATTACAGTACACATTTTACCCCATAGATTGAAAACATAGTTGAACAAGATGGAATATTAGTTTTAGATTTTGATACTAATTTTATAGTGATCCGAACACCGAAAGCGGATGAGCGGATCCTACACATAAGTATTACGCCGAAAAAACGCCATGCACTAAAACGCCGCTTCTGTAAAAACGCGATTATCCAACTTTTATGTGTTTTCTCGCTAAATTCACTAAAAAGAAAAAAATGTCAGCTACTGTTTATCTCTGCTACCTCACCAGATTCACTAAACGAATTTAATTACGTCTTAGGTACCCTTCGGGTCATCCACGAATCTAGCAAAGCTGATTCCGAAATGGTTAATCCGATTTTAGGTGATTGATTTACTTCGATATATGAAATATTAGCCCACATTTTCAAAGTGTTTTCTCAGATCATGTTTCGCCGTCAATGTGTTGCGGCAGATCCTCCAAATTGTCACTAAGACCAAGTGCCTAAGTTTACATTATTTTACTTTAGTGGCGACGGTCCATTATCGATCCCTGGCCTAACGAGTTATGGTCCTTTTTTCTGTTGTACATGTCACTGATTCTGCTGCGATCCAACGTATTTTTTGTAACGTGAAGGAGGTGGAAACAATGATAAACTGGATTAAACTGAAAAAATTTCGATATGAGGTCAAAAATATATTGGGTTGTTCAATGGCAGCTTGTACTCTAACCCACATGCTCTCGGTTGGTACCCGAGTGTTTTTGCAATCAAACTACCGCCGCTCCCTTCTATTAGATAGTCTCATATCTAATTTTATCACCACTCTCCACTCCAGCAAAGTTATGATCTCAAGTCCGTAAGGAACTACCGGTCTGATTAGCGTTTTGCACATTGTCAGCTTCGTACGGTCGTCCACGATGCGATGGTGAATGCATTAACCCATTACGTCCTAGCGTATGATATATCATTCCCCGTTTTCAAAACATGTTTACTGTTGAATTTCAATAGTCAGCATTGTTGATATATCACTACAAGAGAGAAAAGACATCAATCTGATGTGTGTGTGAGATAATCTGTCAGTTTTTGTCGTTTCATCTGTATTTTCAGCAGTGCAAAGTTATGATATATGGCGGACAAAAAGTTAAAAAAATGGCGAAAAAAACTTTGTCTCCAAAACGCATGAAAAAGTCTACATTTTGTGATGAAACACTACCTGAAATGTAAAATGGTATTTATATGTAAAGTCTATCACAAAAGTCGATAAGAAATATGTAAACAACTTTGTAATTTGTTTGTTTGAAACTGAGCGTATGAAATATAAAACCTGCGATATTTTGGCCTTAAGACCATTTCAAATGACGAATTTGAGTTTCCCGACACATTCGGGCCATAATGTTATGGATTACACAGTTTCGCTTCATTTGGTCCAAATTTAGGTATACCCGGGTCATAATGGGTTAAAGACCAAGTATTAAACTCATCTTACAAACAATGTTTTAAATATCTACTCAATAACAAAATGTGTTATCAATGTATCTCCATATCTATTCAATAACAAAATATAGTATTATACCTTAGTATGATATAGTTTTGATCGCGAATCGCGAATAATTGCTTTGCGGGGCAGGACAATTCAGTTATAAGAGTATTGAAACTCGATTTTCCGTATTTTCTGAGAAAAAGTAATTACCAAACATTTGTCTGGGTTGATATTTAAGCCGCTATTCGAGTAAAACGTTCCAAAGTTATCCATGTCAAGTTGAAGTCTGAGACAATCGGCGCAGTCTTGATTGGTAAGAATATTTTTACATCGTCAGCATATATTGAAATTATAGCAGTGGACAACATATTTGTAAGTTTATTCATCACTAGCACAAACAGCAATGGACCCAGATGGCTACCTTGCGGCACTCCCGAATTAACAACAAATGGCCAATGGCGAAAAGGGTGGATAAAAACTATAGCAGAGCTTTGGATTTCCAAAGATGCATTTTTACCGGAAGTTGTAACTCCACAAGATCTTAAGGTACGGTAGTTTCACTGGTGAATCATGTATAAAATGCCAATACGACCTGCATTTCTCTATGGGCACGACAGATAAACGATGCTAGACGGGGACATTGCAGACACTGTCGTTTGAACAACGGTATAACAATCAATTGGGTTGTTAGAATTAATAGCCAAATCAGACGGAGTCACAGATCGACCACGTTCTGATCAACAGTCGGCACTTCTCAGATATTATCGACTTCAGATCCTATCGAAGCGCAAGCGTTGTCTCGGTCCACTACCTAGTGATGGTTAAGACGCGCCCAAAACTCTCCGTCCTAAACAACATTCGATACCGACGCCAGCCCGCGCGGTTGAAAGAGCCAGATGTCGCCATAAACTGCGCGCATTCACTCGAAATTGCGCTGCCGGAAGAGGACGAGCTGGACGAAGTCCCTCTCGAGGATTGTTTGAACACCATCAAAACGGTCATCAGCTGTGTAGCGAAGAGTTCCATCGGGCATGTGACACGGAATCAGCGGAATGATTGGTTTGACGATGAATATAGGAGGGTGATCCCAGCAAACACCAACTCGTATATCAATGTACGAAAATTTTCGCTATTGACTTTTATTAAATTCAGGATCGTAAATATAGTCTAATGAAACGCACATAAGTTTATATTCTGTCGTATTTCACAATAGCAAGTGATTGACCTGCAACTTTCAGTACAGAATTGTATAGCATAATAAATCGATTTTATCGCATGTAAAGACTTATAAAGTTGAATTGTTAACCGTTATGTGTGCGACAAAAATAACACCTTTAGCAGGGCGACAAGGGTACCCGGGTACCCAAAATTGATATTGTTATAACATCAACAATTTTAAACAGATTTTGATGAAATAGGTGTCATTTGATTCGTTAATTTATCTAGTTTTGAATTCTTTGGCTATTTGGGCATTAAAAGACATACGGGGCCCGAAAACCCGGAATTCCGACAGAGTGTCCGCTGTGAGGTAGAGAACTGGTTGTATTGCAGGAAAATCAGTCATGCGGATATAAAAACTCTAAAAATTCATACAATGAACTATTTCATATAATGAGATGAATCAGGTTGGTCATTCCGGAGTAGGTTCCTGTGGGGTCATGGGTGGCCAGTCTAGGATTGGAGGTAAAACCTAGCAATATGGGTATCAAAGTTCTTGGAATTAGTTCGGTAGGTGATATTTTTTACATATCGTTGTATTTTGATTGGTTATTTCGAAAATGGTTTCTACGGGGTCACAGATCATACCGCAGGATTCAAGATAATGCTTAGCATTATCAGAACAGTTTAAAACGTAGAACCATCCGTTATACATTTGGAACCAGTTCCGAAATTATTAATCAGTACTAAACTGGCCATATCCGTTCAAAACATCTAAAAGATCCGCTAAACCAATTCTAATATTGGATTAGGCACCCAACTGGCCATCTGTAACCCTACAGGGACCCAATTCTGGAATGGCCAATGCGATCTAAAGTCACCAATTTATATAATAAGATGAAAAAAGGGTCCACAATGTCAAGTTGAAAACTAATAGCTTTACTGAAGGCTGATATTCTTTCAAAACGAGCGGCTTCCCACGTTTTACCGGACGTTGCTCCGGAATTACCGATTCCCGGGAACTACATGTCATTTGATGGCCAAATGCTTTATCTGATCAAAACTAAATAAATGTACGAATTAAATGCCACTGGTTTCATCCAAATCGGTTCAAGATAGCCAAAGTTATGAACATAGCAAATCATGGGTACCCGGGTACCCTTGTCGCCCTCCTACGTAATAAAAAAATTCAAGGGCCTCTCATCGCTAATCCTCTTTATGGATATGCACCAAAAAACCTCAATTACTTAAGATCAACGAGTTTTACGATGTCGCAAAATTTCAAAAACGTATGTTTTAAATTGAATGAGTTATAACTATTTTAAAACTGAAAAGGTACCCGGGTACCCTGTTGCACACATAACGGTTAACGTATATTATATACGTGCTACATATGGCTTCCAAATTAGTACGCATATGCTAGTTTTGTGTATCAGATACGATTTTTCAAGGTATATCTAGGTATTATACCTATACATATAACTCATTTGTTGCTCTGATATGCATATGAAAATGTTTATTGGGATGGATGAGGAGAACGCTGTGCGGGCGGCCAAGATGCGCAGGGCCACACGTCAAAACGTAGGAAGACACAAACAGAAGAAGATGCAGCGAAACCAAATCTTGCACACGACACGACCGCATAGGTGACGTAGGACCACGTAAGTCTCTTTGTAGCGATAGTAGGATGTATCTATGTATGTAATAATACGATTCTTCATGTATACAACCTACATACGAAACGTTTATCAAAGTAGTAACATTGTATACGTTCAATCCTCAACCGATTTTGGAGTTATATCCATGAATTGATTGAATCTATTTTATTAAAACGAAGCCAAATCAGTAACTAAACCTAACAGTAAATAAATTTTTATGACCTGTTTCTACGTTGAATAGTGCTTTTCCTCAGTTAATCGGTAAACGGTACACGAGAATTTCCAAAAAGTTGCAAATTTTGCGCAACTTTTCTGCTGCTTACAAAAGAAAAGAATGATAATAAAGCATTAACAAGCTGCAGACGTTTTGGAAGTCGCAGAAAATGTCGCCCGTGACCAGAAAACTTATTTCCGTCATTTGTTGGTCGTCCGCAATGGCAAAAAATTCAACTTTTCCTACATTGCCTGTATTATTATGGTTCGTACGGTTAGCTTGGCAAGAAAATTTAATAAACTCTTCAATCGTTGTGTGGCCCTTAAAAGGACCGATTGTTTGATTATCATAACTCCAGCTTACAATAAACTTGCACTAACGCCCTTAACGTAATTCTCTGTTCGGTAAATTGGAATACCGATAACCGCTAACCAGGCACGGCTTGTTGCAACGGAGCAGCCGGAAAGCCTCAGCAGCTATGCGATCAATGAAGCCGTTCGTGTATCGTCCAGAATCACGATGAAATACCACTCCAAGTGGCCAGCTGCAAGTGACGTGGGATGCTTCTGGTCGTTTTGTTGTCGCGTGCAGCATATTTTCTGCCAATTCCAGAACTTCAGCAGCCAGATATGAGAGTGCTCTAGCTGCAACACACGCTCAGCATACTTTCCTTTCCTCAGCAGTCGATGAACACGACCGACCGGGAACTGCAGACGTGCACGTGTCGAGCGTAACTTTCGTTTGCCCTGGCAAACGATGTTGGCAGTAGATCAGCTAGCGTTTGAATAATGCTGTTCGCCGGCTTACCTCATGTTATGTACCAGAGCAAGCGGCAAGAATCGGTCACACCTATTTTTCATGGTTCTTCATTCTATCATGTACGTAAAATAAAATACAGTATTTCAGTTTCGGTCTGAACAAAAGAGCAAAGTTACCAGTGAGCCGTTCGCCTTTTACTGCCAAAGAAAAATTACGTTACGTATTATAGCATTGCATTGGCATTGGTGATGGATAAATTTGTGTTGCTAAAGAAAACCGAGTGAAAAACCCAAAGTTCCAAGTTTCCTAGGTTCCATCAATTACCGAAAACCGTTCTTTAAAGAACGAACAAATTCTTATATGAAGATGCAAACTAATGTTTGCATGTTACTAAAACTATTTCATTTTTTAAACCCATGGTTTTATGCATTTTGACGCTTGACCGAATACATTTACTTGGAGCTGGTATATTTGTTGGCTGCTTTGATACCTTTCAAGTCGACCAACTTAACCAGCAGCAACAAGTGAGCAGAAGCGCGAGAGGTGATCGGTTAAAATTATTTGATAAGAAGCGAACAATTAGAATCCATCGAATTAAAGAATTAAATAGAATTAAAATCAATGAGCGAAAATTTCTAAAATCTTTATGAACATTATGTTTCGTCCTTAAAAGAACATTTTATCGACGTCATATGTTGGAAATTTAAGCCTTCTATTCCGTCTTCTTGCGCAGCAACCAAACAGTTTGGATGTTCGGAAAGACACTTCTCTGAGCAGTGGTGACACCGGACAGCAATTGGTTCAACTCTGCATCGTTGCGGATGGCCAGCTGCAAGTGACGATAATTCTGGTCGTTTTGTTGTCGCGAGCAGCATATTTCCTGCCAATTCTAGAACTTCGGCAGCTAGATATACCACCACGACAGCAAAACGAGTGCTCCAGCTCCATCCAACACACGCTCAGTACACTTTTCTTTCCTCAGTAACCGATGAATACGACCGACCGGGAACTGCAGACGTACACGACTGCGTCACCGCTCGTATTGCCGTTGGTGGTACATTTCAATAAGGAATTTTCAAGCCAATTAGCAAAGAACAAGAAAGGGTAGGATTCCATTTAATTCTCTTGTAAGTTTTTTATAGTAGAATTAAATGGAATTTTCCATCAATTTTCTCGGTGCATCCTGAATTGTACCAAGACTTGTTCGATAATAAGTGAAAATTATTCCACTTATCACAAAGCGACAATTTCTAGTACGACCGAGTTAGAGTTATTTTCAATATTTTCCAAATCGTTTTTCCGATCAATTGGTGTAAATATCTTGGATATCTATTGAAAATTGACTGAATTATAAGCCGAAGCGTGAAAACGCGTTTCTACTTCGATAACGTCATTTCCAACCTCCAATCACGAAGCGAGAATTCTGGTAAAACATAGGTTCATTATATTCAATTTTTCAATAGTTCAACATCAAGAATCCATACTTTTCCTCATTTGGGTCAATTCTTAGAAGATTTTTCGATCGATTGGTGTAAGAATATTGAAAATCGATCGGAAAACCGCTGAGCTATTAGCGCTCAAAACCTATCATTTTTCGTGACGCTCGCATTTTTCGATTTTTTGTAATGACACCCTATCTCAAAACTTACCGTAAGACGTAGTCCTACATCAAAAGACATCACACTATCAAGAAAGGCAATCTTTTAAACCAAAATTTGGCAGAAATCATTCCAATATTCAGTTTTCGCTTTTACTCGTCAGTACAATCCTGAGTAAGTAGATACCGATTGCTCGCAAGGCCGGAACGCATACCCGTGTGTATAAAGGTTCCAACAGAATGCCGCGTCAACGTATCCGTCAGAGTCAATTTGACAGTTAACCTATAGGAAAATTGTCAGCATAACACGAACGCGTTGACGCAGTATTCTGTTTAGGCCTTGAACGAGGGCGTAAGATGAAGAAGCAAGGAAGAAGTGAAGTAAAATCTGTATCTCTACATCTTAGTATGGCACTCGCGGGGTGTTGGCAGCTCATGAGTTGTTGACTTCGTGAGCGGGTTGTGCAGAAAGACGCTACGAGGCTGGGAGCTAACGAGTGTCGCCATACCTAAGTATGGACTGGACCACGTTGGCTAAAAGCCTTCGCTTGCTGTCATATACCGCAGAGCTATTAGACATCATACCAGACAATGCCGAAATAGCTGTAAAAGCCTTCTTGCAGGCATAGTCGACGTGGTTCCCGAACTTAAGTTTGTCGTCGAACATGACTCCCAGGAGTTTTAAGGACCGCGTTGACGTAGTGCAGTCCCCGACGCTGATATTTGCTTGCTGCACCGACTTGCGATTGTTCACCACGATAGCCTCCGTTTTATGATGCACTAGCTCTAGTTTCCTGGAGCGCATTCAATCTTCGACAATGCTTATAGAGTGGGAAGCCGTCAACTCAACCTCTGTGATAGATTCACCGTAGACTTGCAAGGTGATATCGTCCGCAAAACCGACAATCTCCAACCCTACCGAGAACGAGTATGCAGGTAGCAGAATGAATGCATATAACCCCATTGTCAGGTCAGGTAGTCCGTGCGGTAAGCGTTGGATGGTACGCTTCTCCTAGTCGTTCGCGTGAGAGTAGGCATCGTTTGCTTCTCGCTCGATTTACAATATTGGTCTAACCCACAATGAATAGTGGATGAAACATGGCAGTTGACACTTCGTTGATATTTTCTTTGTTTATACTAGAATGAGCGAGTCCATGGTTATGATTCAAAGAACTTGGTTTGTCTTAAGTAATTCTAAGAACTTGTGTTCAAGCGTTTTCGTCAAGAATTTCGTCAAGGATACAAGAAGTGTTGAACAGCTCATCGTGTTCTTGGAAAAATATTCTGTCTTGTACAAGAAATATTATTTTTATTGACTCTTTATGGTAGATTTAGATGCAACCATTGAAAAAATGGCACGCAAAGCTGTTCTTCAATATCGGATGTAAACCGATTCTAAATAAATACTAGAACATAGAAAACTCTTTTTACCACAATTTGTTTAAAATTTGGATTCTATCAGCTTCTTTATCAAATTATTGATATTTTTTATTAATTAAATTATTCAATAGTCTGGCAAAAATAACAGGGCTATAAATTTTTTTTAACTTGTATGTCACAAAACATCAAACTGAGTGTGCAATGAAAAATTTCCCATTTATGTGCTGAAAAATTTTTACCTTCAGTTTTCATTTTTATTGTGCCTTGCAGCAATTTTACGAGTCCTACGCAAATCCGTTTTTGAATAATAATTATCCTGTACTTGCAAAGTAAACCGGTTCTGGAAATGAAGCCTGTGAAAACCTTATGATGTCTTACAAGTGTTTGTTTAAGAAAAGAATTCATTTTACTACAGTTTTAAGTGACTCTTGTCTGACAAATTTTGAGAGGATATTTATAAATATTCATAAGAACCTTCTTGTGGGTCGGTCTGTCTGGTTTTATAAGAATTTCATGGCGGTTTTATTGCAGCTTTGTGGCATTGATTGTAGAAAAAGAGTTGACTCCTCCTATAAAATTTACACGGGAAAAGCGAAGCAAAATATTTTAATCATACGGCCTTTTATTGCTTCGAGTGCCAAAATAAATGCAAAAGTATGTGGAACCGAAAACTGGAAAAAAATTAAAAAATAATTTCTGCCGATGTTTTCGGTTCCCTTAAATATTTTACTGACATGTTCAGGGATGATATTTATTTAAATTATATTTAACGTTTCATCGAATACAAAAAATGGGTATAATAAATTTTGCACTTCACTAGGCACAAACACTGACCATTTGTATCAAGTTTTTGATTATCTTAACGAAAACTATGGAATATAACTCAAACGATGTTCTCTATGAAAACTCCGATTAACGTGCTGCCGAAGTTTTTGAGTATCAAAGTTTGTAAAAAAGTTATATAACTCGAATGTATGTTTTGTAATTCGCATATCTGCTACTTGTAGGACTCATCGTAAGGAATTGAAGCAATTTGTCAGAATTTTTCTTGTATCACCTTAGAGATGTATAATTTCGTTTTCTATTTTTCGTTATAACTCATTTAATAACCAGAAAATTTATTCTTGAAGCTAATAGAAGTATTTCATTCAATTATATTTACTTACTTACTTGCTACTCCCTTTATTCAAATAAAATATGCTTTTCTTTCATAACATCGTCTTTTCGCAGGTTAGTTTCATGCAATACTTCAATCGCAACTTGTTTGGGGTTTCCATGTCCTTTAATGTTATGCTTGTCACGCTTTTGTAGTAGGAGATGGAATAGATGATCAAAACAGCGCCTGTAGGGGCAATTTTCGTTACAACTAATGGAACCGACTCGACTTAAAAAAAATTACCATAATGGTTAGCAAGTAGTGTTTTTAAATGCATATTACTACCAAGCCAAAATTGCACAGGTTCGCCGTCGAATATCGTTCTCTTGTCATGCAAACAGGTAGCTTATCCATTATATGTATTTTTACTAAATTACTGCCAGTAACAGCTCATTCCGAATCCTGTTTCATGTTGCAACGAAACTCACTACACGGTGGTTGATGGTTAGACAATGTTTTTCCACCCATAAAAATAGAAGAAGAAAAAACGATGGAGCACCCGCGCCCTAAAGGTACGTGTGCATAGTTTTCAGAATATCAGGAAAAATAATTACACCGACGCTGATGATGGTGATGACTACGTCGATTAGACGACGACGATGGCGTCGTTGTTTTTGTTTCCATTCGCTTTCGAGCCTTGCCGGCCCACCGCAGTCAGCACCGCACCGGAACTCCTGTGGAGCGGGGCCGTGTATGCTGCTGCAACGAAACGAAACGAACCGAACGGGGTGGGAAAGCAGCAGCGCAGTACCAATTTCCATTTCAGTCTGCGCAAGCGAAATAATGTTGTCGTAGGTCGGGTTCTGCCTGAGCGCTCTGCCTGGGACAGGAGTTTTCCTGCACCCACCACCCGACCCGTACCGTCTCGTGGTAGGCACAAGGGCTGGGCACAGAATGTCTGCCGATTGGGAAATTCGAGCGGGGCCAACAGAGCTGTTGGCGGTGTGGTGGTGTTTTTCATGAAATGGTATGATTACATTTTTTGCCGGGGGGTGATGGTTTCGGTTAGTGTTTTGGCCCGCAGCAAATCTGATATCATGATTATAAAGCCAAAAGTAAATGCTATCCGTAGAATTTATTACTGTCATCACATAGGTATTAGTTCATATTACTTGTGATTTTAGATTTTAATTCAAATCACGCATGGATAAAAAATCGCCCATGAATAACAACATGAATAATGAAGAAACCTAGAAGAAAATCAGCCAATTTTTGAGCACAATTTTAGAGACATTTTTAATAGATAGAAATATGTTTAATTTTGATTGCTGTAGAAGTTGAATATCAATGTAAAGGTAGATTTTTAGTTGGGAAAGAATTTTCTAAAATAATTATAAAAGTATCCAGTACATCCAGGTAGAAGCATTTGGGCATTCGCCAACAGAATTCCACTCCACAGCTCATCCCAGTTCAAAATGGGCAGCCACTTGAATAGAAGCCAAATCACAAACCAGGAATCATGCAGACGCAGACTAGCGCAGCTCGGCAGCTAAAGCCCGGCGATGCGTTAAACGTTCATTAAGGACTCTTTTGCAGTATCGCAGCTTGGTGGGTCGTAAAGAGTATACAGCAATAATTGAGAGCTGTTGATGCTGATGCTGCTGCTGCTGTCGCGTCACTGCCCTCCGATATGGCGTGCATTAATAAAGGATGGTTGTTTGTTTATTGTATGCTGTCGATGCTGCATCAGAAAGGAAAGTGACTTGATGCTCTCGCGAAGGATACGTCGTAATTATAATTAAATTTCAATTAAGGATAGCAAACGCAGTAAACTCGTCTGCTTGCAGTGGATCGTTTCGCGTCGGAAATTTTTAAGAAATTGTTTACAACATATAAAACATTTTCCAGCCAGAATCGTTTCCACAACGTGGCATGGACAACAAGAAGCATTAGGGTTCACTCTCCTTTTCTTTTACTCCAGTGTAGCTTTGCATTTGAAAGTAAAATAATACAGGAGCTAAGTAGCGAATAATTCATACTCCCCGCATGCAGTCCAGAACCCGCAACCGAGAACAAAACGCGTCACCGATTCTGTGAAAAGTGCATTCACACCGCTACCGTTCAGAAAATTACCATATGGCTTGGAACTTCTGCCTGTGTGCATTGCGCGTTCACTGGCTCTGTGTGTATGTGTGTGTGTGCGTGTGTAAGCCCAGGTTTGCACTCTCCTGTGCAATGCAGGTCGGTGCGCGTCTGTATGCATATTACATGCCTACAATGAATGGTTGAGTAGGTCGGTCATTGAACCTGGTACCGCATGGCCCCATGCATTCATGCAGTCTTGCACCACCTCACACGGGTACCGTTAAAGATTTTTGCAGCAAAACTGTGTGCTTCTGGTGCTTTCAGGTTCTCTTCGAATTCTGCTCCATTCGGCTTAGGTCCACTATTTGATTTCGGTAGAAACCGTCTAGCCGTCAGCCCATCCTTGCTTCGGACATGGGAAGTAAATTTCCGGAAATGACGGTATGACGGTGACGGTCGGAGCGCTGAAGCCTAGCGGGGTATGTGAAGTTTGGCACCCGTCCTTTTGCTATCCTTTTGCTCTCATAGATCGGTTTGTACACTGTAAATGGAGACATGATGCATTGTGCAACATTTTTGCAGCATTTTCTGAGTGTAT
Organism: Sabethes cyaneus; assembly: GCF_943734655.1. NCBI lineage: Eukaryota > Metazoa > Arthropoda > Insecta > Diptera > Culicidae > Sabethes > Sabethes cyaneus. The sequence goes on along the minus strand of NC_071354.1, from coordinate 169,882,028 downwards.
AAAAGTAAATATAATTTATTTTTTGTTGATTTTCATTTGTTCATTTCATAAAATGACGCATCGTATAGATATTATTTGCCAAGAAGAACCAAAAATATATATATATATATTTTTTTTGCTAGAAATATACTTTTCCTTGGTAAAACTTAAATACCAAGCGTCTCCATTCCATTAGCATAAAATTATTTTTATGAAAAAAATTATCTGAAAAAGAAGGTTTCAATACAACATTTGCTTGAATAACAAATTTTTCTACTGCAATTTTACTTATTGAGAACGCGGAGCGTTGATGATCGCTTACATTCAAAAAAATTACAGAGCATTTGGGACCATTTAAGACCATACGCTTTGCCTTGAGCAATTCCAGCTCAAAACGCTGAAAAAAGGCCATTTTTGACACAACTATTTTTGATTGGAACGAATGTTTTTTTTGGTCGATTCGTCTGACAATTTTGATATTATCTACATGAATATGAAACTTAAATCAAGAACAAAACTATTGCAGCATCCCAGACCTTGGCAGTCTTCTACTAAAGGTGCGTGAAGAAACGCCTCCAAAGTCAAATAATTCTTCGTCGCAGCGTGAAGGTGCAGAAGCATGACGTCAGTGGTCCTTAAAACCCGTACATAGTCCAATGGAATCTGGTTGTGAGTAAATTCGATGAGCGAAGCTATCTGTGAAGCTCTAAAATCAATACGGGACAGCCGGGGCATCTATTTCATTGTCAAGCAGCTTGGTCACAAAAGCTGCTTGTTGAATCCTTCGACGAGTCTCTAATGTCTCCAAATCTAAAAGCTGGCATCGGTCTACGTAGCGGGGAAGATTGTTAGTTAGACGCAAGGGTAGATATCTCAGAGCGATACGAAATCTTCATTGAACACGTTCTATTCTGGCTGTCCAACACAGGTTATCAGGATTCCAGATGACACAGGCATTCTCAAGTATTGGACGTGAAGTCTTGGGAAATTTTTGTGATGAACCCAAGTTGTTGCGAAGCTCTAGAGATGACAGCAGAATAATGTTGGTTGAACATGAGCTTATTATCCAACAGAACTCCAAGATCGCTGATCTGATCGACGCGTCCGAGAATAGCTCCGTTTATCCGGTAACCAAATGAGATGGGCGTCGCCACAGAACGACCTGGCATAAAACCATGCTGGTCTACTGATATATAGTTTTTGGTGCTGTTCAGAATTATACCAAGGTTAGTCAAGAGAGGTTTTCTGATGTTCAAATTTGTTTTTCACCCCCGCTGGGTTACCCTTGACGATCACCGAAATTTTCAATGCGGAAACTATCGAATGTATAAACAACGTCGATGGTTGCTAACCAATCGTTCCGCGCACTTCTGTTCTACAAACTGTGAAAACTAGATCACCTATTTTAACTCACCTTGAATTATACCACTTACGATGATTTCAAAGAGCTTTGATCCAGCGGAAAGACTGGTAATGCCTCTGTAGTTCCTTACATCTCGCTTTTCTCCTTTTGTAAATACGGAAAACATATGGGACTGTTTCCACAGCGTTGGAAACTTCCGTTGCTCAAAGGATTTAATGAAAATTCGACTGAGAGGCACGGTAAGAGCGGTAGCGTAGCGACAGAAAATAATAGCCGGAACACCATCGGGTCCAGATGAGTAGGAGCTTTTCAATTTCTTTGGACCAGAAATGACTATTTCGGGAGTGATGTCAAGTAACAGTTGATGATTCCGTTCCACCCAAGAACACACTAGAAGGAATAGAAGATTCTTTCCTCTTAGAGTTTATGAATGTCATAAGCTTTCTGGATTAGTTCACAATCTGAATTGCGTCCGCAGTACGTGTGATTTGTAGAGAGAACTATTTAGCCTACGGTATGCATCGCTGGCAGGTAGCGGATGGTGAAGATCAACAGGAAGTAGCGGAGAAATGGCGCGACGCACAGCAATCTCTTGTTCAGGAAGGCAGTAAACGAGGTCCAGTGTTCATCTGAGATTATTACCCAGTGAATTAACTTGTTTCAAGTTCAGGAATTCAAATCCATCGACCACTGCAGCTCTAGCAGCAGGAAGCGGGAGAGAATTGTTGTACTGTACTCCATCCTCTCTATTAAACCAAGAAATTTGCGGTTGGAGAATTCTTTCTTCTGAAGACACTTTGTCACGTAATTCACGGATTGACAACTTTACTTCCTTGATATGTTGGCTACCACGCAAGAATTCATTTTCCACCAAGCTTGATTTTTTCCGTCAAGAGTAACTTTTCAAAAGTGAATCATAATTTAAGCTACTTTAAACAAAATTAGGTGAATTGGAGGGGATGCTCTTGAGATAATTGACGTTTTATGATTTTTATCATGGTTTTGAAAAGTTTTTTTCTTTCAGTGTAATTTTTTCCTGAAAATACACTTAATTTATTACAACTTTTCCTTTGACGCCATTTTGATCAAATAAGTAGTTTTCAAGCTATGACTTTTTGAAAAAAAGTAATCTCATTTTTAAGTTCGCCCTTTGAAAAGCTACTCGTGACGAAAAAAATCAAGTTTACCTTATGTTCGTGATCGTCTTTACTTTACCTCACGGGACTGTGATCTTCACTAGCAATAAAATAAAGCACAAGCGTTTTGGAAACAACCATTCGCCAGCGGCGGTGGCTGCTAGTGCACTGAAAAATGATTGCTATTTATTGAACGCCTTTTATACACTTGTAGTAAATAGATTTCTTCCACGTTCAGAACAATAGCTCCTGCGTATCACGTTCGGTCGAACAGACAATAGTCCTTTGTGACTAGATTCGGCTGGACAATAGCAGCTAACTGCCAGGGAATAGTACAGTGCACAGTGGTCCAAACAGCGAAATACGTGATCGTGTGGTATTGCGCCAAAACGTGAAGTTTTTCGCATATAGTTTCTTTAGGAACATTTCTTGGTATAATAAGCCCCTTCTTGTGAGAGAAATCTTTGGGTGATTAATTCCCTTAAAAGTGAGATACGAAATATATTTTCTCGTACATTCAAGATACAGGTTTGGTACTTTCGGCAAAGTTGTAGTAAATATTAATGCAAACAACTTTGTCAAAGACACCATACTTGTATCTCTTCATGGAAATTATCTATGAAGCATATTCGTGGACAAACCCTTCAAAACAGTTTCTAAACCCTGACATATTCTGGTCAAATTTTACGTGTTCATAGTGTTCTAGAAAGTTGTTTATCTTGCTAAAATCAATGTTTTTGTAGAACATTATTATACGTGATTTTCTGAAGTTTCGGAGGTTTTGAGCTTTTTTGATGAAAAATAGTACTACTTTGAGCTTAAATATTTCCCAAGGTGGCAAATGGTGGCAGATCAAACAACTCGTACTTAAAAGTACAACAAAAAGATGTGTTGCTTATTTTATTTTTGGTTCGAGTAAAGTTATTTGTTAACTGCTTGTTAATTCGTGTTTTCTAATTAAATAGTTATTTAGTCATTCCGAGAAAATTCGGCCTTCTATGACTGTTGTTGAAATTCGGCCATTTGGATTTCAGCCATTCGTGATTCGACCATTTGTGTTTCGGCCATTCGGTACCAGCCCATTATGAGTGTGATCTTTTGAAAAGACACCAATCGAAGGTATTGAACAAAATAGACTTAAGTTAGTTATTTGGAAGTCTTGCTCTTATTAATTGCGGCAAATAATTTTAAGTCTACATTCATTTTCGACTTGAAAATAGGCGAAAAAATTGCTGGTAACTCAGCTTGTTAGAAAAAGATTGTCAACGTAAACAAAATGGCGTTTATTGCATCCGAAGTACATTTTAATTGTTCGATAAACATGACTGAGATGAGTTTTAAAAACAACTATAACTTTTGAGGATACAAACGGATACAGACAATTGACACTTGCTTTTAAAGGTTTTTGACGTAGAACTACGTCTTACGGCAAGTTTTGAGATAGGGTGTCATTCCAAAAAATCGAAAAATGCGAGCGTCACGAAAAATGAAAGGTTTTGAGCGCTAATAGCTCAGCGGTTTTCCGATCGATTTTCAATATTCTTACACCAATCGATCGGAAAATCTTCTAAGAATTGACCCAAAAGAAGAAAAGTATGGATTCTTGATGTTGAACTATTGAAAAATTGAAAATAATGAACCTATGTTTTACCAGAATTTGCGCTTCGTGATTGGTTGGAAGATTCTTTACGATGATCAAAACCTATACCAATTTGATATCTGTGCTTGGGAAGTAAGCCAAAACAAGTGACCAAGTTTCCTCATTTCAACAAGATTTCCTAATACCGCGGTTCAACCTAGACCATTTTGATGTCCTTGCTTGGGAAGTACGCCAGAGAGAGTGACAAAGCCCCCTCGTACCAACAGATTTCTTACGAACGCGATTAAATCTAGTCCAATTTGATGTCTGTGTTAGGGAAGTGTGCCAGAAAAAATGACACAAGTTCGTTGTTCCAATAGATCGCAAATTCTTTACTGCGAGACGATTAAACCTCGGCGAACTTGATATCTGTGTTGGAAAAATGTGCTACACCTGTAGTATTCGGTTACAATACGACTCTGTATGAATACGCATGTCGCATGCCGTTTCATTAGAAGTGTAGTGGAAAGATGTGCTGTTGATAAAATAGGATTGAATTGGTAAAATCCCTTCAACGTGGGAAACCATGGATAATAAAAACAATCTTTAATTTCAGTAAGGTAGCAGGAAAGCAATAGTTTGTGTTCTTGATTTTGTTAAATTGTTTTCAAATGCACAATCTTTTGAGAATTGAACGTATGCAATGTTACTACTTTGATAAATGTTACATACAACGCATGTATATATGTTTCATATAGCATGTATACATGAAGAATCGAATGATTACAAGCATGAATACATGCCACTATCACTACAAAGAGACTTACGTAGTCCTGCGTCACCTATATATGCGGTCGTGTCTTGTACACAACCCCTCTGATTTTTGTTGTACTTTTAAGTAGGAGTTGTTTGGTCTGCCACCATTTGCCACCTTGGGAAATATTGAGGCTCAAATTAGTACTATTTTTCATCAAAAATGCTCGAAATCTCCGAAACTACAGAAAATAGCATATTATAATGTTCTACAAAAACGTTGATTTTAGCAAGATAAACAACTTTCTAGAACACTATGAACACATAAAAGTTGACCAGAATAAGCCAGGGTTTAAAAACTGTTTTGAAGGTTTTGTCCACGAATAACGCTTCATAGACAATTTCCATGAAAAGATACAAGTATGGTGTCTTTGAAAAAGTTATTTGTATTGATATTTACTACAACTTTGCTGAAAGTACTAAACCTGTATCTCGAATGTACGAGAAAATAAATTTCGTATCTCACTTTTAAGGGAATTAATCACCCAAAGATTTCTCTCACAAGAAGGGGCTTATTATACCAAGAAATGTTCCTAAAGAAACTATATGCGAAAAACTTCACGTTTCGGCGCTACATCAAACGATCACGTATTTCGCTGTTTGGACCACTGTGCAGTGTGGCTTTCTGCCGCAACACTGGAAAACGAATTCTCGAGTGGTATCGAACACATCAGGGAAATTTCATTATAATCAAAAATAGTTGAGTCAAACCGTTTTGGTAGCTTTGCTGCAATTCCCAAGTAACAATTTGGGTTTTGTTACATTCTTATAATAGTATTTAGGACTAAAATTATTCATGAAAACCGCCATCAGAGTATAATAAAACTCACATTGTTGCTTGGGATTGTCTCTTCTATACAACCTTCGCAACCCGATAACAATGCCAGGCAATAACCGTGCATCAAATGCGTTCTGGTGCAAAATGCGCTACGAATGTACCTCGTACCGAATGCGAACCATTTGTAATAACAACTTTTTGCGGTAGAAAATAAGGTTTGTTTGAATATTTTTAAATGGTAGGAATGTTTTATCAGATACGAATATAGTTATATGTTAAGGAAGAGCTAAACGAAGCCCCTCTCGAGGACTGCTGGGATAGCGTTAAAGCAGCTATCAACAGCGCAGGGGAAAGTGCCATTGAGTTCGGTGGAAGGAGTTAATGTAACGATTGGTTCGACGACGAATGCCAGAGAATGTTAGATGAGAAGAATGCAGCGCGGGCGTCGATGCCGCAGCAGGGGACCCGTCAAAACGTGGAACTGTAGAAATAAAAACGAAGACAGCAAACTTGCTCCGGGATAAAAAGCGTCGCCAGAAAGAAATGGAGTGCAAGAATATGAAACAACTGCATCGTTCTCAGAAAATGAGCAAATTCTACAAGAAACTGAACCTACCCCGCAAAGGCTCTGTGTCGCGAGCTGAGACATGTCAAGATAAAGACGGAGGGATCTTGTCGGATGAGGTGATCGAAAGGTAGAAGAAGCACTACAACGAGCACCTGAATGGCGTGGAGATGGAATACAAAGACAGCAGGGAGAATGACTACATCAGTACGGCGGATTATGGTGTTGTGCCGACCCCCGCAATAGCTGAAGTGATCAAAGCCATCAAGCAGCTCAAGAACAACACGGCAGCTGGCAAAGATGACATCGCAGCGGGGCTTAGGAGGATGGGCCCGGATAGGTTGGCTTCCTGTCTGCACCGGCTGATAGTCAGGATCTGGGAAACCGAACAGCTACCGGAGGAGTGGAATGAGGGAGTAATTTATTGGGCATATGCTAGAAAGGCGACAAGTTGGAATAGAAAACTACCGAGCGATCACCATTCTCAACACCGCCTATAAAGTGCTTTCTCATTTATCGCCGTCTATTGCCACTAGCAAGTAGATTCGTGGGAAGTTATCAAGTCGGTTTTGTGGACGGACGATCGACAACGGAGCAAATCTTTGTGCTACTACGTATCCTCCAAAAGTGTCGCGAATATCAAGTCCCAACCAGCCACAGGCTGAAAACATCTAAAAAAAAAGTCCCTGCGCACCACCTTTTCATAGATTTCAAGACCGCCTACGATACTATCGACCGTGAAGAGTAATGGAAAATTATGGACAAAAACGGCTTTCCTGCGAAGCTAGCAAGACTTATTAAGGCCACGATGGATGATTTTCGGTGCTGTGTTAGGAATTTGGGCGCGTTATCAAGCCCGTTTGAAACACGCAGGGGAATTCGACAAGGTGATGATATTTCCTGTCTCCTATTCAACATCGCGCTAAAAGGTGTTATAAAACGAGCGTTTTTCAACATGCGGGGCACGATCTTTAATAAATCTAGCCAATTTATCTATTTCGCTAACAACGTGAACATTGTCGGAAGAACGTTCCAGGTGGTTACTGAACAGTATACCAGGCTGAAACGAGAAGGTTGGATTAGAGGTGAATACGTCTAAAACTAAGTATCTCTTAGCAGGAGGAACCGAGCGCGATCGAGCTCCCATAGGCAATAGTGTGGCAGTCGACGAGAACGAGTTCGAGGTGGTGGAAGAATTTGTACACCTCGGGTCGTTGGTAACGTCGGATAACAACCGAAGCAGAGAAATACGCAGACATAGTCTTGCCGGAAATCGTGCTTACTACGAACTCCCCAAGACTCTAAGGTCTGTTAAGCTTCACCTCCTTACGAAATGTATCATATACAAAACGCTAATAAGACCAGTAGTCCTCTACGGGCACGAAACGTGGACAATGCTCGACAGGGTGTGCTTAGGACCATCTTTGGCGGTGTATGTGACAACGGTGTATGGAGGAGAAGGATGAATCACGAGCTTGCGTAGTGCTTCGTGGGCGAACCGAGTCTCCAGAAAGTTGTTAAAGCTGGAAGGGTACAATGGGCGGGGCATGTTGTGAGAATGTCGGACAACAACCGCGCAAAAATGTCGAACAACAACCGTGCTAGATGGCTCTATCAGGTTGAAATCGACTTGCGACTGATGAGACTAGTTTCAAGCTCACGATACAGCACGAATCGTCAGGGTAGTATGCTGCAGAAGAATAGGATGTTGATCTATCCACCTTCACGGTTACTAGCTTAGCAAAGCAAAGCCATGGGTATAAACGTCCTGTTGAGAACTTAACCCTTCTTTAACGACAGGCTTCGCAGTCGGCTATTAAAGTACAGGACAATTACGGGGCTAGTGCTACGATCCCACTGACTCTAAAGCAGCACCTCCTAGCTGAGATTCGAACATATGACGACTTGCTTGTTAAGCCAGCAATCTACCCCGAAGCTAACTGGCCAGGTCACTAGCTACTAGCAAGCTTCTAATTACCAATTTTTATTCTACATCATAGGGTGCGGTTAGTTGCTATAATTTGCCCTGCACAATATGCCCCATTACAATCAACAAATAAACCAATACCACTCCTATAATTTGTCCTGGCAAGAATTTACAACACAGATAATTGGGGATCTACTGTTGAGGGGCCTTTTTTGAAAGATCGAAAAATAGTGAATTTTGGTGAATTTTTTTTTGGATCATGGAATTAAAGTTATGTGTTGGGGCATTTTGGTTCAAAAGACAGGGCAGGTTATCAATATAAGGCAGTAAAAGTGCTAAATAATGGATTTTCCTTTTTCTATAATAAGCATATGATTTACAATCTTTTAAGCAATGCTTGAGTCATTTAATAACTGGACGCATTGTTTATTTTACTGCAGCGCTTCCAGTGGTTAGATCTGGAATGCTTTGACAACACTTTTTTCAGTGTTGAAAAGTATTTTTTCACTTTTTATCCTTTAAAGTGCAATAAATGACCTCCATTTTGAGTACTTATCATTTTTATTTCATTATCATGGTTCCGAGTTAGATCCGTTTTTTCACGACCAGATAACATCTATCCTCACTAGAGTTATAGAGGACGACGCAGTGACAATATTTGTTTAATGCGTAGTCAGTAACTGAAGGAAAGTAAGTCGAAACGTCCGCTGAATACATTACAGTTTTTATTTTCACAGAAAAAATCCACGAAAGTGACCCATATAGAAGTGTTTCCAATTTTATTTTCAGTATTACCCTTACTACCACGCCAAAATTCTGAGAATTCCCATTCCACAGTGAACATAAACGTTGTTTTGTAAGAACTATTAGTGTTGTGACCCTCTCACTAAATATTGAGTTATCGGTTCTTACGTTGGTATAAAAAAAGTTTCTGTAGATAAATTATCTGTATCTAATTATACGAATAATACATTTAATTTATATTGTGTTGTCCATAGAAAACTATATTAAATTTAAACCTGATAAACATCTTAACATGTATAGGTATAAGTTGAAAATATCAGATGTTTATTAATTCATCTTTCGAAGCTAGAATTTCGGGATTGCAAAATACCGACCAATACTGTTCTGCCCAAAATATTGATTCCAAATATCCGCTAAATATGCTCGGTTTCGATTTACACTGTACCGAAAGCCTTACCCAATACTTTCCATGTTGGTGAACTTTCGGCTATCCTTTTAAGCCCATCATACCCCAACTGCCTACCGTCAACTGCTACTTAGGCCAAACGGGTCGTTTCGTGTGGCATGGGAAGATGAGATTCTGTTGTTTTTGGAACCTTACTTCACGCCATTTTCCGCTCCATGGCTCACTCCTTGCACTTTATATATGTCGGTACCCTACACAACGACTAGCGCATCAGCGACAAACTGTCTGGTTACCACTCGTTCCATACCTGCGGGCGCCGAGACGGCTAAGCACACAATGCTACGGCCACCTAGTCAGCACTATGGGTCACGTGAATGCAGCAGAAGCTGCAGCAGCAGCAGTTGCACCACGTGTGGAATGGGTCAGTCACTTTTCCGTCGAACGCGAAAGTTTCCTGACCTTACAGAATTGGAAAAATATTCCCGTATCAGCCTGTACCCTTTTGAATTACCCCCAAGAATCTTCATTGAAATGAAATCTAAAATTTAATTAAAAATGAATTCTTCAGTCGGATGTTGCATGTTAATTGTTATTGAATAAATGCCAGCAGTTGGTTGAGAGAATCGAATGGCTGTCGGCTAAACTCCATCCACAAATCTATTGGGCGCAGTCTGTGGCTGTGAATGCCGAAAGGCATGACCAGCACCGGGAAAACAGGAAGAGAAAACAGTAAAGTCGCACACGACTCGTCTATGTATGTGTCGTTTGTTTACGTTCTGAACCATCCTCGTCGACTGCCCCAACAGCCGAACGGAAGTTAGAGCGAGTCCTTGTTCTTGTGGGTTAAAAGGTAATTGAACTCTCCACAAATAAAGCGCAGGAGTCTGGTCGGCTCCCCGGACTGGATTTATTATTGTTTTTATTTCTTCCCGTTTCCTGTCTGTCCTGCTTGGGCCTTCCTTGGCATCACAGCGCACACACACACATACGATGGACAGTTTTCACTCCCCGTTAATTGAAAATGAAATGACACCAGCTGCCTGGCTATAGTCTAGCCTGACTACTGCTTTGATGGTGGCACTGCTCGTCGTCGGCTGGAGAGGACATGGGGTTGCCAGTATCGGTTTTGGGGAGAGGGTTTCCCTTGTTCGCGCGTTTATAAACAACAGCGACGACGACGTCCTTTCCTACCGGTTTCAGAGTTGCATCCATTGTGACGCGGTTCGGGTCGTTAGAGTGGCTGGCTGCCGCAACAAGCCGATACAGGTCGATGAACCCCCTCCTGGTGCTGCTGGTGAAGATTGCCAACCACGAGCACGGTGACAGTGATGCCATTGTTTGGGGTTTGAATGGAAGTTGTTCGGGACTTAGAATGCAAATAAATAGTTTGATTTATTGAAAGTTTTATTAGAGTGGGAGTAGTTTATCAAAAGGATAAATCACAGTAATAATCACAGGAGGAGGACTCCGTAGCCTCAAGATTACCCAGTCTGTTTTGACAAGCAAGTAATCGTAGATTCGAATCTTAATAGAATCATGCCATTCGATGGTCAGAGGAACGCAATGAGTCCTTGCCAGCGACAGCTATAATATGGTGATAGAACTAGCAGTGAGGAAAGAGTGGGTAAAGCAAAACGAGCTTTGAAGGAAATCACAAGCGATTTCAGCAAAAAGAAATACAGTGCAGATTACAGTAAACACCCGGGCTATATTACAATCAGATCATGTTCATGTATAGAGGGCATACACTCAAGTACTTTTTTTACACGGTTTGTTTTGTCGATTATTAAGAACGGAGCAACTTAAGGGCCATTTATTAATTTCTCAATACATTTGGGAGAGGCCCGACATTCATTACATAGCTTATAAATTGTTGCACCGTTCTTGAGTAATCTAAAAAAACAAACCGTGTAAAAAAGGCTTGAGTGTACGTCTAAATATAAAATAAGTTAATTACTATGTGTAGCTAACTATTACTGAGATGTTTTTTTTTTAATTTGTGTAAAATGAACAGGCAGCCAAATTCCCAGTAAACCGAATAAAATCTGTTCCAGATCAATAGGTATCTTCTCCTAGAAGTATTTCAAGCTGTTTGAGACAATATGTGGTGATCATAAGCTATCCAATGTGAAAAAAATTGAACAAGTAAAAAATACTTGCTGAAATCTGACGTCTATGGTAATTTCCACTATTAGTAAATAAGCTATTTTGGTGAAACAAATTAAATTTCGACTATTGGTATCATTTAGTGTTGTTTGCTTATCACTATCATGCGGATCTATCGAAAATTCCAAATATTTTTATCAACATTTTGTTTATAATAAACAATTGAAAATAATTGGTGTTTTGGGGGTAAAATGAACACCTCACAATGCGGGCAAAATGAACAATGTGTATAATGATATTTTATTTTCCATTTATCAGCAGCCACGAAATAATTACAATTCAAGCAATCAAAATGATCGAGTCTCTCGAAAAATGACGGAAAATAACCGAGTGCTGGAAAATCATGCGAGTTAAAAGTCAAGCATTGTATGAACGTGACGAAGATACATTATGTTAACTTTGTTGAGTGCCATTTTAATTCCAACAGCCCTGTTGAAGGTCTACGGCTTATGTAGAACAATGATAATGCAAAATAATGTTTAATTTATCCAAACTGCACGTTAACTTTAGTTTTTTATGACATGTTCATTTTGCCCTCACGTCTGATCGGTAAAAGCCCTCAGGCAAGCGGATTGGTAGAGCTAACCGATGAACCAGCGGGAAGATCCAAGACGGGTGGTCCGTGGACCGTGGTTAAAGCCAAGAGGAAAGGCAGAGGAGGCTCCACTAAAAAAACAGCTCCACCTAAACCGGCACGGAAGCGAGCGAAGAAGGGCGACGCTCTTATCCTGAAAACCAACGGGTCGAAATACTCGGAGGTTCTGAAAGCCATAAGTGGAGACGACCTACTCAGGGATCTGGACGCGGACGTGCGGAGCATCCGCCGCTCACGCACGGGCGATATGAACCTCGAGTTAAAGAAGGACGCCACCAAGAAGAGTTCCGCATACAAGTCCATAGCGGAAGGACTGCTCGGGGACGGAGTGCAGGTACGTGCTCTCACACCAGAAGTGACTCTCCAGCTTAAGAACCTGGATGAGATCACTGAAGTGCGCGAGGTCGTAAAAGCTCTCAAAGAGCAAAGTAGAGTGGTGGTGGCAACCGAGGCGGTTCGCCTACGCAAGGGTCCGGCCGGGATCCAGGTAGCCACCATAGGACTTCCGCTGGCGGACGGAAACAAAGCCCTGAAAGCTGCTAGGCTAAAAGTGGGGTGGTCGGTATACCCCCTGAGTGTGCTCAAGCAGTCGGAAGCTTGCTTTCGGTGCTTCGAGCACGGACATAAAGCCTGGAACTGCAAGGAGCCAGATAGGAGCCAATTGTGTAGGAGATGTGGCAGTGCTGGCCATAAAGCGATATACTACGCGCAGCCTCCCAAGTACCTGATCTGTACCGGTAAACGGGATGCAAAGCACGTAACGGGAGGCCGGTGTGCCGGCAACTAAGCCACGTTCATAGCGCAAGTGACACAACTCAACCTGAACCACTGCAGCACGGCTCAGCAGCAGTTACACCAAGCAGTTTCTGAGTCAGCAATGGACATTGCCATAATTTCGGACTCGGTTGTGTCAACTGCAGACGAGGGATTTGCGGTTGCCAAAGTGGGTGGAGTGTTCTACTGCAGCTATTATGCTCCGCCGAGTTGGTCTATCGAGCAATTTACGTGGATGGTAGACCGAGTAACAGTTATGCTGACTGGTTTAAGGCCGGTGGTTGTGGCGGGCGACTTTAAGGCTTGGGCGTAGAGTGGGGAAGTCGTCGCACGAATCATAGGGGTCGGATTCTGCTTGAGGCTCTGGCAAAGCTTAACGTAGATCTGGCCAACGTCGGCACCACAAGTACCTTCAGTGAGAATGGTGTGGAGTCTATCATCGACGTGACTTTCGGCAGTCCTGGTCTGATAGGAGACTGGAGGATAGATAATGTCTGCACCCACAGTGTCCATCAGGCGGTCCGCTATGGTGTCGGTCAGATAACGAGGCGACAGGCGGCGAGTAGAGCCGACACTCCAACCACCCGTGGATAGAAGACATCATACTTTGATCCCGAAGTATTTGTGGAAGCGATCGCCGTATGCCCGATCCGAATGCTGACCATTTGATTGAGGTACTGACGCGAGTGTGTGACGCTGCCATGTCTAGGAAAAGCCGACCTAGGTATGGGAGGTCACCGGCTTACTGGTGGACAGCTGAAATTGCGGAACTCCGCGGAGTGTGCTTTCGTGCGAGGAGAATTAGGCAAAGAGCTCGTTCGGACGAAGGTAGGGCTGAATGTCGAGTAGCAGTTGTTGCTGCACGCGCATTGCTTAAGAGTGGGATAAAAGCTAGTAAACGAGTCTGCTTTGAAAGGTTATGTGCTAGTGCCATGTGATATTTTAAAGAAACTGAAGCCACTCGGAATAAACAAAAAATTCAACCGTAATTCGTAAACGCACTGTATCAACACCGCCCAGCAAACATTTTCGTACGTATATCAAAGTAACAAATCAGATATATGTACCGATATATCCCTTCAAAACTCGCATTCGATGCACGAAACCAGCATATGCGTACTATTTTGAAGGTGATATGCGTACTATAGATTATTTGTAAACAATTCGCATTCATAGGTAATTGTATACGATGAGATCCGATTCTACATGATTAGTTCCATAGTGCTATACAATTCTGTGATGAAAATCGTATGTAAATCAGTTCTCATCATTTTGTACGATCGAATATAAACTAGGGTGCGTTTAAATAGGCTTTGTGTATGATTTCGATTTTGTTTAGAGATATTTAGGATCATTTTCATACATTAATGTAAGATTCGTGGTTTGATGGACGGATGCCATCAAACGAGTAACAGTGCTAATTCTACGAAAACCAGATCAGTCTGAACGCAGGATAGCCAAGGAACTAGGAATTTTGTAGTCAACCATAAAGAATATTTTGGAAGAAGTTCTTTGATTGATACCATTTTCTGTATCCAATGAGTGCACGGTTTGATTGAAAAGCAGAAGGTTACGAGAGTCGAAAGATATCGGAAGCTGCTCAAATGGTACGGTGGTTGTGAAATTCTATTTTCGGTCGAAAAAATGTTCCTGCAACAGTCAAAAAGCACAAGAATTCACCTTACTGCTTCCAACATGATTCTGCACCGTCTCACCAGCCGAAAGCTACACAGACTTGGCGTGAGGACAATGTGCCAGATTTCATTTCTTCGAAAGAGTGGCCTGCGTTTTCGCCCGATTTGAAACCTCTCGACTTTTATACATGGGGCTAGGCAAACTAGAGAGAACCAAAGGATTGACTTTGGATACTCTCAAGCAACGTTTGAAAAAGATTTGGGATGAAATGGCTCAGGATATCGAATATCGTGGGGCAATATCAAGCGGAATTCATGGGTGCCCGTACCACCACGGACCAGATTTTCGCGCTTCGGCAAGTGTTGCAGAAATGTCGCGAATACAACGTGCCCACGCATCATTTATTCATCGACTTCAAATCGGCGTACGACACGATCGATCGAGATCAGCTATGGCAGATTATGCACTACTACGGATTTCCGGATAAACTAACGCGATTGGTCAAGGCGACGATGGATCGAGTAATGTGTGTTGTTCGAGTATCAGGGGCAGTCTCGAGTCCCTTAGGATCTCGAAGCGGGTTACGGCAAGGTGATGGGCTTTCATGTTTGTTGTTCAACATCGCTTTGGAGGGTGTGATAAGAAGAGCGGGTATAGACACGAGTGGCACGATATTCACGAAGTCCGTCCAGCTTCTTGGTTTCGCTGACGACGTTGACATCATTACACGTACCTTTAAGAGGATGGCGGAAACGTACATCGGACTGAAAGCTGAAGCCAAACGGATTGGACTTGTCATTAATGTATCGTAAACAAAATACATGAAAGGAAGAGGTTCTAAAGAAGTGAATGCTGACCTCCCTCTCCGGATTCATTTAGACGGTGATGAAATCGAGGTGATAGAAGAGTTCGTGTATCTGGGCTCACTGGTTACCGAAGACAACGACACCAGCAGAGAAATACAAAGACGCATTATGGCAGGAAATCGTGCCTACTTTGGACTCCGTAGGACGCTGCGATCGAACAAAATTCGCAACCGCACGAAGTTAACAATCTACAAGACGCTGATTAGACCGGTAGTCCTTTACGGCCATGAGACATGGACTATGCTCGTGGAGGACCAACGCGCCCTTAGTGTTTTCGAACGGAAGGTGTTGCGCACCATCTACGGCGGAGTGCAGATGGAAGACGGAACGTGGAGGAGGCGAATGAACCATGAATTGCATCAGCTGCTTAGGGAACTCACTCACCGCAAAAATCAGTCGCCTGCGATGGGCTGGGCATGTCGTGAGGATGTCGGACGACAGCCCGGTTAAAAAAGTTCTCAATAACGATCCGACTGGAACGAGACGGCGGGGCGCGCAGCGAGCAAGTTAGATCGATCAAGTGGAAGGCGACCTGCGGACCCTACGTGGCTGGCGAATTGCGGCCATGGACCGAGTGGAATGGAGACGACTTCGTCGTACAGCAGAGGAAACCACGGCCTGGAGCTGATTAAGGAAGAAAGGAAGCCCAGAACCCAATACAGCGGAGAGTAACTCTAGATCAGGGTATCAAAATATCATTGTTCATACGCAGAAATAACCGACAAAAACGAAGAGCGATAAACCAGTTATTCTCTGCCTATAAAACAAGCATACATAGCAACCAAATGTATCACGATTAAAAAATATTAGGACAAAGGAATGTCCCATAACACCAGTGAGAATGATAACTTTCGGTAAGAATATATTTTGATACACACTCGCTCTCACAAACGCTTGTTGTTGGTGATGCAGGTATACAATAAAATATGTCTTTGCTTTGCTTTGATCCAAAGTCTGGCGTACAAAAGTTACCAACGTTACCTCGGTCATTACCAAACACTGCCGCTGCCGACACAGTGTGACATGATTAGGATTGCTTTTGTTGCGTACAATACGTGTTGCATACAGCAGTTTGTCTTTTTCGCAGGCAACAACATCGTTGCCATGAAACATCTGTATCCACGATAAACAGCTACGATAACTTGTATTTGTCTTAACTTCCATGCAGTAGTGACAAACTTTCGTCATACATTGTCGCAATATTTTGAAGTAGGGACAATATCTTTGTCTCTTGTGCGTTCGTGATTTTTAATTCCCTGCTCTAGATACACCACTTGCCATCCCGGCTTTGGTGGTAAAGGAGAAGGAAGAAAGTTTTACATTACAAATTTTACATTATTTATGTAATGCTACAGTTTTTTAAAATGTAAAATGGCGCCCCCTCGAAGTGGCGCTCCAAGCAGCTGCTTGTTTTGCTTAAGGAAAGCGCCGGCCTGGCAGTACTAGGCGGGCATTATGGAGGCCCGTACTGCTACGGATCAATTTTTTACTCTCCGACAAATCAGAAATATTGGAAATATTTTCGTGGATTTCAGGGCAGCATACGATACAGTCGAGCGTGAACAGCTATGGCAGTGAATGGTTTTTTCAGACAAACTGACGCAGCCAAGCTACCCTGGAGCGAGTGCCCAGCTAGCACCAACTCGTATATCAATGTACGAAAATTATCGTAAATATCTCCTAACAAATTCGAAATCGTAACTAAAGCTGGATAAAGTGGGACCAAGTTGATTTTCTATCGTATATAATGATAATAACTGACGTACTACGGAGCGACTCGCGCTTAATCGGATATTATCGTATATAAATACTTATACAGTCGTAACGCTCAAAATTATTCGTAATCACGTAATCGCCTCCAAAATAGTACGGATATGCCAATTTTGCGCATCAAATACGATTTATTAGCATGTATATCTGTACGTAATGCTAATTTTTATCTTTTTTATACATATACAAATGCTAGCTGGGTGATGTGCTACGTGCGTGATTCGGTAACACTTTCGAGTCCATTCGAATCGCGTAGAGGGTTGCGGCAATGATCCGGTGACTGGAGGACACTGGACGAGATAACTATTGGGGAAATTTATTGCTTATGCCGAAATTTTTGTGCTATGTTGGTAGGTTCAAGAGTTCCATAAATGTTTTTTTAGGAAAATAGAAGATTTCAAAATTTTCAAATGTTGTTTTCATTTATAAGTAGGTATAAGTAGGCAAAAAAAAGAAAAAGTTATAAGTCCGACTAAAAATTCAATGAAAATCTGGAACCCTTTGGCTTAATTTAAACGGTAATTGTAAAATAATGCCTTTTCATTCAGCAATCCGTGAACTCTACTCGTAGGTAAAATCGTTTAAAATCCTGTGATCTGTCAACCCGTTAGAATAAAAACCCATAAAAGATTTTTTGCAAATTTCTAGCAGCCCTGATGGTTTCACTGGCTGCCTGCTTGCTTGCTTGTTTGCCTGCCCCGCAGGCTGAAAAGTGACGCGGCAGGCTAGAACCTACACGAATGGTGCTTCGTGCGAAAACATCGAGTGTTTTCATTTTCATACAAAAGTGCCCTCGCCGCACTGTCCCATCCCGCGACGATGCTCCCCGCATGTGTTTGGTTTTCACTCGGTCGGTCGGTTGGTTCCATTGACACTTTCGGGACGCACACATTCTCCTTCTGTGTCGCGCCTATTGCGTTGCGGCTGCTATTATTCTTTTCGATTTTTTTTTGAAATTTAAAGGTTGTTGACATCCGACAGTAACGCTAACTTTGTAGTAAAAAGCCGGCTTGCACTCTGTCGGACGCGGTCTGTCGTCGGTCGTTTGAGTAACTTTTGTTTACATAGGGTAAATAAAAAGAGGCCTTTGATTTTGAATTTAAACCCGTTAGGCTTTCGATCATAGGCAAAGTAGAAGCAGAGCGACGTGTAAGTTCAGGGCAAAAGTGCAACGTTCTAGTGCCGATGCGCTCTACGGAATAGGTCGGCGACTTTATTCCAGGCGGCATGCCGGTAGGTGGGTTACGTGCCGTTCTTTTTGTTTTTGTTGCGATAGGTTATGTACCGGAAGAGGTCATCGACTTGAACTCTACACACAGTAAAACTGTGGCCGACTGCCACCCCGGCGTGGTCGTGCAGGTGGCACCGAACGAGGTGGAAATTTGAAATTGAACCTATTTGGCTTATTGCGTGATGGGCTTTGCAAATGACACGACGACGGCCGGCCAGCGCCAGTGAGTGGCTTGTTACCACCGCTACACCGCCTCATCGATTAATCATGCTGATGTTGGGGCAGGTTATTGACAGGGCTTTTCCGGAAGGTGGATGGCAAATTATAGTCCGCTGTGGGTTGAACATCGAGCGAGACCTACCTTTTTCTTCACTTGTGGCCCATAGGTGATGGTTTTGGGTGTCTGGAAAATAAAAGAAAATGTAAAATTAGAAACGAAAAGGCTGGTTAAATCTGCTGTGTGAAAGCAGAAACGTTCTGAAAAACTTGTAAATCCAAGTGGTCTCCTATGCCTGATCGTTTTCCTAGCCTTCATCTTATTATTCATATTTGTTAGTTTCTGGTCTGCAAATCCTAATTAGATTTTAGATCGTCTAAACAAAATTTCATTTCGTTTTTTGATTGAGAGTACGATCAAAATCAATAAAGTAAAGTAGGGAACCTATTTTAAGCAGTCTAAGCAGATCATTGACTGTTTTGCCTTATTATAGGCGATGGGTTGACAGAGTGGGTTAACTTTAGTTCTTACAGTTGATACCACTGAATGTCATTATTATTAAGGTATAGTTTTGATTTGTTTCATTTTTATCACTTTAAAAGTGAAGCACTGGAACCAATTTTAATCAGCTAAAATGCATTTTGGTTACCATGGTGCTTTCTTAAGCAGTCCGGAATTTTACTGATGTATTGAAAACTTGTCCCAAATTATCACAGTTATAAACTTGCGACCATGACTTCAAAGGACGCAAGCGCTCACATGTCTACTACAATATGGTATGTGAAAAATGAGTGCTCGACTTTTTGAAATTCAGTAATTAAAGCTCAACGTAGCGAAGAGGCGATTCTATTCAGCAGCTGAATAAATGTAAGTTTTCTGACAACAATTTTTAATTCATCATATTTCTTGACGAAAACACAATCAATATTCTGATAGATTCAGAAAATTTGAACCAAATACACTCGAGTCACTTTTTACGTGAAGGAGACGTTCCGCGTATTCCGAAATTCGCGTAAAGAAACCGCGTAAATTCCAAAATTCGCGTAAAAACCAGAAATTCGTGTAAAAAAAATTTGTGGATTAAAAATAGACCAATTGAGCACATCCGCGTAAATTCCAAAAATCGCGTAAAAAACCGCATTAACTCCAAAATTCGGGTGAAAAACCGCGTGTACTGCATTTTAAGCTTCTCTCTTGATTGAAATAGACGACCCCTGATTAATCGGTTTCTTACCTTATGTACATACATATTTCGTGTAATTTATGTGTTTTTTGTCGAAGAATTACCATTACCAAAGAGTAGAAATTACAAAAATGTATAAAACTATACAAACCGGTTTTCTTCAAAGTTTTTGTTACCCGTCTCTCTCTCGCTCGGAGAGGCATTATTGTTTCTGTAATTTAAGAAAACTATCTATCAACAGTAAACAGTCACTTTCTTTCATTCGTAAAACTTCTTCCAATACGTGACTTACCATTTGACGAAGCGGATTTTAGTTAAGGCAGGCAACCCGAAAGCGAACAACATGTAATGCAATATCTTCGAGTCGACTTCATTGTACGGTTCGCAGCGTCCGAGGAACAAAACGGACGTCCAAAATAGATGCAGAACGTGCTTCGAAAAGGTAAGAACGACCGACGACGGTAAGAACCAACAACAAGACAAAAGAGGATTGGTGCTCGTAAAGAGCTAGGTTTCATTCAGATGTAAACAAAGACAACCTGCTGCGGCAGGTTTTTCCTTGGTGTCGGCTTTCTAGGAACCAACAACGGAATGGTTATGGTATAAACGTTATGAACCGAACCATTTGAACTCGCTAGCAAGCAAAGGCAGGATACCGTTATGGGCCGAACCGTTGTGGTCTGATACAGACAGGTAGGCAAAATGCAGTACTAACAGAGATTTTTGGCAAAACTTTGTGTAAATAAAACAATGTAGGATGGTCAGCCCATTGATCATCCTTCGGAAGTGCGACTGAAGGACGACAATGGAGATAGTTTGTGGGCGGTGTGAGTTTTTGCTCCATGTCATTAACTTATTAGCAGTAAATTATTAAAGATTCCTCAAAGGTTTATTGTATTAGTTTATATACGTAGCACTAGCTGGTTAATTGCATTTTTACTTACAGTAGCCAAGAAGTGTAGTACACTAAACTGTAGAACAATGCAACTGAGTAATCTTGAATAAAAAATCAGTGATAACGTTGTAACTTTATTCGACTAACATGCGTTTGACAACCAATCAATCGATTTACTGATCTGCCAAACCGATCGACGTACTATCGCTGAAGCAATGTCAAGATAGACCTACAATGAAAGCACAGCAGCAACCCACAGATTATATTCATCCTAATTTTGCTTCATTTCACCATTTGCCTATAACTGACATTGTCTAGCGAACATTGCACTTCTGCACTTAAACTTATATGATTGCTCAACCATGACTACATAAATGCCCCGATTCTGACGACAAGCGCTTATGTAACATTTCGTCTTACCATATTTAAACTCGTTTCAGCCTTACAGGATGGAAATATCCTCCGGTGTTTTTTTATGAAGTACAACACACTTAGGGTAAGCGTATCAGCAGTGGCGTATTTAGTAGCAAAATTTCAAATTTTAGGTCAAAACACAAAGGTATCAGGGTAAATAAACATGCACACGAATTGAAACATTCTTAATGTTGACTGAAGTTTTTGGAGCGTCTTAGTAGAATACGAAACCTAAGTTTTCTTCTTTTTTAATTTTAGGATTCTTAATCTTACCAAAATTGACGGTAGGAATCATTAAACATCCGAATTTTATTTAAGAGAAAAACACCGTTTTTTCTGCTTATTTACTACGACTGTGAAGCCGAAAAAGTTCCATTAAGTGAATTACCAGTCGGTAAAAAATTGTAGGAAAGATTTTTTCTACCATCACTGGTTTTCCTATAGTGGTAGTATGGTTCCTACCGAGGTCCCTAGAGTGGAGGCATCGTGAACCCAATGGAGGCAAGTCAATTATTACAATAAAAATTTATACAAACTGGTTAGGCTTGTTTGCATAAGATTAAGTACTCACTTTATATTACCCCTTTTATGACTATTTAGACTACTATGATAATCGTTTAATGCAACATACAGCATTTTGCACTGTTAATCTGACACTAGACTTATGCGTTTGACTTCTTTTTCCTTCTTGTCCTTCTTTTTCACTTCATTTTCCTTGAGTGAAATCGTGTGCGAGATTCGACTGTGATAATCGTGTAAATCGGAGTAATCTAAATAGGGGCAAAAGTCGCAATATGTTCGACAGATTAAAATTTCTTAAATTAATAAATTAATAATATCAGAAAGTGAGAAAATCCAAGCGCTATTTTAGCAGCTTTGCAGAATTAAAATTTAACTAGGATATCTTAACAAAACCAGCGGAATACTTCTACTAATTTCATTTTACCTCTAAGAGAAGAAACTTTTGTGTCAAGCTAAGCTGTACAACCCTGCTGCACTTTATATATACGTTATTTAGAAGCATAACTCCATTTTATCTCATAAAGGGCGGATTTTATTCAATTCATTTTATTCCACTAAGCGTACGCTTACCCTAACACATTTTCAATGGTTATCTTGACGATTGCATTGTTGCGCACCCCTGCTTGAAGGCGAGTTCCTTGCACCAGGAAATATTTTGTGCATGGTTTTAGCTGCTGAATTCAGAACCCATATTTTAAACACGACGTTTTCTATGTAAGATGTCATCTATGTAAGATGACACGTTGGTTACTGAAACAGGGAAATTGCGATGACCCTACCCGGGCAGTGGACCGATTCTAACGACATTCCTCTACATTTATTATGGATTAAACTTATTGTATACTATATACATTAAAACTATATACAATGTCATAGCTACATCTAAGTAAATTAATATAAGTAAAGTAAAGAAAATTAAAAATTGATATAGAAAAGCATGGCCTCCCGAATATACAAACCCTGCTTGACTTGACCCTTCTTTATCGACAGACTTCACAGCCGGCTATTAGAGTACAGAACTGTTACGGGGCTTGCCAACGTTCCTACTGACTCTATCTAGCAGCACCGCCTAGCCGAGAATCGAACATACGACGACTGGTTTGTTGGACTAGCATCCTACCTCGAAACCAACTAATTGGCCATCTCTCGAATACACAGCGTTACCTATTGACGGCTAAGGAAAAATACAATTTCGCCAAAATTCCAAAGGTTCGCGAAGGTTGTAATAAGTATGATCACTTTTTTTCCATGTGTGGACTCATTACTGCGACCAGCTAGACTCACAGCTAAGACATTTCTAAGGCGGCGGATACTAAATCTTTACATCTTCAACGAGAAGAGTTTAACGCAAAAATTTTGGATTTTCTTTGAAAAGGAAGTAAAAGCATGCTGCGAAAAGTGATTAACAGAATGAACTGAAAATTTTCGATGCAGGGTAGACGCTCCATTAGTCGCGCAACTAAGCACAATGTAATTTCTTTTTTCTTGTTTATTGAGGTTTATGCTTCAATTAATGCTTGTGGGATATAAATTTCTCAAAAACAAGTTATTTGTCACAAGGCAAGACAATTGCATTCGTTGTACGAGAAGCTTTATAAAGAAAAAATGAATTTTCCGATTCAATTATATTGTACCAATAGTTGCGCTAATGTTTCCTTAATTAAGCTAAGTGTTCCTTTAGTTGTGTTATTCCGTATACATTGCTAGGTTGCTAGGTGAAAAAATATTGTAGCGCAACTTTAGAAATGAGCGCCTATAGGGTAACCAACATATTTTGGACCCCATCGGCAGCTGTACATAATTTGGACACTTACAGCAAAATCAAACGGAAGTGTCCAAATTATGTACAGCTGCTGATGGGGTCCAAAATAGGTTGGTTACCCTAGTTGTTGGTTCCAACTGCGCCTATAGTTGTGTTAGATTTTAGAAAATCGATATTTTAGTAAATATTGCTTTTATTTTAAATGGTGAGCAATACGCAGAGTCCTATTCGGTGGATTACTGTAGTTCAACACCAAATCAAAAGAGAAACAGATGGATAACGTGACAACGGATAACGGACAACGTGCAGGTATTGCCTACATAGCGGCTCATTGAAGATAACTAGTTTTGCAGCACCAGAAGCAAGAGGTTGTCACTCAAAAAAATTAGCTATGTTAACAGGATAAAAGAGTTTCAGGCGCATCTGCCACGCATATTAAATATTTTGAAGTAATGTAGTAATTTTGTAGTAGTGTGAATAGAGCACCATAAGCTGAAATTAAAAACAAAATGCTGCAGATAGCTAGTGAATGAAAATTGCTTTATATTTTCAAATCAGAGGGGAATTTTTGTGTTTCTCAGTGATAAAAAGAAGTAGAATTGATCTGTGATACCGTATTCACAGCTGTTTAATTTCTAGAATAAGTAAACGTGATCATAATTGTGTGTTTTTCAAACCATCATCAAAAGCGGATACGCGTAAGCGATTGCTTCTATTTTTTTCAAGCCACTTAAGTGCTAGTGGAGAAATAGTGGTTTTCATGTTTATTGAATAAAAATGAGCAAATTATTTAGGGGATTGTCCCCTGTTGTGAAACGGTCCCGGTTCTAAAACACCCGTAGTTTTTAACGTTTTGCCTTTCTACTATATGAAAATATAGTATAAAGGTATAAGAATCACTCGAAAAACCGAAAATCGAAAGAAAGCCTAGCGGGACGAGTGTCATATACCATTCGACTCAGTTTCGAAAACTGATCATTTTCTGTGTGTGCGTGCGTGTGTGTGTGTGCGTGTGTGTGTGCGTGTGTGTGTGCGTGTGTGTGTGCGTGTGTGTGTGTGTGTGTGGGACGCTTTTAATTGAGCCAACATTTCTCGGAGATGGCTGGACCGATTTTAATATGATCTTAGTGTCAAATGAAAGGTCTACGTGTCCCATAGTTCGCTATTTAATTTCATACTGATCGGACTTTTAGTTCAAAAGTTATGTATAAAAATACGAAAAATATGGGACTTCATTATCTCATAGGTCCCTTAACCAATTTGAACAAAATTGATTGCATATGAAAGGGGAGTCTTTTAAAACCTTAACTTCAAGATTTCATGACAAATGGGTTTGTAGTTTGAAAGTTACATAAAGAAATGTGGAAAAAATGTATTTAAAACTACTTTTTGTTACATATAAGCATTAATTCGAAGGGAAACATCCTACAATTTATTATCATTTGGAAGTTACTGTTGAAATCGAACAAACGAAACCAAGTTACTGAAAATCGGACGATTTCTTCAAAAGTTATTCAAACTTTAACACTTAAGCGCCGTATATAACCGTTAAAATGTATAAAATCGAAATAAATTAATCAAGGGTCGATTGTATTTAATGTATGTGTTATATGTATGCATGCATGCGTGTATGTATGTATATGCGATTTGCAATTTTAAAATTTGCCTAGAAATACAAGAAGAGTGAGAAACATTTCAGTTGTCATTTTCTGTACTTGCTGTTACTCGCAATCGGACGAGCAAAGCAAAAGGAAGAAAAGTATTCGGACAGCAGCGCATAAATTTTTCTTTTAGTAATTTTGCGCATTATTTTTGCAAAGAATGGAACCACATATTTTTAAAACAATGTTTAACTAAAGCATATTTAGACGCACAAGAAAAATTCGGGGAAAAGCTTTATAGTTACATATACATACATATAGTTGTATACACATATACATATAGTTTGAATTGGCCAAAAAAGTATTCAGACAGTTAACTATTAGTTGAAACAAATGTCCCTTCTCGCTCAACTATTGCCTTGTAGGACCATTTACATTCTTGATGACCTGTTTTAATCTGTTTGGGATAAAATTAACAATTTTTCAAATATTTCTCTATGAATTGCAGACCATTTTTTTACAAGAGCTCGGTTTAAGTCATTTTGATAAGAAATCGAATGATTTCTCATTATAGAAATGAAATTATCTAAAAAGATGTTTAAAAGGGTTCAAATCTAGACTGAATAATGGTGTTTCGATAGCGCTATGACAATTGTATGGTGCCTACCGCTTACAATTAACGACAGTGTGTTTAGATTCAACAGCCCGGTACAATATGTATGTACCACACAATTACAATTTTGCTTTAATTTTCCCTAAAATTGTTCAAACAATTAAGTTTACACTTAGTTTTATCCAAAAATATATATCTTTACTATCATGGAGCTTTCCATGTGCCCCAAAATAATTAACTGAAAGAGTGCCAACTACGAAAAAGTCCAATTTCTCTTTTTCGTTTTTCATATCTAATGCTCTACTCAGTTATTTTTTCAAATTCAGATATTCTTTTTGGATAAGGATTTTGAAAAATGAGAAACGGATATTTAAAAATATAGTCAAGTTAATCATAGATGTTCCTGAGAAATTGAAAAATAATTATTGCGGCAGTAGAAAGGCTAGGTCACACCGCTAGGTGGATTAATTCGGGTTTTTATTATCCTAGTGCTGTCAAGTTACTACCAACGTCTAGTCTCATAGTAATATAACTTTTGAGCAAACATCGGCTAAAGTTCAACATTTACAATGCTTTGTAGGAAACATGTTTGAAAACACACCCAAAAAAGTTTTTTCGCATGCTTTGCAATTTATTATTTTGTGTACCAAATGAAATAAAAAAGGACATTAGGCATATAAGCTTAGTTTTGGACCTCTATTTCATCACACAGACAAATTTTAGGTGAAATAATTGACTCAAAAATTATTATATAATTTTTTTGCAATATGGCTACCGCCCCAGTTCTAAAACAGTCGAGTTCCCCGGTTGTGAAACACCTAGAAAATCAATTATTTTATACTTCATTGATCACGCATTACTTTAATTGGGGCATTATGAGTCTTTATGGCAGCAATATTCGTTTAAGTTTAGCAACATCTCAATTCCTTGTAACACATGTAACAGGCCAGTGCATTTCAATTGCCCCAATAATAGGTATGCTTGCTTTTTTACAAGCATTTTTTGCGATTCAGATTTAGACGATTAAACGAAGAAATTGATCAATCATTTTGTATTTTTAGTATTTCCCATGAATAAATGATTTTAATTTTTGATTTCTATATTTTCCGTTCTTTTCTAACGATTTCCAGAAGTGTTTCACAACCGGGGACCCTTATTTTTTAGCCATAAAAAAACCATGTTTTGAAATTTTGCTATAACTTTTGTGTTTTAAACAAAAATCATATACTTCCTTTGGCAAAAAGATAGGTATACGTTTAAATTATCCAATGTTTAAAAAGATTTAAAATTGGACGATCCGATCAAAAGCTATGACTAAAAAACAAGACCTGTTTCATAACCGGGTACATTCCCCTACATTTTTTATGAAAATAGCTATCACGTGATGTATCATGTATACAGGCAGGCTGCCATGGGTTGGGTACGTGGCCAGAATACCCGACGAAAGAGTAGCCAAAACTATTTGCAGCAGCAAATCAGGAAGAGGCCGTAGACTCCGAGGCAGACCCCGCACCCGGTGGGTGTGTGCTGTCGAAGACGATGCACGTCAACTCAACTGGATCCAGGAGAAGATCGACGTTACTCTCCGACGGCAGCAAGCAGGATTCCGTGCTGGCCGATCATGTATAGACCATATCACAACGCTCTGCATTATATTAGAGTAAATCAACGAATTCCAAGACACTTTTCTGCTGGTGTTCGCGAAGGAGTTTGACCTACTCAACCACGAAAACGTGTGGCCGCACCTAGGCGCAGAGGAGTTGCAGATAAGCTAGTCCATCTCATCGAGGTTGGAACAGATAAATGACCTTGACCTAGGCGACGGCGTTGTTTTGTTTGCTCATCGCCGATTTGATATGCCAGAGCAAGCTAGTTGTCCTCTTCAAGAGCTCCGAGGCAGCAGGTCTCACAGTCACTGACTGAAGATTAAGTCTATGGCAATGAACACTGACAATCCCACCAACTAAACGCAGGTTGATACAGCAGGTTGAGCCGATGGAAGCCTTTCAATATCTTGACTAGACCATGATGAGCAGAGCTATACATCAAGGGCTGTATAATACCCGATGGTGCTACCAAACCTGATATATCTACACGGATCAGAAAGGTCAAGCCCTACTAACACAATTGTTATAAATACGACCAATTCTGGCCATAAATAAGTTTATGCAACTAAAAGTGCTGAAATTGTGCTACTTGGGGGATGTCTTTGCAGGTTAGCGAAACATCTGGCGCTCAAAACGTGATCGGTTAAAGTCCAAATTTTCGACTGAAATATCAAATCCGTATTTCATATCCATATTACTTTGTTTGCGATATGAAACGTTCAACAAATCGGGGGTCGCGATGCCATAGGCGAAATTTATCCGCTACGCAGAGGAATTTGAAAAATATTTTTTTTTAGAATCGACTCGTTGTATCTTAGATTAGGTTCTTTCTGAATTGCTTAAGAGATTTACTTGCATTTTTATAAAAAAAATTACATGGCTTGGTTCAAGAATTATGAATTTCATTCAATTAATGTTAATTAATTTTATGAAATTTTTCATTGAAGTTTTACAGGAAAATAGAAGACCATAAATTCATTAAATACTATTTTCGGTCATAAGTCCATAAACAGTAATCATGTACAAAATTACAAAAAACGCTAACACCCTTCAATCCAAACCTGAAGCATAATTTCGGTAAATCATCTACTGTGTAAACACTTAAACCATTAATGCCATCAGTTTGCAATCGAAAAGCATCCTCCGAAAGCATAACTTTACCACCACATGCAAAGCGAGAAAAAGTTCCTCATCATGCCACAGGCATCAGGGTTGCGTGAGAAGCATAAACCGAAAGCTTTTGCAGTAGTCTCCGGCTGGAAAAGCTTTCCACGATAGGTTTACAGTTTCATTTCTAGCTGTGCAAGTTGGCAGCAAAGGCAGCAGTGTTGTGTAGCTCATATGTTGTACCTATCCGATGTTATGCTTGCAGAAAGCTCAGCGAACCAAAACAGAAGATCGGAGAAGCCGGTGGAAAAAATTCATTCAAGGTATGTTGCCTTTCAGCAGCTGGCAAGTGTTCACTCTAAATGGAGTGAATCGCTTCGCCGGTTAATGAAGATTTTCAATTTTTTTTTTCATTAGTGGGTATGTTTTTGCCTGACTTTCCTTGCCGATGTGTTGTTATTTTTTTCTCGTACTGTTGTTTTTTTTCGCATTTGCTCCCTACTGGATTCTTCTGCTGCTGGACTGGACGGTCAGAATAGAACGTTCTGCACACGGGGATCATTGAACCCGCCCGCCGCCTGGCTGTGTCGAACGAAACTGAAAACAACCACGTTCTTGTATGTGCCCACTCTTATGTAGGTAGGATACCTGGTTGGAAGGTATACATATATGTACATACACGTACGCGAACATCCGAGAACAACGCAATCGGGATGGACGTCCTCGAGGTCACCTCGCAGATCGGCACGTCGTAGAGTTGATGCGAAGTTATTTTCGCTTGGATGATTACTCAACAACAGCAACGAGAGGAAAAAATATTCCTTCTTTTTCGGGATGGGTGGGTGAAGAAGGGCGTGTTAGTGTTTTGTGTATTTTTTGTGATTTTTTAACGATGCTCGCAGGTGGGGTAGGTGGAACTGTACGTATACCTACATGTTTATCTTTAGTAAGACGCAGTATTGTTTGATATTATTCAGTCTTTAGGAATGTTCAACAAAACATGTCGTCAACAGGACAGAACTGTTTGTCATATTCTGGTTTTGGTCAGTTTGTTTTTACAGTCAAAGTTATTTACAATCAATACGGTATCGTTAAAGTCAATTTATTTTTGAGCATCAAAGAAAAACAATGATATTAAAACTTGAATCATTTAATATCTGGATGCAAAACAACGGATCAATCTCGAAACCATGTGAATGAAGTAAAAATGTTGAGTACTCAAAATGAAAGTCATTTATTATAGGGTGAATTAACCACTAGTGGACCAGTTAGTACTTGAGCAGTTCTCTTCCACGAATTACTGGTAACGCTAAACACGCAACCGATGGCACTTACAATACGAGTAACTTTCGGTTAAGCCTAAAAAAATATCAATTTATGTTGTAAATCTCTATATTCAACACAATTTTTAAAACAGATTGGAATGTCCTTTTTCCTTTAATAGTCCATGTGGTTTACAATAGGATAGCGACCGGGTCCATTATAGGAATTCTAGTGTATTTTGCATGGAGAGGGTCCACTAATGGCGACATTTCGCATTGTTAACCATAAAATGGACCCTAACATGTTGAAAATATCGATTTTAAGGCATTAATCATTAAATTCAGCAAAAATTGTATAAACTGAACTGTGTAACATGTTTAGTACTTTCTGTTTCATGTCATATATCTTCGGAATTACGCAGCACAAGCAAATAAACGCCGAAACTGTGCCCGAGGTCCATTATAGGTAAAGGGTCCACCATAGGTTAACTTATCCTACCATTTCGAGTCACTTTTTCACTCTTCCTCAACCTGTGTACTCTGACAATTGCCGAATGTTTCTCAATAGACCATTTTACGAACTGACAACATTGGTGATATTGATATTGCTTTTCCGTGGGGGGCATTGCGTTATGTCAAGAACTAACACCAGGAAAGCGCAATATCAATATCTGTTACCATGGTTTCTGTCACGTAAAATGCTTTATTGGTCGGAATTAAGAGCAGCTGGGTGGATTAATGTCATTTTCGAAGACATCCATTTTAGAAGCAAAAAGCATTGAAATAAGTGTTTTTCAATACAATACAAAGCAAAGCCATGGAATTGAACGTCCTTTCTAAGACTTAACCCTTCTTTATCGACAGACTTCACAGCCGGATATTAGAGTATAGTACAGTTACAGGGTTAGTGCAACAATCCTACTGACTCTATCTAGCAGCACCGCGTAGCCGAGATTCGAACATACGACGACTAGCTTGGCAGACTAGCATCGTACCTTGAAACCAACTAAGCGGTATTTATGTAAAACATTGTTGTTGCTGTTGTTGTTATTCGTACGTGTCAGTCCGTGTCTGTCGCACGCGGTAATCTAGTGCGCTATGCGTGATGTATGAGTTCGTGCAGTTTTCAGATACTAATTCAATACTCAAAACTGTAAGTTTAAATTGCAACGAAACTAAAAGAGATAAGCGTTTCACATCAACAAACGAATTGTAGCACGGTAGTTGAGCTTCAAATTGGTAAATAAAAGCCATCAGTTTGATCACACCTGGAAAATCAGAAATCAGGAAAATTTGGTAAAAACGCCTTGAGAAACACTTATTTCAAAGCTTTTTCCTTCTAAAAAGTTACTACATTTCTTGAAACAAGAGGTTTTCAAAAACAAATTTTCTCAGCTTTTGAATGAAAGTAAAAGAATTGAGCTAGCTAGCATAGTTTTTGTACCAGAGCTATTTTAAGACAAACAGAACCGAAAACTGAAAATGTTCAATAGCTCTATAAAGAATGAAGTTTGACCATATGCATAGCAGGATTTTTTTCATCAAATGTGGTCCTCCATCACTCCCTGAATTATTTGCACTAAGCTACCTAACACCCTGTATTAATAAAGCAAAATTTTTAACTTTGAAGCCGATTGCTTAAAAGAGTATAAAACGATATTAACCAGACTAAAATCGAATTAATATAGGGTCGTTTGGGGTGATTTGGACACCTGGGGTAAAATGGACAGGTGCTTTATCTCGGAAAGTAGCAGTTTCTCTGCATTCACATTATTCTCAACTTGTTCCTTATCTTCTTACACCATTATTAACGTAAAAAAATTGGGCTTAACTTTGACTGGTGTTGCCAAACGTAAATGTAAACAAAACAACTGCCTAAAACGACACCAAATGTAATTTTGATGCTCTAGGTTTTAAGGTTTTTCCAGTGATTTAACAAACTTTTCAAATTATTGTGCAGTGCAGTTCTGTTTGGCTACATAAGAGAAACTGTTTGATAGAAATAATAGCTAGATTGTCCAATTTTTTAAACATATTGTTGTATGCTGTGTGGGGTGAAATGGACAGTTTTTTTGGGGTGAAATGGTCCAGTTGATTTTAAACCATTTCTTCGGTCTCATTAATTCTAGATACCGTAAAAGTACAAAAAAGATGTGCATGTGATGTTAAAACAAGAATCCACCGAAAAGATCATTATAGACAATCAAGAAGGGGGTTTGAGTATTTGAGAGTATTTGCAATCCCGCCAATCGCCAAAGGGAACATTCGCAACAAAAGTCAGGTATTTTAATAATCGGGTTTCTATGTATTTGAGAACTAACTGAACGAAATATTTCTCTGGTCATTTTCTCTCATACCCTCATTCATATTGAAATTTGTGATTTTTAAGGCACTCAGGGCTAATCCCTGAATGTCTATGGTTGTGCAAAATGCAATGTCACATTCATTTTGTTATCGTAGCCAACCAATGTCGAATAAGACTTTGAATATGATCTAGATTCTTCGAAGTAAGGTTTTGTGTACTTGCGAAAAAACTAAAGTGATACTGGCATAACTTATGAACTGGCTCTTCCACTCAGATAGACAGAATTGAGCTTGAAACACTATTACTAGTTAATATGTGTTCTTAAGTTATCTGCTATGAGCCTCAGTATGTTATTTCGTTAAAAACAACCGTTTTTTACACATTGTCCATTTCACCCCAGTGGGTGTCCATATCACCCCAAACAAAATTTTGATGCCAAAAAATCGTTATTTTTATTTTAACCTATTTTAACAAAACTAAGCTAGATACAATTGTTAAACTCCGCTGGTAAACAGAAAACAAGTAAATCTCAGTATACGATTCAACATTTTTGGGTTTTGATGCACAGATTTTGGGATAATAGGTGATTTGCTTAGGGTGTCCAAATTCCCCCAAATTACCCTATAGGTTACATTTGAGCTGTTGCGAATTATAGTTGTCTATTGACCATTTTTGTCAAAAATGAGACTTTTGCATAATTGTATCTTTTATCTACAATTGAAATTTCAAAATAGGAGGGTTCCAACCTGCGGTTTTCTTGTTGAATTTTTGGGTTGGAACAGAATGACCATTCCGTTCCGCATTATAATGGTCTATATACATGCATCTTGTTAATAATTGATTTTTAACTATTTTTGATGCCAAAACTACATTGGAACACAATAGTCGACTTCTGCCCGTTAAACCCTTTCATCAGATACCCATGTTACGGTGATTTTGCATTATTTCCAGTCATGTTCGGTCATTTTCAAAAAACTTGAAAGTCGCCATCATTGATTCCAAAATGGCGTCACAACACGTTATTCCACACCCAGTCGTCATACTATTTCAGCAATACTGTGTAGTTTTGAAGCCAACTAGAAGTTTTGACGCTTGAAGCGAAAGCATAAACTACACACACGCGAGTTGCCTACATGCAGGTGTGGAGCGTGCCACTTGCAGTTACATTTGCAGACGGCTTAAATCGCACCACTTCCCTTCAATACATTATTATTCTTTACTTTAGAGGTTTTCAGCCTGGGGCTGGTTGGCTTCTTTCTTCTTTACTTCTTGGATTTTTTTCTCTCGGCTTGATCAGATGAAATAAATTATCGAAACTGTTGGATGTAGAGACCAAACTCGTTTTTGACATTTTTGAGACTGAACAAGCCGAGAGAAAAAAAATCCAAAAATTAAATCCCAACAGTCGACAAACATATAATAAATTTCGTCTTTACTTTAATACAACACCCAAGTAACACACAAAACAAGTTAGAAAATAATATTCGTGGAAATTAGTCGCTTAAGCGTACTATAAACGTACTTTGAAAACATATGTCGTTATTATTAAGGTTTTGAGATGTTTTGGGATAACATGAATTTATTTGACAGCTCATATCTAATGTATAATGTTTGTTTTGTCAACATGTCAACACGAAGTTTTTATTACGTCATCATTACTAAATTTAAACTACTGGAAGAACAAGTTGTAGCTTATGCTATAATAACGTTTTAAATTGGTATGAAATAACCTGATACATACTTCTTTCAATTCTTGTTTCATTAGACTTAAGTTTTTTGCGCTTTTCAGGTAATAGAGAAGTTCTGATATATGTAATATTATACTATTCGATAACAAGCTGTGTTGCTTGGGGTTAAGAATGTTGAAGTAGAACATAAATATAAGGTACCAGATGGCTGCCTTGTGGGGCTCCAGACGTAATTTCAATTTAATCTCTGTTTTTCGTAAGCATTCTACGTCCTACAAGTAAGCAGTTTAGAAATGATACTTGGAATTCTAATTTGTCCAGCTTACCCGAGCAGGAGCGAAGAGTAAGATAATATAAAAATGTGTTATGGAAATCGAATAACTCATCAAAATTTGGTCTTGTTTTGGCTGACATAGTTGGTAAAATAACAAAAAATAATATCAAAATTTGGCTCCTTCAAGGCCAAAAGAATAATTACTTTTGTTATTTGAATAACAAAGCAATAACATGCCTATATTTAGAGTTTGGAATAACATATTTTAGTATTATTAAGGTATTGAATAACAAATGCAGTAGCACATGACATAATAAAAAATACTTTTATAAAATATTCATAATCTAAAATCTCTGTTATCAATAAAATAAAATTGTATGAAATATATCGAATGTCATTTTAAGGTCATAATACATGATAACAGAATCAGTTATTAAACTCATCTTACAACCACTGTTTCAAATATCTTCTCAATAACAAAATGTGTTATCAATGTATCCCTATATCTATTCAATAACAAAATATGGCATTATAACACAGTTTGATATTGTTTTTATATTATTTTGCTCTCCGCTCCTGCTCGGGTAACTACGGCTATATCCGATTATAATCTTAGATTATATCTTGGTTCGACCCATGCACCTTCCAGCATTAGACAAAAGGCAGGAGTCACAACGACTGCGTGTTAAGCGTAGCTACCAATAACCCCGTCCCCCCTCACCTTCCCGCTCTTTCCCCACCATTCAAAAAAAATTTCATTACTTTCCCCCACCGTCCCTCCATCAATTGTAGAACCACCGTTTCAAACAAATATTAATATGTACTGCTATTTGGCGATTGATATTGTTACAAACTGAAGAAGAATCAGTATACAGAGTGTTAGGTAGCTTGGTGCAAATATTTCAGGGGGTGATATAGGACTATATTTGACGAAAACATCCTTCTACGCATATGGTCAAAGCCTCAATCATTACAGCGTTTTAAAACATTTTTTATTTTCAATTCTGGTTGCCTTAAATTAGCTTTAGTACAAAAAGTATGCTGTATTCAGTTTTTAATTAAAAGCTGAAAAAATTTTATACTGAAAATTGTCTTTAAACTTCCTATTTTATAAAACGATTGCGATTGCTTTGAAATAAGTGTTTCTTAAGGCATTTTTATCAAAATAAACCCAAAAAAGTGTGATAAAGTTGATTGCTTTTATTTACCAGTTTGAATTTGTGGTATTGTTCAGCAGGTCTTTGACGTGAAACAGTTATCTCTTTCAGTATCTTAGCAATTTTATTTTAGACGTATCGTATTGTGTATTGAATTAGTATCTGAAAACTGCACGAATTCATACGGCACGCATAGCACACTAGATCACTGCGTGCGACGGAAACGATTGTGACGCGTATGGAAAATAATACCGAAACAGACCGCTCTGGTTTATCTTGGATGTTTCTGTAAACGATTGCAGCATCAAATTGTATTCTCCGGAAGAACTCGCGGGTATTCATCTTTGCTGGGCAACGACAGCCCAGCACGAGTATGGCTGTAGATTTTTCGACTGTCGCCTATCTAATGCAACTGCGTAAACACAAATCCAGAAGTGTTTGTTTTGTTACACAATGATTTTAATTTAGGAACTTTTACGCCAACGCCATCGCATCCGAGAAGGAACGTTGTTTTGAACGGGGCATCGAGGAAAGCAGCATCAGCAAGTGGCGTCACCGATTGACCATGAAATTTTGCGGATTATGGGTAGTAATCCCAAGATAAGAAGGCGTGGAGCGTGCTGAACCGGGTAAAAATGCGTCCTTGTCACACAACAGGTTTGCTTTTGGCAGAATTATGCGACTAAAGAGGAGGCGAACCCAAAATTTACGAAAAACATTGTTGTTGCTGTTGTTTTCCATACGTATCCAGATCGTGTCCGTCACACGCAGTGATCTAGTGTGCTATGCGTGGTGTATAAATTCAAATTTATTATACTTTTTTCAGAAAAAACAATGCTTTGAGGAACAGTTATTTCAAAGTTTCTTGCTTTTGAAAAGTTACTAAATATCATGAAGTAGAAAATTTAAAGGCAACTTTCAGTAAAAATTTTTTTCCAGCTTTCGAAAGAAAGCAACGAAATTGAACTAGCCAGCATGTTTTTCATACTAGTGCTAAGTCAAAGCAAACAGGATCGCAAACTAAAAATGACGATTCAAGTTTAACCATATGCGTAGAAGGATTGTTTTCGTCAAAAATTGTCTTCTATCACCCTAATCTATTCCCCTGTATATGGTATCCACTTGTAACCCTGCTAGTAGAAAATGAGCAATAAATGATGTATAATAGACCGCATTAGTGCTGGTTGAGCACCGTGTTGAGAATCTGATATTTAATTACAGCAATTCTGCTTTATGAAATCGAGGACTAAAACCACGTGTTCTCTATAGAGTTATATTGGTAGAGTAAAAACGTACAGCATAGAGTCTTTACTCTACTTAAGTAACCATTCTAAAGCCACTTTGTTTTATTTGAGTTTATAAAGGTTTTATTGCGATATTAATGAACCGCTAGCCTCTGGTTTTATAATGGTATTACGCAATACCAAGGTACAAATCAAAACACAGTTATATTACTATAGTAAAACTAATTGGCTAAAGATTTCACAGCAACTTTTAACTTTTCTGCTCATGGATGTATTTTCAAAGCTGGCGGACCGATTTACCTTTTTACCTGTGCAAGTGGTTGCGAAAAGCTTCATTAAATTGTGGCGGTAGCTTTTAAGCAGCGAAAAGCATAATCAGCTTTATTGCTGCTTTCTGCAGAATGCGATAAGACTACGAAAGCTTATAACCTGTTCCTTAAGAGGTTATAAAAACTGAACTGAACTGAAAAGTGGGCTCCTTGATCGGATGGCAGTTTTATAGCGGTCATCAGGGAGTTCTGATGGAGCTTTTAGTTTTGTTACTGGTTTTACGAAATTGGTCATGAGAACACACAAGAGGAACGTAATAAAACTTAGAGTTGTTACTTGGGAAGAGTTGTAAAATTTAATTTTTGGTAATTTTAGCCGCTCTTCTAAAGCTTTGTTATATAGTGCGTTATATTTTCTTGTATAAAAAATATAAAAACGAAAAATCGATGATAAAATCAAGGTTTATGAGCATTATGAGCTTCAAGTGATCATAATTTCGAACTTTTTAAACCGTGGCAATGACCGGGATTTTCAATTTCTTTTCGCTGTAATTTTGTACGATCTCTATTTGTCTTACATAGCAGCAAAGTTTCATACTCACTGATTTGAAATCAAAACCATTGTTTACAAATGATGGAATGTTACCTGCAAATAAAAAAATCCATTAGAATTTGCGAAGTAAATCGTTTGATGATTCAAAGTGGTTTAATGTATTTGAATGATATTTATAAGGGTAAAACATTGGCAGCAAAGTCTAAGAAAATAAAAGATAATGATGAAAGCAGTTACCAAAACATGTAATAATTTTAAGTTTTCAATGTGTAGTTAGTAGTAAGTTGTATCATTTGGTGTTTAATATGTGGATGCAAAACATCAAGGTATTGTGCCTGCCGAAGAAGGAGCCGTCAAAGCCACTCCACTTCCGCGGACTTTCCCCTACTCGAAAAATAAAGAGTAAAGAATAAACCTGAATCGCAAATTTTATGAAAATACCAAAATCCGCGATAGCGTAGTTTCTAGACTAATAATAAAGTACGACGTTATGCCAAGCAGCATTATGCGAAATGAATTTACGTTAAATGGACGCAGTTTTCATTTATTGTGACACAGTGATGATTGGCTCAAGTGCGTATTTGTTAAAGCGAAATTTTTTATATTATATCGGTCGTTCATTAAGCCTACCGTCCATTATGCCTGTCCTCCATTATGCCTATCCTAAAGAATAGACAGGGATTTTTTTACCTTTGTGCTTTGTGTTTCAATTGTGCAATTAAGAATGCACCGAAAGCAATAAATCTGCTCAAAAATCCTGATGAACTGGCCAATCCTGATAGTGGCAAATTTCACATAACAATGAATTTTTGTATGTTTTTTGAAAAGACAATATTTATTGTAACTTTAAATCCTTTTTATAAAAGAGGAAGGATAAAAATTATCAATCGATTTTAGATCTTCTTCTGTGATTTTGCCGTACAAAAATATATAAATAAACTTCAACATAAAAGCCTAGGTGCTAATTCCGTTATTATTATTGCTGTTATTCGCTTCTATGCGAAAACCTTCCCAAAGAAAAATAAAAACAAGAAAGACTCTGTTACCAGATTTGATCGCCGAATCGTTCGGACTTCCACTTCTGTTCTGTGCTAACAGCCTCTCCCAGCTGAGATTCGAACATACGACGACTGGCTTTTTAGACCAGCGTCTTACCTCGAGGCCAACTGGGAGGCTTCAACTCGAGGCTTCACTATGGTCAACTTCAAATAATTGTTCAGCAGTACTTTTGTCCTCCGTACCAAGCTGCTTTGAAAACTGATCAAAATGCAAATTTGAACTCTTGATCAGCTGTGACCAAGAGTTCCTTGTTTTATCGACAAATTTTCCTCAATGACAAATAATGTTTTTGCCTATCCGAGTATGTGAATAATCAAAACTTTTGAATTTTTAGAATAAGACCTCCGAAAGTTCAAGAGAGTCGAATGCATCCAGATATTCGTATTTTATTCGTTTTTATATTCAGTTTTAGTTTCAGTTTAGAAAACTGATATTAAGGTCAATACAGTTGGATTTCGAATTTGGAAACAAATGCGTTTCATCTATGTTGCCAAAATCGAGATCCTTTTTTGATATGAAAAAATTGAATTTAAATGCGTTAGAAATTGACTAAATGTTATTAATCAACGATTGCAACCATTTTTTGTTCACAAAATCCGCCAAGAGCTATTCATCCGGTGGAAGTAAGTTTTTGGCGACCTGAGGTAAGACGTAGTCCTACGGCAATAAAAATATTATTGTTCGAAACATTCTATAACCGCAAACAATTTTTCATGAACACTCTTAGGGCAATATTTTTTCGTCATTTAAAGTATGTATGTGGAAACTGACTGATATTTAAGCATATTTTTGGAAGTAAAATATTTTGTGTTGCCAAAAACGGATACTTTTGTTGCCAAAATCGAGGCACGCCAAAATCGAACCATTCCAAAATCGAACCATGCCAAATTCGAAATCCCACTGTACTAGCTGCTGATTTTTTTGTTTAGTATAATTCAGACGATGACAATATTGAAGAAATGTGGTTTCGACAAGACAGCACAACATTCCTTGATAAAATGATCTCAAGAAATTGAACAAGTTGACAACCAATATTGTGTGATTTGATACTCTCGATTATTTTTACCAAAATTGGGACCTTTGAATAACCATCCTAAATTCATACAGGCATCTGACATGCTGGACCTGTGTCGCACCTCGAGGCCAACCGAGTGACTCTCCATAAAAATATATTAAATTGTAATGCGATCGGTCATATCACAATCAGCTTTCGAAATGTCTCTTTTATGACGAATGTGAGGATGAACAGTGCGATGAACGTGAATTATAGTCTAGAAGATAATTTTTTCACG
Organism: Sabethes cyaneus; assembly: GCF_943734655.1. Classification (NCBI taxonomy): domain Eukaryota; kingdom Metazoa; phylum Arthropoda; class Insecta; order Diptera; family Culicidae; genus Sabethes; species Sabethes cyaneus. The sequence continues at coordinate 169,842,677 of NC_071354.1, read as the reverse complement.
TCGAGCAACTCGCGAATATCGCGCTAGTTGGGCATAAAAATGGTAATTTTGGTTTCTGAGAAACGTACGCAGGTAGAGGAATCTGTAGCTAAAATCCGTTTCCCAAAGCTCCCAAAAAAAAAAAATTTATAACCACTGAAACTGCCCACAACCCGAGAATTAGCCAGCCTATCATCGCATCACTTATTCCGATCGCTAGCGAAGCGCGAAAGGTTCTTCAACTTTTCGCTTTTCCAATTAGTTGTTCTTTTCGTTGTTGTTTTTTGTTTGTTCTATTCCTCTCACGGTATAGGAAACACGGTAGCAACCAACCAGCTAGACAATATCCAGATTATGATCAGCAAAGCGAGTGAAATAGAAGCACCGAGTTCATATTTTCCTGATTACCAATTTCAGTCCCATGCACTAGCGAGAACTAATTGTTTTCCAAGCCGAACGCATCCAGCTGCAGCACGTTCTATGATGCTCGTTCGATGCACTGAGCCGTGTCATGGTTCTAAGTTCGAAAGAACTGCCTGCTTTGTACTGCTAATGACTACGGTTATGTTGCACGGTACGTGCTGTATGGTTTTGCTTTCTATGTTCCGACTTCCGTTCCACGACAAGTGCCGAGACGAGTTCTTTGCACTCTGCCGAGTTGCTCGGTTTTGGTCTGATGAGTTCACCAATTGATCCTATTTGCCAGCTTCTTTCATATCGTTCTATGGTCTTCCCTCTCTCCATTACCTACCCTCCGTCAACTATTCATCTGCAAAAGAAGCAGATTGCAAACCCAATGGTAAGTGTGCGGCATTGAACATGTTGAGAGCCATGATTGATGTTTACTTACTAATTCCATTGGTAAAGCATAAATGGCGATTGTTTGACTGATTCTAATTTTTCTTTGCTCTTCCCGCGTATGTAAAGCGACGTTCTTTTCCCGAGAGGATTGTCAATCTGTACAGAAGAAATCATTGCCCATTGTTGCGCCTACGCCCGGTACTTAAGCGCGACAGGCTACGCCCTCCCAAGAACACCACGAAAGGCCAACGCTCTCCGACCATGGCAATGAGCACACCTAATGGCACTCGGTGGTGGAGATCTTGATCTCGTCCGGGCCGTACCTCTTCAGAACCACGTGGTCGTCATCATCATCGTCACCTCCGGCGTTCGGCAGCAGAAGCAAAGCAAACCAAACCAAACCAAACCAACCTCGTACCGAAGAGCAGACAATAAGTGCGAGGTAATTGCTAATGCTTCTCTTCCGTACCTCCGCACCGATGACGTCCGGCGGAATCAAGCGCAGAACATCCACAATCCAGATTGATGATGAAATTCTCACTTTCCATGCGAGCAGCCCACTCGCGTTTTGCTCCTGCATAAGAACAACAGCAACAAACCACGACCGGAAAGTTCGCTGAACCTTCGTTACAGAACGTTCCACCCGATGGAGTCACTCGCGCCGAGAACTCAGTAGTGGTCCGAACGCCCAGGGAGGGGGTCAGTCGGTGGTTGAACGCGTGTGTGATTTTCGCTTTCGCGCGATGACCGGCTGCTAAGTATAGTAGAACAAAACAGAAAAAAAAGAACTTCTTCCTGTCTCGCTTGGGCCGCCGCGCCGCTCGGCTCGATCGAAAGCAGTGCGAAATAGTGCTCCACGGCGGTGGTTCTTCTTCTGGTGGTGTCCAAGAAGGAAGAGACCATACAAATTTCGATTTCGTTGCCGTTTTACTTTCAGCTCAAGGAAGGATCGACTCGGTTGGTCTTAAAGGCACCCGAGCACACCGGGCGGGGTAGCAAAATAATACGCTTTAATTGGGCCCGGCTTCGCACGCAGCAGCGTTCTGGACTCGAGCACTTGAGTAGGTAGGTGCTGCCTGCCGATGACGACGATGACGATCGAGCGAGCGAGCAAGCGAGCGAACGAACGAGGAAGATCGCGGTGAGTTATCGACAAGGAAAGCGGGCTTAGAATTTATAAACAATCCAGCTTGCTGGCCAACGACTCGGAAGCACCCGGTTGGACGTGTGGACCGACCGACGGACCGACCGAGCGCAAGGTGTTTTCCGAGCTGATGGAAGAGAGACACAGAGTGAGAAAAGGTAAGGAAGATGAAGCAAAAATTACTTAATGTTTTGAAGATGGTGCAAATTTTATTCCACATGAAAGGGTACTTAATGTTTGATTTGCGATAATCGGTGCTTGGATGGAGCACGCTAGTGCTATCATGCTAGGAGTTGATTGCTCTAAAATGAGTTCTTTTGAAAAATTGTAATTACAATTGAATGTACAGCATAATTTAGCATATTTGTTTTATGATTGTGATAAATACCTCAAATATTTTGTTCACTTTTGTTAAATATTAACTTGATTGAGATTGATTAAGAAAAAATCTCGTGAATGGTTTATACGGGTTAGTTAGTGGCAACTAATTCGAATGTTTACCCGATCAAATGAAAATATCAAAATTAACAAAAAGTTGCCAGTTATATACACTATAAAGTGTAAAATAAAATTACACCTAAATGAAAAATAAGGCCTATAAGCAATTTATATCAAGTCGGATCTAATTATGAATATTTTCTAAAATTACTTAACTAGTAATTAAGCTTTAATATCAAGTAAAGAGTGGATTTATGACTGTGAAACTGGAATATACAATTGATTGGTTGATTTAGAAAAAAAGATTGTCATAAGCTGTAATGTAACGAAAGACTCACCGGCAGACCCGCCGTTGGTACGAATACTTTTGCGATGAGGGAGGTCACAAGCAAACAACATCAGTAAAGGTGAATACTGTTATTAGTTACCGTCAGAGTGTTATTCTTTCAAAACTTAGGACTGTTAAACCTTTCCCTTAAACCAACATATATTAATAGTTTTCAATAATTCAGTTGAGCAGCACAAGAGAGTAAAGATACAGTGATACTTGTACAAAACACCTTGCATCTCCATTGCATTCTCGAATCATTATTTCTTCAGAAAAAATATTTCCGTGAATCCAAAAAATATGTTCTGCTCAATTTTTATAAATTATATAGAAAATTCTCAGCTTTCCAGAAACTAAAACAAGGATCTCTTTGATTTCCGCTCTATGCAAGTATTAGAAACGAATATAGTACGAACTCGATTATCCAGGGCTTCGATTAATCGGAGATGGGAATACTTTTTTTTTATTTGATTATAGTCACTTTAACCAGCTTGGGTCATTCGTGACTTCTGCGGGGTTGGGATTTGAACCCAGGTCCTCGACGTGAGGGGCATGAATGATAACCACTACGCCGGGACTGACCCCGGATGGGAATACTATTTGGATTATATTTTTCTTTTTTTTATTATTATTTAATGTGGTTTTAACCAATTGGTCATTTACCAGTCATATTTTTCTTAAAAAATTCATTAAAATACGATTACAGTAATGTTCCTACTTTGTCAGCCCTATGTTGAATTTTGAACTGACAAAATAGGGAAACAGACAAAATCGGGAAATTTTTTCTTTCGAAAAAGACTTGAGCCTTGCAATATCGAAGACTTCACCTAAAATTTAAATTTTAACCCTCAATTGGTCAACCGAAAGCTCAATGAACCGGGCACAACACACTGATCCAGAACCTTTTTTGGTGCGCATTAACTTTGAGCGGGAAAACGTGGTTTTAGGTTGATGGAACCTTTGGAAGACTTTCTTAAAATTAAAAGTTCTATTATCCAGCTGAATTCAAATTTTGATTAAAAATGTATTTTTCGTCAGTTTCAATATAACACATTGATGTGTTCTGCAAAGTTTTACTGCATATTATTACAAGAAATTTTGCTGAGGACAGTAACCTTCTATCTCTACATCAAAGATAGAAAAATCTTATTTCTCATAAATGAAAAATCGTAAAATCAGTTTTTCTATTTTAGCTGTTTTTATAGTTATTGTATGACTTTTTCATGTTTTGCCAAGTTGTACAAATAATAAAAATACACTACATTGCTGAATATAGTATACCTCTATCTTCGCTTGTTTATAAACTATTGAACTTTTACTATAAAAATACCCTAATTTTGACCCCGAATTACTCGCAAGAAGGCATAATTTTATTTAAAAACTCTCTCCGGAGAATCAAAATAGTTTCAAGCAGGCTGAAAAGTTTTATAAATTATGTTTAAAAGCACAAAAGTTAAACAAAATTATAAGGCTGACAAAATCGGGATAAAAAGCTGATAAAATCGGGTGTTGGCAAAACCAGGAGCTGACAAAATCAGAACATTACTGTAATACCTTTCTTTCGGTATTAAAATCATCAAAACCGGTCCAGTAGTTTTAAAGCTATAAATTTTGAGAGAAGGAATAAATCTAAATGTGATAAATTGAAAAGTGATAAGGTCTGGAACGTGCTTACTTTAAAAGGCAATATCTACCAACTAGTGAAGAGTTCCAATTTTATATGGCATCTTAATATATCGGCTTTCATTGGCAACTGTGAAGCCACTAGCTAATAGGCTTAAAACTAAAGCTTCGTGCCACGTCTTTTAGATTTGATTTTTCTTCGACAGATTTGGGGGGCCTTGTAGTCAAAAAGTACCGAGTTTGCCTTGATAAGCGGGCGGTCGGGGATTCGAATATTACTCCTCCACATTCTTACTTCATATTAAATTCTGTATTTACTAACAATGTAGGCAGGTATTACAAATGGAATTGGCTCGAGGTGCGAATAAAACCTCTCATCCATAGGTATATTCTAACTTGTTCTACTATCTGTTTCTAGAAATGAGATTGGTATACAAAGTGGTTAGGCAAAACCCCACATTATACATACACACTCTTCCCTCAGTGCTGAACTCTGCTTTACCGACCTTGAAGCCTCTATCCGGAGCTATTTATAAGAAAGGTACAGGCGCGAGGTGCGAATGAAGCCTCTTGTCCAATTATAACTAATCTCAGCACTTCCTTGCTCTAAAGAACTAGATTCGGTTTGAAACTTGTGAAAAAGTATTATGGGGAAAAATGGGTGAAAACACCGACATTTAGGTACAATAAGCAGTTTGTTCACATTATAGTGATACAACGACAAGAACGAAGTGCGGAATACGAAAGAACCCCTGGACAATATCACAATAGATCAACGACGAACATACGACGATTGGCTTGTTAGAGCTTAGGGTATCTGATTAAGTTTCCCAAGATGCAACGGAGCCTGAATTCTACCAGAGCACCCTATGCAGTACATTAATTCCTCTGTTCCAAGCTGGTTGACCTTGCTTCCTCACAGATTAATACCATTGATAGGGAAAATTGTAATAAAAACATTGATAGGGTAACCAATAACCCCCAAAAATTGGAGCAGAACACCGCAGTAAGTGTGGAGGTGACGTTCGGAGGTAGATCGGACGTGCATACTTCGATTGGTTTGGATGCTTCTGGTGGAATGATAGACGTGGTGATGGAACAGGACTCCTTTTTGAAAGGAGGACTCTCGGTTTCATCGCAGATCCTGAATTCGGCGACGCTACCTAAGGTTAAGGGGCAACCAGAGATCTCCAGCGGCGGTCAAACAACTGGCAACTTGCAACAATGACGACAGAAGTGGTTTTGAACCAGAGGCTAGTCTCGCGATGAGGCACAAGACCTCGAACATCATACCGATCATCCAGGTCAGCGGGATTTGGACGCTAACAAGAGGCAGTGAATGTCTGATACGGCGTCGCCGAGCATCAGCGGCAAATGTCTCACTAAAAAGAGACCACGCAACAGACCCTGCGCGAGTCCTCTAAAACTTCCCTCTAGCGTCACATATAGCAGAATAGTGGAGGTTTTTAGCTTAACCATAATTGTGGCTGATTATTCGGATCAGCTGGAGATTGTCCACACCGTTCGACCCTTCTGAATTACATAGCTGATCAGGAGACTTCAAAGATTAGGACCAAGTTCAGGAGCTGCCAATTCCATAATCACGGTTATTTGATACTGGTCTGCTCTATCCAAAAACCATGTTCTAATGGCTGGAGCAAACGGCATTTACTTTTGTTCCGTAGCAAGAGGCACAACTATATATCCATGAAACGAAAGATCTGCACTGAGCAGCACTTCAGTTACGGTCCACACGGGCCAACACGGGCGCAACAGCATCTGCTGCATAGTCGAGGACGACGATGCGAGCGGAACTCTCTTCTGGAAGTGCCCCCCAACTACCAAGACAACATCATTCTGCAGCGTTAAGGGCGGATGCCAAACTGCCTTTGGGGAGGCGTACGCAGAAACCTCTGTAAACCCTGCGACTCCTGCAACTTGTTCATAACAGTCAGCCTTAGACGCTCAATTCGTCGTGAAATGCGACGAAATCAGACGCCCGTAGTGTCCCACAACCGAAACTTGCCAGTGTTGGTGACCCGGCCGCTCAACTCATCGAAAACCCTGCTGACATCCGTTCACCAGACTTCGACCTTTATTAAATCAAACCTAAAACAAGTAGTTTTCGTAGCCTGAAGATAAGCAGTTTCCGATGCATCCAGAAGAAGTTCCCCCAGCTGACTGCTGGTTGCTGGTCTCTTTGCGGCACTGTAGGGTAGTCAACAAGCCGTATGTGATAATCTAGGATGAGTACCATACGATGCGGGGCTGCTCGGTTACCAACAATAGGGGTAAGTACCTACTTGAATATTTTATTTCTAACTCTGATGAACCGAGTTTACCAGACAATCAGACATATCATTTTCGACATTGAGGTAAATTATCTAAAGAGAGGTCAATCAGGAATCCGAGAAAAACCAGTTAGGGAACATCTAGTTGCCACGCACAATTCCTGCTACAATAAAATACGGACTACAGTTTAAGTAGGTATTGCAGCTAGTGCAATGTAGGAACACGAATGTTTATAACACAAACTGTCCAGTAAACAGTTTACCATGATGTACTCTGCTGGAATGAGACGCTTGGCACACTCCGGCGGAAGGATCTGTTTAATGCTTCATCTGTTCAATACACTGGGAACTTATTTTCGTATTTTTTTTAGAGAAACATTTGTGAAACTGTATTTGTAGCTGATAAAATATTCGTAGGCTTATTGTCTACCGCAAACGTTATTATTACGAAAAGCTCGTATTTTGTACGAGAGCACATTCGTAGTATATCTTGCACGAAAACCCATTTGATTCATGGTTGTTGTCTGGCGTCGTTATCGACGAGAACGGATTGCGAAAATGGTATATAAGAGAAAATAGACTTTTGCAATTATGACCTGCTTTGCACTGCAGTAGTCGTATTTCTGTGGTTTGCGGCGTCGTCGGCTGTTCGTACGGAAATATGACAAACGAGCTCAACTTCGATTCCCGATCATGCCATGTTTTTTTTTGCTAAGAAAAAAGGGATTTCGCTATTTTCCGATAGGTGCCGGTCTTAGACTATTTTTATCGTGAACTTTTTTCTACAATACAATAATTCGTACGAATGTAGCTTTATTTATATGTACGAAACATTTAGGACTGATTTTACGAATCTACAACGGCGTAGAAAACAACCAATGAATTCGTAAAACAAACGTTCGTTTTCGTATTATAAATTATACATTATTCTTAGTGTATGACTAAATCACATCTAATTGGGAAGACTATCGAGGTTCCCTCACCAAATAGAACACTAAGCTATGATAGGCCAAAAGGAAATCCAGAGTTAAATTTTGTGAAGCCATCCAAACTCTGCCAGAGGCTCCGCATCTCTGCATGATCAAGGGCACGAAAAAAGTAGATGGGTGTCTTACTGTTACCACCGGGGAAACTCTGGAAGTTCTTATTAACACACCCTTCCCTGGTTTCAAAGTTACCATTGGACAGGACATCAACGATGCTTGCACGCCGACTGTTTACGGAGGCTTCAATCAAATGGTCACTTAGCTCTTTTGATCCAATGAAATCTCCAGGTCCGAATGGTATTTTATCCATTTTCTTACAAAAAATGGACCGCGTTCTAAGATCCGAGATTATCAGCCTTTTCCGAGCCAGTTTCGCTTTAGGACATATCCCGGAGTAACTCAAATATCAAGAGATGGCACTTTGTGTTTTTATTGATGTCAAAGGCGCTTTCGATAGCACGTGCTTCAGTTTAATCAATACGGCTCTTTTTCAAAAGGGAACCGATCACACTACAATGAGCTGCATTCAAACAATGCTGTGGAGCAGAGAAATCACAGCATCATTGGGATCACGATTTTGGTGATTATAGCATGACCACACCATTGCGTCTACCAACGACGTATTACTTATCGTTAGAGAAAAAATGACGCAATACCGTCAAGCCGTATGCAAAAAAGTCCAAACTCCAGCATGTTATGGTGCTTGCAAGAGGAGCTGAATGTAAGCTCCACTAAAACAGTCGCTATACAGTCGTTATAGACGGAGAAAGCATACCCGTACTCTCCCTATACTGAGTGGCGTGCTGTTAGGCTGAGCTCCAGTGATGAATTCAAATACCTCGGAATAATTCTGTATTTAAAAAAGCGTGATGAAGCTGGCCAACTAAATTATGCTGTTAGTCGGGAGTACAACGTGCCCACGCATCACATATTTATTGATTTTAAAGCAGCATACGATACAGTCGATCGAGACAAGCTATGGCAGATAATGCACGAACACGATTTTCCGGACAAACTGACGCGACTGTTCATAGCTACATTGGATCGAGTGATGTGTTTCGTACGAATCTCTGGGACACTCTCGAGTCCCTCCGAGACGCGACAAGGGTTGAGACAAGGTGACGGTTTATCCTGCATGCTCTTGAGGGAGTGATCCGACGAGCGGGCATCGAAACGAGAGGCACGATTTTTACCAAGGGTAGCTAACTTCTAGGTTTTGCAGATGACTTCGATATCATAGCCAGAAACTTTGCGACGGCGGAGGCAATCTACGGAGGACGGAGAATTGGGCGTCGAAGACCAAATACATGAAAGGAAGAGGCTCAAAGAAAACAAACGCGCGTCTCCCACGGACGGTAACCATTGACGGCAACGAACTAGAAGTGGTAGAGGAGTTCGTGTATTTGGGATCGGTGGTGATCGCGGACAACAACACTAGTAAGGAGATACAGCGGCACATCCAAACGAGAAATCGGAGCTACTTTGCCCTTCGTAAAACGCTACGATAAGAAAGCGTACGCCGCCGCACGAAGCTAACAATGTACAAAACCCTTATTAGACCGGTAGTTCTTTATGGACTTGAAGCCGTGACGCTGCTCACGGAGGTCATGCGCCCTTGCCGTGTTCGAGCGGAAAGTGCTGCAGACGATATTTGGCGGAGTACAAACTGAAAGTGGAGAGTGACGGAGGCGTAAGAATCACGAGTTACAGGCACTGCTTGGGGAGACTCCCATCGTACATCTAGCGAAAGTTAGCAGGCTACGGTGGGCCGGACACGTCGTAAGGATGCCGGACGACAGTGCGACGAAAATAGTCAACCCCTCCGGTTCCAGGAACAGGGGGGCCCAACGTGCACGATGGCTCGACCAGATCGAAAGCGATTTGCGACTTCTGAGGAAATTGGCGACGAGTGGCCGAAGACCGAGTTAAATAGAGACGAGTGCTTGAAACAGCACGGGCCACCCCGGCTCTATGCTGAAGAAGAAGAATGTAATGGAATGTAAAAACATACGTTGGCAGCGACAATTTTAAAAATTTTCAAACCACATCACGCAGACAACGGACAGACTAAAATGGCCAAGAATCGCTAGCAACGGAACATCACTGGATAAGTTCAAAAATTTGAGAGGAGGAGAAACTACTGAAGGAGTGGATAGAAGGTGTGGTTTGTCCCATCTACAAAAAACGCGATCGGTTAGATTTTGGTGAGCACAGCGGCATTGCGGTGGCCAACGCCAGCTCCAAGGTGCTCTCCCAGCTTTTGTTACATCGCCTATCCCTAATAGTAATAAACTCCGTAGGGTAGTACCAGGCGGGTTTAACCCTTTATAAGGCAGTGGCAACTATATTGCCACCAACAAAAAATTTTTATTTTGCTTCTATAATTATATTGATGTCATTATAGACGCAAAACAAACATTTTTCGTTGATGGTAATATAATTGCCACGGCCTTATAAAGGGTTAATGACTACAACGGATGAAATTTTTGCTCTTTATCAAATCCTCTTGAAATTTCGGGAGTACATCGTACCCACGCATCATATGTTCGTAGATTACAGGGCAGCGTACGATACAGTCGAGCGCGAACAGCTTCGGCAGATAATGCACGAGTACGGTTTTTCGGACAAGCTGACGTGGCTGATCAAAGCTACCCTGGAGCGAGGGATGTGTTACGTGCGTGTTTCGGGGGCCTTCTTGAGTCCTTCGAATCGCGCAGAAGGTTATTCAACATCGCTATTGAAATTGTGATCCGACGAGCGGCTATCCAAACGAGAGAAACGATCTTCAGCAAGAGTAGCCAATTCCTAGCCTTCGCAGATCAGTTAGACATCATTACTAGAAACCTTGGGACGGCGGAGGCAATCTACGCCAGACTTAAAACGGTGGCTAGAAGACTTGGATTCGAAATCAATGCTTCGAAAACCAAATATGTTCCAATGTTGACTACTTTCGTCTACATTAAACAATAAGTTTAAATCAAACCATCTCCAAAATGAATTTGTGACAAAACTAACGTAATTAAAAACCATTTGGGTGAAATTTTAAATAGAATTTTAAATTGGATTTGAACAGCAAATAATCCTTTTGGTATCTATTGCATCTGCGGTCAATCCGAAACCCATCCTAGCTGAAAAGGAATATGCATTCCTTCGTGGTGACTGTACCACGTACTGCCGTTACACTATCATCTCCGATTACCGGTAGTTGCACTTCTCCTCCGGTAGAATGTGGAAATCGATCTCCCGATTACCAAACACCTTCCTGCTCGAAGGAACAACCCCCGAAGTAAAAAGCCCGCATCATTCCCGAACTTTACGCTCGGCGAAGCGCACCGCATCCACTTAGACTGGTATGCCGAAGCTAATGATTGCAACGCTAGTCGCCATCCATGCATCCATAGACTAGTCCGATCTTCGATGGATCATATTCCTCTGGTGGATCTTAAATTTCTGCCGGAGCTGCTTGTGCTGGTTGGTGCGCAGGTCGCAGAGGAAACCCGGGTGGTAAATTGTAAGTCTGGTCGGTAATTAAAAATTCTGATCCAGAAGTACACTTCAACGGCGAAACCGCTCACGGTGCGGCGGCGGTACGGGGGCATGTTGGATTATGCATTGTACATATAATTTGCAAACATCGGCACGGTGTTGCAGCGCCTGTACAACAACCTCCATTGCGGTGTAGAATGGAACCGGCGCAAAATAAAGGGAGGCTTGGAGGTGCGCTCTGTTGCTGGAGTTGAGCAGATGGAATTCAACGCCAACCCCGAATGCGCAATGTTTTTATTCTTGAACTTGACTCTGGCCCCAGCCCGGTGCCGGTGCCGGTGGTGTGTGGAGTGTATGTACTTGAATATGTGTAAGTAAGTAAGTGTACATGCGGCTTACTGGTGTAACCAGTTGCCTACCTGTGGCTCATCCGAGCGTAACTTTGCGCTGCGATGGTTGAGTGATCTGTGTACTTTAAAAACACGGACGGACAGACACGCACACATTGCTATCAGTAGTGGAGAATTCTTGTTGAAATTGGCAAAACCGACTGATCGGAAGTAACAAGCGTGGCTGGTTTGCAAAATGTCAAAATTTCAAAACCAAAAAAAAAGGATTTGTCCCAATTATTTAATAATAATATTCCGTCTTCAACTATGCCGTTATGAACAACATGGAGCATCCGTCAGTTTTCCGAGCAGCGACCGAGCAGGGCCGACGTTATAGAGCTGCTCATCGCAGCGCAAAAATCCTTGACAATGACATTAAATAACATTGGTTACGACGCGTCGCGTCGTGTGCTGTAGAGCTGTAGGCAAATGATACACGCGATGATCATCACTGGATAACTACCCATACAATCGCATTTTGTGTAACCCGAAGTTACCGCACACGATCGTTTGGAAGTTATTGTATCTCCATTAGGTTGGGAAGCATTAGGAAGGTACTGAACGATGGTCCTTTGGCCATATGACTAAATTTAACGTTTGCTGATCGGTTAGGCTTAATACTTAGAGCTGATTGGATGAGTTTTCGGTCACAATTTAATCGGAACTGACGCTGACGCAACCTAATATATACCTATCTGGCCAGCCAGTGCATCAGCGGTCAGGTTCGCGTGGTGGATGCAAATTGTCATTGAATTATACTTACCCGGTAATGATTATGATGATGACAATGACGATGATAATGATATTGGCAAGCTTATTCGCGTTGCTAATTGCTTACATCCTATACCTGTTTTACTGCAAACGACATCTGGAGTCAGTTTATTTTAGGTTTCAAGTTCAGAACTGGGATGATGGGATATTGTTCCTATCGAACAGTGTTTGATCTTTATTTCAGGGTATAAAAATATTCATATTTTTGTTTTGTAGTTACAAATGTTTCTATTTCACGTGCGACTGTTTTTTATTTTATGTAGATAATGGTTCACAAAATCATTTTTAATAGCAGTATAATCAGTTGTGAAATTGCCTCTAGTCAAACAATTCATGCGACGATGCAATTGTTGCATCTATTTCTGTTAATGGCTAATGAAAAGTCATAAAAAATGATTTATCTAGTCTCTTCCTACTAAGTCTGTAGCTACCGGCCTCAAATTAATTATCTTTACACAATTGTTCTCAATAACGAGAGTATCTTTAAGTAGCCTTTAAATGGTATTTTATGAAGCCCAGGAACCTGTGTTGATATTTTTAAACAATTTGACTTTTATTGCATTCTTTTAACGATTTGGCCATAAATTTTAGATTGCTATTTTAGTGATTTTACAAAGTTTAGAATTTCTGATTATAGAGCTACATAGAAAAGTTTTTAATAATCACTATAATATTGGACCATTATTTGCTAACAGTTCAAAGTTTAAACATGCAATCGTTTCTCCTATAATATTTTTACATTGCTTGCTTTAATAGAGCCAATTTCTTAATCAATGGTTCATTGAAATCAAATATCACTTTTCTATTCCATCCGAACAATTCTTAATTCTTGTATAGAAATTATGTGTAATAAACGCTAACCATTTGGATGAATTTGAACAAAAATCAGAAAGATTATATTATAGACCCGACCGCGTGGCTCATGCAAGATTAAAGGATCCGGCCGGACTCGATGTGTAACCTATTCAAAAACCCATAAATGCGGGCTGGAAAATTATTGTGAAAACAATCAGAAACTCAGCATCATTTTACATTGGCTCGGTATGACTACCTTTTGTCCTAAATATGACCTTAAGACGGCAGAACTACACAACTTCACAACTACACTACACATACTACATGAATGTGACTTGCCGGCCTCTAACTTTCTACAGATCGAGACTCTGGTATATATTTTAGCTCGGCCCGATTATCCGATTGCTATCAAACTTTCAGGGCATCAAATGAAACAATTAAACTTAGTTTTAACGTCTTTATTTTATTAAATTTCGCCTCCGAATCCGAATACCCGTGCTTTGGCCAAAACCTGACCCATGAGATTTTGTACAACGTCAAAATCAACAAGTTTTGTATATTTACCCATACTTTCTTCATTTCTTCAATGGTTTTGACTACTTTCGGATATTTCAGAAGATTTTGCTTAATAATAGTCTAGTATTTCTCGATTGCCCGCTGCACCGGTGTATCGACATTATTTGCCTTATGCCACCTCAACATGGCCTTTCCGTAATGGCATGAAGCTAAATCCTACCAGAAGATCTTAGAACAGTAGTGAGACTTCAAAAGAGTCAGAAGTCGCTTTTGGAGACATTCTTTCGAATACACCGGCTCATTCATGGTATCTGTAGTCACGAAAGGTGTACTCCGCTGTTCACATGAACAAATTGCTTGCCAAATCAAGAATTACTTGCTGAACTTTGACATTTTTAATTTTTGGAGATTCTCTGGAACATCACACTTATCCTTTGCAGTGAAATACAGATTCCTATAAATCTGGTTGTAGTCATGTAGTCCACTTTCACGTAGGTCTCATCGTCCATAACCCATTTTCGAATTGTGCAGAATGTTTTCGCAAACGAACTGTTCTTTCGACGCCATTTTTCAGATCTTCGCACACCTGCTGAAAAGACTCACGCAGTGTAAACAATGCACTTTAAACTTTCTCCATTCAAAATTTCAATTAATTTTGCCCAATGGTTCAAAAGTTATAGCAATTTGAGAGTGTTACAATTTTACCGTGGACACCCTGTAAGATAGCTTTGTTGAAACGTCCGTGGTCTGCGATCAAGATGTTTGCCCACGGCTTCAAAATAGCTTCCAGAGGACTTTCCCGATAATATGTCGCATTTAATTTGACCCCAGGCTCAATGAATAGGGTTGGAGAGCCCCCATTATTTGTGACGAATGTTGTTTCCTGGTGACCAACCAGGTGCACAGTGGTGCCGAATCGAAAAAAAACGCGATCATTTGAATTTACGTGAAAAACACAAAATTTTTGAGTGTCTTTGAAGATGCTTGTTCATAAAATATAGCGCATCTTTTCGCACTATTAGTATGACCGTGAATCCACCTATTAGGGTGATGCAAACTTTTGCTTTTTTAAATGCGTCCAAGAATTCTTTTTCAAAAAAAGTTATAGAATACACTAAAATGAGCAACTTTGTTGAATATAGTAACTATCTATCTCTTACTGGTTACGCCAAAGTTCCGATTTTGTCAGCCCCATGTTGAATTTTGGGCTGATAAAATGGGGAACCTGACAAAATCGGGAAATTTTTTTTCGATTTTTTTTCAAATTCAAGACTTAAGACCTTGCAATATCGAATACTTCTACTAAAAATTAAATTTTAACTCTCAATTGGTCAACCGAAAGCTCAATGAACCGGGCACAGCACACTGGTCCAGAACCTTTTTTGGTGCGCATTAACTTTGAGCGGGAAAACTTGATTTTAGTTTTATGGAACCTTTGGAAGAATTTCTTAAAATTAAAAGTTCTGTCGTACAGCGGAATTTAAATTTTGATTAATCCCTCTGAAAGTGCAATAAAATATTTGATTTTCTCCAGTTGCAATATAACATATTGATGTGTTTTGCAAAGTTTTTTAGCGTTTTATTACATGAAATTTTGCCGAAGACAGTAACCTTCTATCTCTTCAGCAAAGATAGAAAAATCTTTTTTCCATAAATGAAAAATCGTTAAAATCAGTTTTTTTTATTTTAGCTGTTTTTGTAGCTGTTGTATGACTTTTTCCTGTTTCACATAGTTGTACAAATAGTAAAAATACACTACATTGCTGAATATAGTATACCTCTATCTTTGCTTGTTTAGGAACTATATAACTTTTACGATAAAAATACCCTAATTTTGACCCCAAATTACTCGCAAAAAGGCATCATTTCATTCAAAAACTCTCCCCAGAGAATCAGAATAGTTTCAAATAGGCTGAAAAGTTTTATAAATCATATTTAAAATCACAAAAGTTAAACAAAACTTATAGGCTGACAAAATCGGGATAAAAAGCTGATAAAATCGGGGGTAGACAAAATCGGGAGCTGACAAAATCGGAACATTACTGTATAATGGTTCATTTAAAAGGAGCATTTAAAAATCAATTTTGCTCAACTACTTTGCACATGATTATTTTGATGCTCTCAGATGTTTTACAAAGTTATTTGGTATATCAAAATACACATTTTCTCGTAAGACTGTTTTTTCCCCAGGATTTAATTTATTTAATATTTAATATTTCATAAGTATAAAATACCCAGCTAGCATTTTCATATGTATAAAAAAGGTAAAAATCAGCATTACGTACAGATATACATGCTAAATAAATCGTATTTCATGCGCAAAATTGGCATATCCGTACTATTTTGGAGGCGATATACGTGATTACGAATAATTTTGAGCGTTACGACTAAATAAATATTTATATACGATAATATCCGATTAAGCGCGAGTCGCTCCGTACTAATCTACGATTTTGTGCTGAAAATCGTATGTATGTCAGTCATTATCATTATATACGACAAAAAATCAACTTGATCCCACTTTATCCAGCATAACTTACGATTTCGAGTTTGTTAGGAGATATTTACGATAGTTTTCGTACATTGATATACGAGTTGGTGCTAGCTGGGTATTTAAGAAGCAAAAACGCAGAAGCGCATTGAAAATTCAAATTCAAAATTTTTTTTTTCAGTTTCGGGCAACTTTGGGCAGTCATACTACTTTCAAAAAACTGAAACTTCCACCAACAGAACTTCGCAGAAAGTCCAAAAAAAAAATCAATTGCAAGTTGTTTTGCTTTTTGATAGAGTATTTTATAACTCGTTAACGACAAATAGTCTTCAGTGACAATGTGTATTTCTACATACCAAATAACTTTGTAGAACATTTGAAAGTACTAAAAAATTGTTTGTCAAATTGTTGATCAAAATCACATTTTAAGTGCTTGTTCCGCCAACAGCAAGAAATAGAAAGATATTGTTTTCGACAAAATTGCTCATTTTAGTGTTTTCTACAACTTTTTCGAAGACACGTTATTTTTTTGAGCACATTTAAAAAACTAATATTTGTATCATCCTAATAGGCTGATATACGATGATGTAAAAAGATTTTATTAAAAAAAAGATTATATTTTATTAATAAACTTCTCTGAAGACAGTATCCTTAAAAAATTACGCATTTATAAAAAATAATTATACCATTTTTTTGATTTTGATGGTTTCGTTCCACTCATTATTAGGGTGATAAAATTTTTATTTGTACGAGTGCGTCCGGTGCCGGAATAGTGTCTTCGGAAAAGTTGTAGAAAACACTAAAATAAGCAACTTTGTCAAATAGAGTAACACTATATCTCTTTCTCTTAGTGAGCTATTCAGAATTTTATCAAAAAATTGGTATGAAAGGGAGAAGGTAAATGAGGAGCGTCCAATATAGCTCTAGCCATCCCAAGCCCCTACCTAGCGCCTCCGCGTGGCCATACCTGGTAATGCTCTATTGACTAGCCAAGGAGGTGCGATGCTAGGTGGATCCCGGCTGCTTGATCTCAAAACCGCGGTTTTGGATAGACGGCGGTGCCACACGGCCTAGCTAATAGGTAAGCCTAATATGTTATTTTAATTATTTTTTTCGTTTTAGCTTATTAAGCATCTCCTGCTATATAGTGAAAACTTTGGCCAAAACGAGTTTTAATACTGCACATGGATACCAGAATGAAAAATTAAATTAACTATTAGAAGCACTTATGGACCTTCAAAGGACGCTACTCTATTCCATACGAAGGACTGCTGATGAGATTGTTCCAATTTTACCCATATATGCCACATTTCATCTTAACTTCACATTATTAACAGTATTATTATTGATATCATAAATGTGGAAGGCTGGATGATGGAGTGGATTGCCAACCTGAATCCTTAAGGTCTGAAGCAAATATGGCACTTCTCAATTCAAAACAAACAAATCATCACGTGGGTTAAAGGTGGTACAGCGAAATTGATTATTGCATGGAAGAATCCTAATGCTGGAAAGCGACTCTTATAACGCCGGAATGCGCACAAGTGCCTCTGCATGTGGGTCCGCCCAATCCCTATTGACCCTTCTGTAACAGCATTAGTGTGAAATTCATTTTAGCAAAGTTGGCCATTTTAGTGTGCTGAAAAGAAATTTTTTTGAAAGCAAAAAAAAGTTTGCATCACCCTAATAGGTTAATTCACGGCCATACTGATAGTGCGAAAATATACGCAATATTTTATTAATAAACTTCTTCAAAGACACTAACCTTAAAAAATTACGCGTTTTTTACGTAAATGCTAATGATCGCGTTTTTTCGATTTGGCACCACTATGCGATGCGATGACTCAAATTCACGTAGGAACGTTCGGTCAAGAAATCGTTTGAGACTTTACGAATTGCGAATTTTTTCTAGTCAGAAAACACGATGTTCAAAAATTGACCGCTTTTAGCTAAGCGTAGCTTCTACTTCTTCGCTATATCAAGTAGCGGTTCTTGGCGGATCAACTTTTTTAAACCAAGTGAGCACCCGTACTCCAGGTTAAGAGCGGCTCACGACAGCGTCTGATAGTCCTTCATAATGGGACCCATCCTAGCAAAAACGCATCGGAATATTCGTCATCGATCTTTGCAACAAAACAAGGACGACTACAGGAAATTCGGTACACTAGAATCTCTCTTTTTTTAAACAGCGTGACAACGTGAGCGCCTGTTTCTAGGCAAGGGGCGGCTCACAACGGTGTTCCCACTGCACAGTGAATCGCCGTTTTCGTGTCAGGTATGCGGTTGAATCCCAGGTTAGGCGCGGCATACAACAGCGACTGAACCGGAGCGGGCGGTTGACTTTTGAAACGCTGTGTCTCGCTAGTTATATCCAAGATGGCAGCCCTGTCCGCGAGACCAGACATCGCAGCCCAAGTTAGGCGGCGTGCCTAAAATACTTGTGGTATGACCAATTCAGGAAATGAACTACAACGGAATAATCGGTATGGATCTGCGCAAAAGAAAAAGGACAACTTGATACTTGGAATGTCAAAAATAAAGTAAGTAAAAATCTCTTTTTGCATCCACTTTTTTACGTCCGAAATTTCAATGAACGTCCTCTCTTTTTACGACGATTTTTACGTCCTCTTAATATTGGACGTAAACCGAGGCTTGAGTATACTTAGAATCGCTGATTTTCGTAGATGGTGACCAGTCCCGGTCTTGAACAGCTTGAAACGTAAACGATGCAGAGGGGAGACAGTGAAAAATTCGTGAAGAATCGTGAAGAATTAGACCAACTGTTCCATGCTAATGAGACGTGCAAGTTCTACGAAAAAGTGAACCAATCTCGTAAGCCCTATCACGCCGAAAACTGACATGTGTAAGGACGAGTGAGCGAATCTAATCACAAACGAGCGCGAGGAGGTCGACAGATGGAAACAGTTCTTCGATGAACACCTTATTGGCGAAGCTGCAGAAGAAGGCGAAACGGAAGTTAGCCTAGGAATGCCTATGGCATTACTATCTTAGAAATGCTCCAGCACCAGATCTACAAGAAGTCAAACAAGAAATCGAGTTGCTGGAGACCAACAAAGCTGCCGATAGGGGCTGTCTACTGGCAGAGCTTTACACACATGGCCGAAAAATACTGGTAATGGCTCTACTCTTGGCAGAACTTGGCAGAACATGAGGAATAGATAAAAGGAGTTGTTTGTTCCATCTACAATAAGGGTGGTCTGTCATTATCGCGGCATAACGGTGATAAGCACCACCTACAAGGTACTCTCCCAGATCATATTACGCCGCAGCTGTAACCGATAGAACAAAGTTCCGTAGAGTATTACCTTCACGGGGACTCGCGCTACTCCGCACTAAATCTTCACCATCACCAAATCTAGCAGAAACGTCGGGAATACAACGTGCCCACGCATTACATCGTTATTGATTTCAAAGCAGCATACGATACAGTCGATTGAAACTAGCTATGAAATGTATCGCACGAATACGGATTTTCGGACCAACTGACGCGACTGATCAGAGTTACGTGGAACCGAGTGATATGTTTTGTGTGCAGCTCGGCGACACTCTCGAGACCCTTCGAGACGCGGCGAAAGTTGAAACAAGATGACAGCTTATCCTGCATGCTTTTCAACATCAAATTTTATACTTTTCGCCATAGAATAAAAACAACTTGATATATCCATCTTTAGGTAGTACTTTTTCAAAGGTAAATAGATACATTTTGAGGGAAAATATCACATTAGGTATTTTAGCTTTGAACATTGATGCAATAGCATCTCAAAGTTGAAAATTTGACTGATTTACGGGGTAATTCTGTACTGATTCGGGTTAATGTAATAATATATCTTTAAAAACACCTTGCGTCTCCATTGTTATTATCAAAACTTTATTTCTAAACAAGCATATCTCTGAATTTTTGACAAAAGTGTATGAAATATGAAAAAACGGAAGTGTCTTTGGTCTTCAAACTCAGAAAACACGTAAAAACAGAACTATTTAATATCTTGCAGCTACAGAAACTCAAAACAATATTTTTTCCTTGAAAGTCAATTAGAATACATTTCATTTACGTCACAATTACGTAAAACCTGCATTGCACCGAAGAACAACATAACGAAAAATATGAAAAAAGAAATCTCGCAAATTAATTGCGTACAGTAAACAGAATGAAATAAATGTTACAGATACGTATAATTGAGTAAGTGTAAAAATTAGCAACTCGATTCAAAGCACAATCATGCCTGGTGATAAAAGTAAAATTTAGACTTAGCAACACTAGCGAAATCAATGAAAATTACAAAGCATCCGATTCAATTCAATTCAACGCAAATCGAAAATATTATCCGAATCTTACCACCGTCGTTCGATTCAGCTTAATCCATCATTGCTAAAATTAAAAATGACATCCGACACGAAGGGTACATGCCCAGTTTAACACTTTGGCAACCCCCATTCTTTCCCCCATTACTTCTCGTTTCCGACAGAAAACATGTTCAGCAAGAACGGAGCAAATTGACTTTTGTTTCATTCGGAGCACAAAGAGTACTGATCTCACCAGTCATCATCATCATTCCTTTGCCGTTTGAAATGTACACCAAACAAAATAAGTATGAACATCCAAAAGTTCAATAACCGCGCATTTCCATCAGCGTACAGGTTAGCACACGTATGACTCAAAAAGCGCAAGTTACCCACTCTTATCCCCCCCGTGTAAGGTAGAGAACGCCACATATGTGTATGAGTCTTCGAAGCTCACAGAAATCGAAAATCGAAAACACGAAAACAAGTCAACAAACCATTCCATCCCGAAATTCTGTTTGGATATCCACTTAATATCCACCTTCTTCTCGGGTCGTCGCCGCACCGCGCCACAGCCGCCGCGCTGGCCACCTGATCGCAATCGTTTGATATCGGTTGCGCATATGTGTGTGCGAGCGAGCCGGTGAAAAATAAACATGATCTCTGGCCACGCAGAAACGAACGGCACGGCAAGTGCCCTCGACTTCTTCGCTCGACGCTTCACCCCTTATCCTGTTTCATAATTGAACATCAAAGGCTCATCATTATCTCCCGTGCCACCCGTCGTCGTCCTCGTCGTCGTCGTCGTCGTTGCTTAATTTTGGCAATTTTGCTGTTCGAAACCGATCTTTCCACTGGCTGATTGAGTGACTGATTGGGGTTGCTGATGGTAATCTGTGGCGTTTGAATGGTTTGGCATAGTACCTACACGGTTTGACCTATGGCCGGACGGCTCACAATCAGACGGGCAGGTGTGCCGCCGCGAGGTTGCTATGCAACGTTAGATGAATGTTAGATCCAACTATCAATCTCTTCGCAGTGCCATTGCGAGCGGTTTTTGTTATTTAAAAATAATGTATAACAAGGTTAAGCAAACCCTTCTATTCATATGACCTAATGAAACGCTTTTTTTGACAAAGGCGAACTAGAATTATACGTTTTTTTTGTCAGGAATATCCGCATCCGTATTGCCGATAAAAATAAAATGAAATGCGTGCAGATTTATATTTACATTTTTGCAGCTGCATTTTTTTATTGTAGCTCAAAATCTAAAAATTATGTATTTTTTAAAATGTTATGCAAGAAATTATCACTTTAAAAAAATAAGTTTCAGTTATAATTTTTCCTGAAAACATCATTAAAACATCTTTTATATCTGGCAACAAAAAAATTAAAATCGGTACAATAGCTCAAGTGTCATAAATTAGGGATCACCCTTATACGGAATGGCGGTGGAGAGGATATATTGCCAACATATCCGTCAGATAAAACGGAATTCCTGCCTTGGCGCAGTGACGCGCAAAGAGCCATCTAGTTTTTAAAAAGTAGCGAAAGGTTCATATAACATGAACTTAACGCGGTAGTTTTTTAACTTTTCCTACTCCACACGATTGTGAAGAACGTGCTGCTCGAGCCACAAATGCTGATATTTACTTGATCACCGAAATATTCAAATTGAGTTTTCCATAATGTGTTTTATTTGGAAAGGGAGTAAGTGCCTGATACGGAAAATGAACTGGTACTGGAAAATTTTCGATCTATAGCCTAAAAAATGTGCAATGGCAAGTAGGACTCGAACTTACAATCTCTGGGTTGCCGGCCGACTATTTTAACCTTTAAACTCTTGCTGAACCCTTCTATTAGGTAGTCTAATACCCAGTTTTGTTTCATTCTCCCAATTCTATCATTCCACACACACGCACCACACACTCGCCTCAGCGATGCGTTTTCGTATGAGTATTCCTTAATGCTACTGCAGAGAAGATACACTGTTATCTACTCGCTCAGTGCGATAGAAACAGGCAGTTCGTTGCTAACTGTCGCTCTGATAAGTCCAGTGAGTTAACACCACCGCACAAGGGGCAAAAATACGCTCGTAGTCCCAATGATTAGAAGCCGCTAGCTTGGAATCTTACAAGATACCCATTATAATCCCCAAAAATAATGGCAAAAGCTAATTAAACGGTATAAAAACTTATTTGCCGTTCATGAAATGAACTCAAATGTCTTCCGAATGTTGTCAAAACATCGGAAGAATCAAATACCATCCATTCCATGCTGTGGGAAATGCTAGAATAGTCCATTTTGTGCAATTCACCCTTAAATACATAGTAAAATCTAATTAAAGCGATTAAAACTAACTCAAAGGCCGGGAAATACACTCGTATAACACCAGTTTACTTGAAAAACATTAAGAGAGTTGAATGTCATCGATTCCTTACCGTGAGGAATTAACAAACGGTTCATTTTGCCCAATTCTTTCCTAAATCCGCAGAAACACGTCCATGTGCTAATGCATAAAAATGCGTAATTTTTCAAGGAAGCTGTCTTTAGAGAAGTTTATCAATAAAACATAGCGCATCTTTTTACACCATTAATGCGACCATAAATTCACCTATTAGGGTGATACAAACTTTTGTTTCTTTTTTAGAATACGTCCAAACCTTTTTTTACTTCAGAAAAATTGTAGAACACACTAAAATGGGCAGCTTTACTGAACATGGTTACTATATATCTCTAGTAAGTTGCGAGATATATTAATTTGTTTAAAAAGGACACCTAAAAATCAATTCTGCACAATAACTCTCGCGCAACATGTGAAAAGGGCCTATGTGCAAATGAGAGATTCTCTTCGTGTCTCCTCTTTTCCATTTATCAAGGCGCCGTAAAAGCATTCCAGTGCAATTTTTCTTAACTAATAGTTACCCGCATAAATGAAAACAATTGTGAAAATGGTCATAACCATATCATTATTATAATATTTGCAATCACCATACGATCAAAGGTTACAGTACAGTACAAAGGCAGAACTTTTCAACGACGCTACAATTTATATTATGGTTCAACCATTATCATTATGTTCATCATATCCTACACTTCAAAAATATGCATGGAAAATCGCTCGATTTCGTATGGTGAACATTCTTAACGACTAATTTTTTTAATGGTTACTTGACAAAAAAACCACAACTAATATACTTGATGTTAAACCAGGCAACAGTTTGGATACTGTACCCAACCATTTTACAAATGGTTTTAGACTGGAAGATAGATATTAATATTTATGGTTAGAATATAATTCCAATTAGTGCGGGTAGCTAATAACGGTAGCTATTAAAAAATTGTAAAATTTATTCATTCAATTGCATTTGTAACACCGTAATAACTGGAAGCGGGGAGACGCAAAGAGAATCTCTCATTTGTATGTATGTATGTATGCATGTATGGGGACTACCTCCTATCGCAGCAGAACAACTGTTCATAGCAATGGGCTTATTTGACAAAGGGAATTGTACAAACATAACCATTGGTCACGTTCACCAGGTCCTGTATGATGGGCCAAAAGGGAATCGGTCGGCAACCAACATCGCTTGCACGTACCAGGGGTGTTTGAGAATCTCCTTCCAGAAACTAGATCGCATGAGTCAATCGTTAAGTAAGCCCTCCCAATGCAGAATGACCCCAATAGGTGGGGATAGTGTTATAGCGTGTACGCTTACGCAAAGAGAATCTCTCATTTGCACATAAGCCCTTTTCACATGTTACTTAGCATGAATTTCTTTATTGCTTTCAACTGTTCTCCAAAGTTATTCAGTATGATATAATACACATTTTTTCTGAAAGCTGGTTTTGCCTTTGAGTTAGTTTTAATCATGTTAATTAGGATTTACTGCGTACGTGCGGGTGAATTGGGCAAAACAGACTATTCTAACTTTTCGCATAGCATGGAATGGATGGGATTTGATTTTTCTGATGTTTGGACAACATTTGGAAGCTATTTGAGTTAATTTCACTAGCGGCAAAAAAGTGGGTATGGATACTGTTTAATTACTTTTGCCATGATTTTTGCGGATAGTAGGGCAAAATGGACATCTTCCCAAGATCTGCACAAGATGGGACCCAGGCTTGATTCGCTCTTTTTACTTTATTTTTGCTCTTTTGACCACAGCGTCTCAGTCAAACAAAATTAGAAACAGTGAAGCATAGGCCAGTTGTAGAGTAGATTATTACCTGCAATATTGTTGAAGTTTTATCTTTTATATTTATGACGCTATGGGGCTGATACCCCGCTGGTAGCCAAAAGAGCTTTTTTTGCTACCAATGTCATTGCCCCTCTGTAACGCTATGAATACAAAAGACTATATGAATACTATACTTTCTTCAATAATATTGTAGATAATATGTAACTCTGCACTCCCAGCTAGCACCAACTCGTATATCAATGTACGAAAACTATCGTAAATATCTCCTAACAAACTCGAAATCGTAACTAAAGCTGGATAAAGTGGG
The DNA here is from genome assembly GCF_943734655.1 of Sabethes cyaneus. Taxonomy (NCBI): domain Eukaryota; kingdom Metazoa; phylum Arthropoda; class Insecta; order Diptera; family Culicidae; genus Sabethes; species Sabethes cyaneus. The sequence continues at coordinate 169,817,828 of NC_071354.1, read as the reverse complement.
ATCAAGTTGATTTTCTGTCGTATATAATGATAATGATTGACATACATACGATTTTCAGCACAAAATCGTAGAGTAGTACGGAGCGACTCGCGCTTAATCGGATATTATCGTATATAAATACTTATATAGCCGTAACGCTCAAAATTATTCGTAATCACGTATATCACCTCCAAAATAGTAGGGATATGCCAATTTTGCGCATGAAATACGATTTATTTAGCATGTATATCTGTACGTAATGCTGATTTTTACCTTTTTTATACATACGAAAATGCTAGCTGGGACTTTTCCTATAAATCACTTTTTGGAATTCGTTTGGCTAAGGCGCTGTAGTCAAAAGAGCAAAAACGAAGTAAAAAGAGCAAATCAACCCTGATGGGACCAATCCCAAACATGGGACCAATCGATTTCTTGCATTTTTTACATAGCAATAGGTATCTTGTAAGATTCCAAACTAGCGGCTTCTGATTATTAGAATTACGAGCTCATTTTTGCCCATTGTGCACCAGGTATATACTTTTACAAGTATACTTTCTTCTGCAATTTTGTAGACAATGACTATTAGTTTCTAGACTACGCCATTAAAGGTTTATTTGCTAAATAACGATTTTCTAAAATCTAACACATCTTGAGGTGCAGCTAGAAGACACTCGTTTCTGTAGTTGCGCTACTTCATACCAAAATATGCAAACCACAATTTAAAATTGGTTTTCAGCAATATGGTTTGCTGAAATAAAACCAGAAGGTGATTTGGCTCAATATTAACAATTTGATTTCTTTACTGAACACTCAGAAATGGTTAGAGCTGAACTGTCAAAACGGCCGCCATATTAAATATTTATGTTCTAAGAGCGGTTTCAAAACGCTTTTTGTTTCGCGGTTTCAACATTGCTTTAAAGCAATTCAAAATTTATTTTAACATGTTCAGTATAGTCGCTTATTGTGCGATTTATTTTTACGCAATTTGTTTTTCTTGATTATAACGGGTGACAACTAAAATTTTCGAATTTTTTCGAGACCCCGTGTACTCAACAACAAACGAGCTCAGAGAGAAATGAGAGTATGCATGTGTTGACTCTCTCTCCTCTTTTTGTTAATATTTTTTGTTTTGTTTATGCTTGCCCAGTTTTGCTAAAAATAGCGTCGAAACAAGAACCGGGAGCGCGTTGTACACTTCTACGAACTCCATCAGAAATCTCGGGAAAAAGTATACGGTACAATATTTAAAAAGCAATTTGTTTGCGGCTTCGGCTGTTTATCATATCCAAAGATGCCCAACAACTATTCGCAAGCAAGATAGTGGAAGACCAGCCAAAATTATGGTCGCAGAAGGACACCGTTCTCTTTTTCGTTTCTTCAACAACAAGCCCTCTGGTTTGGCTATCAATTGAGATGCATCAGACGAATGTTACTAATCACAAATTTAGGTTTTGAAGCACTTTTGTATTACGCTTAACGGGAAACTGGCAATCACTAACTTTTCGTCGGAAAGTTCGATTTCGGAAGCGGTTTTTGGACCCAAAAGCGGGATTCTGTTTATAGAAATGTTCATTCTTCTTGCCAATCTGAACACAGCGAATATATTTTCATAAACAAAATTTTTGTTTCAAACAAAAAAAACTGCTTTTGAAATTGGCAGAATCGATTACTTCTAATTTCACCTTAATATTGCATGAAATTTGCAAATCTGCATGCACTATTGAATAAATATACCTTTTTGTGGTGTTGATTTAATATGACAATTAATTTTTAATTTTTTAAAATCAATGATTTTAAGCTTTGTAAAGCTTGGAATGAAGCAAATAAAGTGTTGCTGGAAAATGTACGTACTATCGAGGCAAAATGTACGTATTATGGAGGGTACATACTAACGAGGGTACGTACTAACGAGGGTACGTATTATCGAGGTATACCTGTAGTATAATTAAAGGAACTCCAAGAACAATTAATGGAACATTAGCGCAACGACTGGTACAATCTAGTTGAATCAGAAAATTCTTTTTTGTTCTCTATAAAGTCACTCCTTTAACGAATACATTTATCTTGCCTTGGGACAAATACCTTATGATTGACAAATCAATATCCCTCAAACATTAATTGAAGCACATATGAACAAGAAAAAAGGAATTAAATTGTGCTTAGTTACCCTACTAGCACGGTTGTTACAAGCCAGTTGTGACAACCGATTTATAACTAATTATAGTCATAAATAAGTTTCAGTAAACATAAATGCGAAAAGGGTGCTGCTTGGGTACGCCATTAATGGAGCGTCTTCCCTAATAGCAACAATATTTTATGTCAGAATATTTTTCAAAAACATAACATTCTAAACAGAACTAATGATTTGGGTATAGATGCAACAATTACGGAGATGGAGTGATTTAAATTATACATGTTCACTTCGATGCAGTCGTTATTTAGCAGAGATGCAACAACAACACAGAATTTCATGAGAATTCAATAAACATACTAATAATAGACCAGAGAGGCGACTCTGTATACTCAAAACATTCTGCACATAAAAAGCAAAGCCTTGGGCTTAAACTAACGGTATGCTGCACATAGCTGGTGGTAAATTTCCATAAGAAATTCCATACAATTTTCATGTACCACATATAAACAAAAAACACCCAGAAGTACACAAAATGAAAATTATACACATATGAATAGTATGTGCAAATTTTTCGCGCACACACGAAAGATCTCTGTTTAATTATTGGGCAAATTGCAAAAATCTATGTGTGGGGTACATAGAAACTATATGAAAAGTTTTCTCGGTGTACGTAAACCGAGTAATAAAGGGTGCCACGACCAAAATTTGTCCGCCTTAAACTTGACGCATTCGTAGACCTTTTAATCTACGTCTACGTCAAGATATATTTCAAACACATACCTTGGTAAGAGTTTTATATGGCGACCGGAAGGAAAAAGGTGGCAGACATTTTCAAGTATATGAACCGGTGGAAATTGTTTGTTTTTTTTTTAAACTAGAAAATTTACGGGAGCGAGTGTCTGGAAAATATCTGCGTCCCTTCCAGAAGCTGAATTGATTTGATTCCGTGCTATTTTGGCCGTATTTGGCATCTTTTAATTATGGAAGAGACGCTATAGAATGGTGTAGTGTACCGCCCGTAACGTGCAGATGGTGTTGGAGGACAAGAACCCATTCCTGCATGCCGTAGTACCACCCAATCAATAAATATTGGGCTATCATCAAGCGACCTGAAGAACATGAAGAAGACCCAGCAAACTATTGGAAGCAAGAATCAGTTTAAGGTAATCCTGCGTTCTGCGGCGAGCAAATGATAGCATGAGAAAGGTTAGGCTCCCAGATTCGGCTAACCGGAAGATTAGTTGAATTTTTTTTCTGTACTTTATTCTAATTGAAAGTTAAAAAGAGAAATTTTTAATTTTTAAGGAAATTTTTGTATGAACAAATTTAGCCAGTAACACCCTTTAAAAATGAGTTTGGACCTTTTTTAACATATGTACAAAACAGACAAACAAGCAAAACAAACGTTTTTCAACTCAAATGTTTCTATTGATGTTTTTTTTTTTGTTCAGCTTAAGTTTTATTATTTAAAAATGGCGGGTCCTACATGTTAGTCACTCATTCGTCTTGAGTTCCCAGAGAAATAATTTGTTCAGTGATGCTGGTTCATTTTGTTTGGTTGCTAGAGAGATGTGTGAAAAAAGGCCACTGTCGCAGCATTGTTGGTTGTCTTTCATAGCAGAACCCCTAGATATAGGCATCTTCCGAGCAAATAGTTGTTTGTAGTTTGCAATTATCCAATTGTTTCATGTTTCGTCTATGTGGAGTTTGTTTGGGATAAAATCTATATGTTTTCGATGTTGAAAAAAATCTAAAGTTCCACTTTGTATGCAAGACTATTTCATTAATATAGAACTGGTTTGAATGTCAATCATGATAGGACTTACAGTGATACGTAAAGTAAATTTCTGTTCAATACCTGGGTCTGAAAATCCTTTATAGTTTTATCTTGTAAAAAGAAACGTTCATATTTGGAATATTATTCAAATAAGTCACATCAATGGAATTTAAAATAAACGACATCCGAAATGAAATCTAGATGTCGCCTAGGTAGTACGGGAGAACTACCTCTGCAACTCTTTTAGCTTTGATTTTACCATTTTAATTCGAGCGCCTCAGCCAAGCAGAATTGGCTCAGTGCGGTATAAAACAGCTGTAAAGTTAATCATTGTTTACAATAACCCTGAAGAACGTATAGTTGCTTTGTATTTATGGAAACAAGGGTGCTCTTTTTGCTACCAATGGTATTGCAGGGCTATAGTGCCATAAATACAAACGATAAAAGTATATTTTCTTCAGCAATATTGTAGATAATAATCAATTCTACAATTGCACCCTTCACCACTTTCTAGAATTCTATAGTAAAAAGAGAAAATACAAAGCAAAAAGAGCATTCCAAGCCTGAATAATTGTAAAGTGGAGTCAATCAAATTTCAAATAATTCCGCCATAAAAATAGTCCTATCTATAGGAAACAGAAAATATGCTGTCGTATTTTGGAAAAGAAATAAAACCTACAAAATGAGACTAAAGCATTAAACTAACTCTCAGTTGACACAATATATCAAGGAATAAAACCTCGCACTATATTTCGCCTGAACCAGAAAATTTATCAAAATGAAACTTCAGTGCTTCAAAAATTTTCCACACGTTACGTTGTTGAACATCTAATGCACTCTTCAAGCGACATACCCTGTACACTGAGTTTCTCGAACAATCTCATCGTGTTCCGAATCGGGTTGCTCTCGTATACTCTCGAGAGTTCCTATCGCGACCCTTCTTTTTCTCTCTGCTAAACCGACACGATCTCATTTTACTCTCCTGCATTTTCCTATTTCATAGTTCCGATTCGCACTGTTTTCGTCCACGTTCGGCTCTTGTTCGTGAAGTGCATTCTGCATTATCGATTCGCTCACTGCGCGAAGTTCATCGACCTCAGCTGCTGGTGACCCACATACGTATTGCTGACTGCACTTTATTGGAAATTTATTTGAACGAATGATAAATCATTGGTCTTTATCTTAAGCTTGATTCCTGTTACTATAATTGAAATATTTTTTCTTTTACTCGGAAGATTTGGGGAAATTTTTTGCCAGTAAAAAATTAAGTCTGTGACTCTTTCCGATACAAATCTGTTAATTTCAGTAGAAATATCCAGAAACATAAAAGAAAATTTAACACCACGCCAATCTACATTGACCCAATTGATTTTGTCATATTTTTTGCAATAAAAATCCGCTCTCTATTGCTCACTCAATAGTGACAAATAGATGAGTAACACGTCACCAACACCATCACACGCGGTGTATCAATCACTGCTCTCACTAACACCAGCACAAAAGTGCACGTCTCACTTCGGCAATAGCAATAGCAAGACAGCAGCAGTTCAACGACCCCACTGCCAGTGTGACCCAGTTTTTATCAACTCCAGTCACTCATTCGCTCACCGAGCTGAGGTTTTGCTATTTCCAACCAGTCTACATCGTAAATGTTGGATCCAGTGCGATTACCGTGAGAACTGCTGCGTCTGCTCTGAGCTTCCTAGGTCACTTCACGATTTCATAATCGAATATCTTCACCGTCATGACACATTGACGGAAGGAACTAATTGAAATGGCAATGAGAGAAGTAAGCAAAAACATCTAAACCACTGCCCGGCAGCTGTGGTAAATGGTCAGCACTAGTGCTGACACACTATTAGAACAGCCAGTTTACAACGCATAAAACTTGTGTAAGCTGCGCGGGATGTTCTTGGGGTGACCCTGAAAGGCTCGCTGCGAAACTTAGAATCTACCGCCACTGATGACGACGGCGACGACGACGATTGCCTTCCTCGTAAACTTCCCTTTGCCCGAAGATCTGACAACAAAGCGCGACTTACCTTCACGAAGCGTTGTTCGTTGTAATCCTTCAGCGGTGTGTATCTAGTAGATGCTCGTTAATTGAGTACTCATGGTGAAGAAGGGTGGCTATAATATGATGCTTCTGACACCTCAACTGGAGGGATTGCTAATTTTCGCGATCACATGAACTGTACAGACACACGCCCACAAGCGCAGCTTTTTGGCCAATACACGTTCGGCTGTCGGTTCTGGAACGATCTCTGGAACGTGGCGGAATAATTGCGTTCTAGCTTATTCAAATCACATCGGATATCTTATATTTCGCATTTGTTGTTGGTTGAGATGAGCAGCCTGGCTCTCGAAGTCACACACAAGTTCCCGCTGGATCACTGTTCTCTAACGAGACACCCAACACCGACCACATAGACACAAGATACACCAAAGCTGGAGCACAAAAGTCGCAAATTATTCCCGATTTCTCTATCTTTCCTCCACTGCAAGCGCTCAATCCATCCCGCTCACTTTGGCAATTAATCCCTCGGGAGCACTTGATTCCTGTTTAACTTGTTTTCTCGGTGGTTTTCCTCGTCAATCAGTATCAAATTCACTGTTTTTGTTGTTCACCAACAGCTTTAGTCACTTTTTGCGCACTTGATCAAATCATTCATCCAATTGTCGCAACCGATGCATTGCGTCGTATCTCCCGTCGATGATGGTTTGCAGTTCGTTGATTGATGCCCCCTCGCTTGCAGGCGTCGTTGTTGACAGTTTTGACTAATAGCCAGGTTCGTTTCTTCCTTCTCACTTTCTCGTTCAAATCCCTTTCGTTGGTAGATTGCACAATTCTCACAATTACTCTCGACGGTCACTCGAACAGGATCTTTCGATCTTAATTTATATCACCAGTTTAAATATTATCACTTAATCACTCGATCTACCGATCGAGTTTCACTGTATTTTGACTCTTTTTGCAATCAAACCGCACTTCCTTTTGAAGTGCGCGCCCAGTTTTCCAACCGCTGCCACTTTGTTTATCACGAAAAGCACTGATCGGGATTTGTTCTTCTTCGCGTGCCGTCACTGTTCGAATGTGGCAACAACAAGTCGCAGCACAACCCGATCCAGCTTATGTAATTCTCCCGGTGACTCACGTTGTAAGTTTGATGTTTCACCCCAAAAGCTTCGCGATCGACTCCGAGTCCGAGTCTCACTGCCGTGGCACTCAGAATTCTCCGGCAAACGGATTCGAACCAAACCAAAATCTGATAATGAAACGCGAACAGCCTCCGTAGGAACAAACAGGGATACGTCCGCCTCGTGAATTGTCTTCGGCGCAACTAAATCGAGGAAGATACGGAAAATCACTGTTTACTCTCTGGAAACCATACAGTTTGACGGTCAAGGTGCTTCCCCCACCATCGAGACTCGGGAAACTCACCTACACCAGCTTCAGCAGCAGTCCGAATTGTGTAACACCCGGACCGATCTAGAACTCTTCAAAAAGCTTTCCGTACGCACACAGACAGAGGCAACTCGATACTTCCCCTTGTAAGCCATTCAACTCAACAAAAGCGCTGCTACACCTGTGTTCCAGGTGTAAAAACGACACATCGAAAAGCAGAAGCTTGCTGTTAGAACAAACACCAACACCGACGCGCCGACCATTGAAGTCCGGCCAAAGTAGGAGAAGGAAGCGCAATCACTCAGAGCACAAAAGCCACCGAGCGAGGATCATTGAGAGAATACGATGATCATTATGCGTATGTATGTGCCTTCCTCATCCTCCTCCTGCTTCCCCATTGTCAAACCCCGCCATACCAATCATCCAATACATTCATCCTCGCAAGGAATAACGGTACCGTCCGACCGACCGACGATCGGAGTTTATGCTGCTGCTGCTGTTGCTATTGCATAGTACTCTTCCTGTCCTTTCTTTCACCATTTTCGTCGCCTTTCCGTTGTTGGTCCGATCGCCCTAGAGGTAGGTACCAACCATACACAGGTAGAATTTGGTGTTGCGTGAGATTCCGCTCGCTACACACCCGCAATTCGTCCCCCCCGGGCCTATAAGTCCCGAACTTCACACTTGTGGCATTGCGGTACGATGGTGCCGTGTTCGCGTTGTGTTGTGGGATGTGAAGTTCATGGGAATTACCTGTGCGTCGTGTCGAGGTCAACCTTTTTCATTCAAGCGCGATGCTGTGCGACAGGGACAGGGGGTACCGGGTATTACAAAATCCATTGTTATGTTACGGTTCTTTCCTCTTCCGCCTCGTCTCTCGACCCGGTCGCGCACGGGATCGCTAGATTTCGATGCATACTGCCGCCGCCGCCGCCGCCAGTGTCGTTTGGTTGTCGGTACCGTCGCGGGAGTTTATTGGATGGGTTTTATTCCGCTGCGCTATTAAGCGGGATCATGCGGGAACTAGTAGCTTGCGCTAGAATGTTGTGCGCCGCTCCGAGGGGTCAGGGTGGCTATTGTGTGCGACTGTGATGTAATAGATTAAATTAGATTGAAAAGTCTCGTAGGCGCCCAACCAGGACTGACTATTGTGAGCACATTGTTTAATCTTCTGGCGTGCGATGCTCGGGCGCGATATGCCAGCTGAAATAGTGGTAGGGTTCATAGACCGGAGGGAACATCATAAAATAAAATTTACGCTGGTGTTACATTCGTCATAAATTTTTCATAGATTTAGAACTCTGAACGAAATTGTGACTGTCGTTTGTGTCAGTCGGCTTATTAGCAAAAATATTCAGAAAATAGATTAACGTCGCGATGAGGAAAAGATATCAAACAAAGCTAAATTGGAAAGTAACGCCCAACTATAAAATAAATTAAAATATTTTATCCAATTTTATTAATTTTACCCACAAAAGGATTTGCGAAATTAAGTTCACTTTTCATGAATTTTGAAAATCGAGTATTGATATTTTTCATATAGCATTTTCACTTAGCATTGTAAGTAAACCATGTGATTCAGTATCGCCTATTGCACAAATATTTTTTTCATAATGTTATTATTCTTATCATTATCATTTCTCTTATTTATTCTGCAACTTAAGGCAATACCTTTTCAAATGTCACAATGAATTATATATGGTAGACTTACTTACTTACTTACTTACTTAATTGGCCTAACGTCTTATATGACAAGGCCTGCGCAGTATAATTTCTCCATCTGTTTCGGTCCATGGCAACTGATCTCCAGTTCCGCGGGCACCCAGTGCTCGCCAGATCTCGCTCCACCTGGTCCTGCCACCTCGCTCGCTGTGCCCCTCTTCGTCTTGTTCCTACCGGATTTGATGCGAAAATCATTTTTGCAGGATAGTTGTCCGGCATTCTAGCAACATGTCCTGCCCAACGTATCCGACCAGCTTTAACCACTTTCTGAATACTTGGTTCGCCGTAGAGACGCGCGAGCTCGTGGTTCATTCTTCGCCTCCATACACCGTTCTCTTGCACTCCGCCAAAGATGGTTCTTAGCACCGGCCGTTCGAAAACTCCGAGTGCTCGTAAGTCCTCTTCTAGCTGTGTCCACGTTTCGTGCTCGTAGAGGACAACCGGTCTAATTAGCGTTTTGTACAGTGTGCACTTTATACGGGGGCTCAAATTGGTCGACCGCAAGTGTTTGTGGAGTCCGTAGTAGGCCCGACTTCCGCTGATAATACGTCTTTTAATCTCACGGCTGGTATTGTTGTCCTCTGTTGCCAGCGAGCCAAGGTATACGAACTCGTCGACTACCTCGAACTCATCCCCGTCGATTACCACGGTACTGCCCAAGCGAGCCCTGTCGCGCTCGGTCCCGCCCGCCAGCATATACTTCGTTTTAGACGTATTTATCTTCAATCCAATCTTCTCTGCTTCGCGTTTCAGTCTGGTGTACTGATCTCCCACCGCCTCAAATGTTCTGCCGACAGCATCCACATCGTCAGCAAAGCAGATAAATTGACTGGATTTATTGAAAATCGCGCCCTGCATTTCGATCGCCGCTCGCCTTATAACACCTTCAAGCGCAATGTTGAATAGCAGGCAGGAAAGACCATCTCCTTGTCGAAGTCCCCTGCGAGATTCGAATGGGTCCGACAATCCGCCCGAGATTCTCACACAGCACTGGATCCCATCCATCGTAGCCATGACAAGTCTAGTAAGCTTACCCGGAAAGCCGTTTTCGTCCAAAATTTTCCATAGCTCTTGTCGGTTTACGCTATCATATGCGGCTTTGAAATCGATGAACAGGTGGTGCGTGGGGACTCGGAATTCGCGGCACTTCTGGAGGATCTGCCGCAGGGTGAAGATTTGGTCTGTTGTAGACCGACCCTCCATGAAGCCGGCCTGGTAACTTCCCACAGATCTATTGGCTATTGACGATAGTCGATGAAAGAGCACTTGGGACAGCACTTTGTAGGCGGCTTTCAGGATAGTGATGGCTCGGTAGTTCTCATAATCCAGCTTATCACCTTTCTTGTAGATAGGGCAGATAACCCCGTCTTTCCACTCCTCCGGTAGTCGTTCCGTATCCCAAATCTTGACAATCAGTTGATGCAGACAGCCGGTCAACTTGTCCGGGCCCATTTTAATAAGTTCCACTCCAATGCCGCTGTTAATGGCTGTTTCACGGCATTCCAACAGTCCTCAAGAGGGGCTTCATCCAGCTCACCCTCTTCCGGCAGCGCGGTTTCGAGAGATAACGCATAGTTTTCGGCGACAGCCAGTCGCGCTAGATGGGTGGGCGCCGGTATCGCAAGTTGTTCACAACAGATAGTTTTTGACGTATCCTTACCATCACTAGGTAGCGATCCGAATCGATGTTAGCGCCCGGATAGGTTCTGACGTCGATAATGTCTGAAAACTACCGACCATCTATCAGAACGTGGTCGATTTGTGATTCTGTCCGGTTGGGTGATCTCTAGGTGTACCGATGGTAGAGGTTATGCTGGAAGAAGGTACTACGTATGGCCATGTTCTTGGAGGCGGCGAAGTCGGCAAGTCTTAGGCCGTTTTCGTTCGTTTGCGGGTGAGCGCTGAACCGTTCAATTACTGGTTTGAATTCCTCCTCCTGACCAACCTGAGCATTATGGTCCCCGATGACGATTTTGACATTATATCTTGGGCAGCGGTCGTATTCACGCTCCAGCTGCGCATAAATTTCGTCGTTCAGTACTTCCGAGGTGAGGGCTGTGTACGTTAATAATGTTAATATTAAGGAATCGGTCCTTGATTCTTAATTTGCACATTCGGTAGCTGATCGGACAACACTCGATCATCCGCTTCTGCATCTCGCCCATCACCATGAAAGCTGTGCCCAGCTCGTGTTGCCGCAGCCTTCGTAGATGGTATGACCATCTATACGTCCGTCCTATCGTTCCTTTTCAGCATACCTCCTGCAGCGCTACGATGTTGAACTTGCAGCTCTTCACTTCTTTAGAAAGCACGTGAGTACTTCCGAGGAAATTTAGAGACCGACAGTTCCATGCTCCTAATTTCCAATCGTTAATCCGTTTTCGTCGCCTAGGTGTTTGTCGATTGTCCCGATCAGAGTCCATTGCTTTATTTTTTGGTGGTTTAGGCTTGCGAAGCCCGCAACCAACTCCAGAGTATCGCCGGAGGGCCAGCGTAGCTCGAAGGTGCCCTCCTCCCCTGTCAGTATACGACCTTGGCTTCCACCGGGGTTGGTTACCCGATCTCCACCGACGCTGCTCGTATCCCGGCTGGTACTACGAGGAGGTAGGGATAGGTGTTGCTGGGTAAGAGGCTGTGGACCCCTGTGGAGTCTATTTTATGCCCAGTGCGCAAGGTACCGATGGAACGCATTACCAGCTATGTTTTAATGTGGTAATGTTATACTCCGTTGTTAAAATGAACAAAACTTACAGTTACCTTTGAAAAAGGCCGAAACCAAAGGTCGAAAAAAAAAACCGTCTTGGCCAAGGATTTTTATCGGGCTGAAGGTTTATTGACAACAATAACGTTTTTTACTTTTGAAGAAGGACATCTAGAACAAAATGATCCATCCAAAAAACATTCTGTCAGTTATTTACATATTTTATTTCAATTCTGTAATATATCCGAATTCAAAAAATATCTAGGTAAAGCGTTAGGCATGAACGACCATTGCATACACCGTACTGCTTACTGGTACTGCTGTGGTTTCAAGTTGCAGCGAAATTGATGATTAAATGGAAGGATTCCAATGCTGGAAAGAGATTCTCATAACCCCGAAAGGCATATACATGTATTTGTGCTTGTGGATTCGTCCAACGCCTTTTACCCCAGCAGCATACTCTGGTAGGAATTGGAACTGATGGTGGGATGGCTTCCCCTACTCAGTGGGTAAATATATAGAATTCAGCATGAAGGAAGGGTAAATGAGGGGCCTGAGAATAAACCCATGCTAAAGTCACTTGACATCGAATGGCTTGATTCTACTAAGATTCGAACCCACGACCACTCGCTTGTCAAAGCAGACTTGGTATCCTTGCGGCTACGGAGCCCCCCGTCGCACCCTTATATTAGGTAGGCAAATAACGGGTGACAGCTAAAATTTTGGAATTTTTTTGAGGACCCTATACTCCACACAAAAAGAGCTCAGAGAGAAATGAGAGTATGTAGGTGTTAGCTCTCTCTCTCTCTCTCTCTCTCTCTCTCTCTCTCTCCCCTATTTTTGTCAATATTTTTTGTTTTGTTTATGCTTGCCTTGTTTTGCTTAACATGACGTCGAAACAAGAAGCATTTCGAGACATAGAATTTGTACAGTTCTGCGAATTGCCACAGAAATCTCGGCAAAAAGTATACGGTACAACATTTAAAAAGCGATTATGTAGCAGGTTTCGACAGTTTATCATATCCAGAGATGCCCAACAACTATTTGCAAACAAGGTAGTGGAAGACCAGCCAAAATTATGGACGCAGAAGGACTTTGTTCTCTTTCTCGTTTCATCAACAACAAGCCCTCTGGTTTGGCTATCAATTAAGATGCAGCACATGAATGTTTGAAGAAAATTTTGATCCCGTTCTTACAAAAACATCATGCAGATGGATAATACGTGTTTTGGCCTGATAGAGCATCATCGCATTATGCCAAAAAAAAACACAATCGTTCGACAATCACTTCGACGTCAAACAAAAGCTTCGCCTAACAGCCGATTACGAACCGTTTTCAAATGCACATTAATTTTTTTTATCAATTAATAATGCATCTTTAATTTCGGTAGATCAGATCTTCTCCATGTATCTTTGTTTTTTTTAACAGCTCGAGAAAAAAATTCCGAAATTTTGGTTGTCACCCGTTATCTTGTTTTGTAGCACTTTTCCAATTTTACGATTTCGCGCACGCACCACACACTTACTCAGCGACGATATTGTTTTTGTGTGACTGTTCTTTGTTTCGGTCGCAGACAAGATTGACTGTTATCAACTCGGTCAATGTGGTAGAAACAGGCAGTGCGTTGCCGTCAGTCACTCTGGCAAGTCTAGTGAAAAAGATAATACTAATGTTATGCCGAGTGTTTATTGTCACTTAACGCTATTTTGGCTACACATAGAGTAGTATGGTGTTATTTTTTCTTTGTATTCAAGGTTTCATCGCAGAAATCCACCTAACGTGGTTCTACGCCAACTACGCGGTCGTAAATGGAATTCAACCATTCTGATTTTTCGATCACAACATTTTGACTATGCATTCAAGAGTTATCATTCATTAAAAACTTAAAAACCAAAATTCAGGAAAATTCTGAAAAAAATTACCGAAAAGAGAACATCTTTACTTTTGAAGAAAAAAGGCATCTAGAACAAAATGATTAACCTTAAAATTTTTGTATGTGTAATTCGCACGCTTTATTTTGATTTTGTAATGTATCTGAATTCAAAAAATATCTGGATAGAGCGTTAGTCATGAGAAAAGAAAAGGAGAAATTGGACTTTTTTTTACCTCTTCCAGATAATTATTTTTGCGTGAAAATCAAAACTTGAGCTTCTTTTGAAGGTATGAAAAGATAGTTATTAGTCGGATTAGTCGGATTGTTTTTACGATGTTGCCCGTTAAAGGGTTAAATATAGCTACTTGTTTTTTTCGGTTTCTCAACAATTTTTCATATTAAGACCTCTTTTTTTCTTCATCTAATTTTTTCACATATTATAACTCTTAGCTCTATTTTCGTTTTGAAAATAATCATTTAAGGCCATTACAAATATTTAAAAAAGTTTTAGTCCCTCCGGCTGAATGGCCTAATAGATGTTTATAGTGATTCTCTGTATAGTGATTTCATAGAGCGTGAACTCGATCCTTGCAGACTGCATCTAAAATGAGAAATAAAAATATTTCATTGATAGGTATAATATGTTATGTGTGGCTTCTGAAAACAAAAAAAAAATCGATAAACTCATAGTAGAAATGAACACCATCAACTACTCCAATGGTTATGCGGGTTCGTGACAACAAGAATCCTCCAATCGCGTCAGTCGGCACTCTTCCCGAAGGCTTAATTCCGCCAACAAAATGCAACTGCCTCCGGTGTGTGCTGACTGTGACATAATAGCTAAAGTGGCTTGGAATCTAAATTGTCTGCTAACGGGATAAGCCTCCAAACCTCCTCCGTTCCAGAGCCATTGCACGTAAGAGTGCCAAGTATGTACATACTTATTCATTAACTGTGCCCGTCAGCCCGACGGCCCGGCTGGCTCTCGACCGACCGACGACGACGACGACGACGGATTTAACTTGTACTGCCGCGTGTCGTACAAGAATGGCACACCACCGCCCGACACGAACAGAGAGAGGCCTGCCGCTTGAGCCGCTTTCCTAGCGCGAGGCCATTCGGGTTCAAAGATCTAATTCTAAACAATGGCCCACTGTTGACGGTACGAAAAGTTCGCCCCAGGTCGGAATCTGAACAACTGCTGCTCCAGCCTCTGCAGAGATCTTGCTTTGCTAGCTTCAGGAAGCTGGGGTATGATAATTGAACGTGGATGAGTTTGCATTTGAGATCATAAAATAATGTTTGCGTAAATAGTATTTTACGCGGCGTGGATGTGTGTCAAAGATTGAATAGAGCTGATTTTTCATTGTTGTGGACTAATCGAATTGAATCGAAAATCTATTTACATGCGTGTTCCAACAGCGCAGCAGTCCGCTTAGAATGTGTTGCTCCAGATAGTTCGAAACAAAAACAAATTGTGCATGCTGCATCGTTTGTGCTGAATAATTGAGAACTCGAGAAGTGTGGCACTACCAAGTAGAATTTCGTTTGTTAATAGAATAATCAATTCTATAGGCGGTAAAAAAATCATTTGGGCCATTAGTTTATATAACCGAGCAATTACTCTGAAAGTAGTTTTATAACACTGGCAGCACGAGACAACCTGTTCCCCGGTGCATACTAATATTTGCAGCAGCCGATGCTTCCGTTGAAAACGATGCATCCAAAGGCACCAACAGCCGGTACTACGTGTCTTGTAATGAATAGTTTACGATGATGTATTACGACTCATGCATTCTCTGAGTTCATCACAAGCCGTACAGTAGAGGACCTCGGCAGCACGTCAAGTTGGAAGTTCCGTATTAGATTAGTATCACTCCAGCCGGTGCATTTAATTGGTTTAGCCTATTACGGGTTGTGAAGATGCGCTAGTATATGTACAACAACGGTCAACTTACGGTTAGCTTTAACTAAATAAATTCGAAAAAGTGGGTTTACAATTGTTTAATTGCGAATTTCTAATTATGTTTTATCATTTTAGTCTTGTAGAACACATGAAGTGGAACGCAGTTATTAAACTCTTCGAAACCAGTTACACTGTGAGCCTTTGACATTACCGTGAGTAATTGGTTACGAGATTACGAAATTGAGTTAGGAACTGTTTCTATGTCGTTTGATTACCACAACAATAAACCGTGCTTTAATGCCGGTCAGGGCAAATTCCAGCCCAACCTACTCGTGTGCCACGGTGGATGCTGGCAGCTTCCTTACTAGACAATTACTAGACGAAGCCCCTAAGAGGGTGTCCGGGTAAGAAATTTACCTGTTTTTCTTAAACACTATATAGGTTACTTTGTGAATATTTAATAACAAATAACTAAGTTTAATTGGATCATATTGAATAAAACTTAGATTCTTAAAGGTATGTGGGGATAAAACTTTATCATATTTGGTTCATCATCCACACACATTCTGGTAGTAAATCAGCAGTGAATTGTAGGGGTTCAGTTGGGGACCAGGCCAAAACCAGAAACAAGGGACTGGGCTATCTTAAGAATTATTACAGGAGTTGTTCGCCGTTGCCTGGTCTGTAATTTTGGAAGCTTTGTTCGGTACGGCTATTTCTCACTGACCAGGAACGACCGCGGTAAGGATGTCGTAGGCTATCATAATGTCCAAGTCATTGCATCACGTTGTGGTCAACATTTTTTTTTAAAGCGAACATTTATGTAAAGTTTCAACTGACTGGATTAACTGGATTATTAGCAAACGATCTTTAGTAGGATAAGCTGGCTTGCCTTACAAGGGAAGTTAGCCGCCTGAAGCTTGAAATCTTGAGTCTGAGCGAGTGCCACTGCCCGGATACCGGTGAACACAAGACATCGTCCAGGCAAGTCTTGCTTTACTCTGGTATAAGAGGTGGAAATGCTACTCCAGAGAGAGGAGTTGAATTCCAACTGAGCCCAGGGGCCAACTGAACAGTGTACAATTTGAAAAACCGAATGGGGACACGCAAATCCACTAGGGCGACTACAACACCAAGATTGTCTAAAACAACGTGGACCTCGCATGCGTCATGGGATGCCATGGATTAGGAGAGATCCCTAGCAGCACAGTTGTTATAGAATAGTTGAATATATGATATACTAGCTGACCCGACAAACTTCGTATTGCCACAAATTGAACTGTGTTGTACAAAAATTGTGAATCTCAGATGAACTTTGTCACAATCTCGAGCTTTGCAAGTTTCTGAGGAGCTTAACCTTAGCTGATTCATTTTGGCAGTTACGTAACTCTGAAAACATGGGTAGTTTAATATGCAAATTTGAAATTTTTCCTCACAGTAAATTAGCAAACACATGCCAAATTTGGTTCCATTTGCTTGATTTGTTTTCGAGTTATGATGAAAATCGTATTTCATTTGGATGGGAGCCCCCTCTCTTAAAGGAGGGGGGGTCATAATTCACCATAGAAAAAAATCTCGCCTCCGAAAACCCCCACATGCCAAATTTGGTTCCATTTGCTTGATTAGTTGCCGAGATAAGAGGAAATTTGTGTTTCATTTGCATGGGAGCCCCGCCCCCCTCTTAAAGCCCCATAATTCCCCTCCTAAAGAGGGGAGGGGTTTTAATGCACCATAGAAAAAAATCCTGTCTCCAAAAACACTTACATGCCAAATTTGGTTCCATGTGCTTGATTACTTCTCTTGTTATGCAGAAATTTGTGGTTCATTTGTGTGGGAGCTCCCCCTCTTAGGGGGGGAGCGGTCTCCAACTACCATAAGCAGGGCCGGCGCTGGCCAATTTGTTGCTCCACGAAAACTCTCAAAATGGCGCCCCCAGAACAAACTAAAAACAGCCGGCGTTGCTGTGTGCAGACATTTTACTACCTACACACTCGCAAACGCACAGTCTCGTAGCGTATTTCTGCATAATCACTCACGAGGCAAACAACTCGTGAGCAGCCAGCTGAGCTAGCGGCACACTGTGATACAGCCATTGCATTGCTTTTTGTTTTCTTCTTCATCTTACGCCCTCTATTTTATAAGCGGGCGGGAGTGCGAGTGGTCGCGAGTAATCGGAGTCAGTTGCTCAGGCTGTAATGGCGTGCGAGAGCGACGACCGTGGCTGTTCGCTAAATACACACTCGCAAAAGTTGTTGCTGTGCATTAGGGATGGTCGGGAATGAAAATTGAAATACCCGAACCCGACCCGTACCCGATTAAGAAAAAAACTTAAAAACCCGTACCCGACCCGAACCCGCAAGTTTATTATTTTTGATATCCGAACCCGACCGAAACCCGTCGGTAACGGGTACGGGCCCGGGTACCCGACCATCTTTAGTGTTAAATGTGGTCAATAGAGATACCCGACCCGACCCGTACCCGGTTTCAAAAACAAAAATTAAGAACCCTTACCCGACCCGAACCCGCAAATTATTTTTTTTCAATACCCGAACCCGGCGGGTACGAGTACTCGTGCGGGTTTCGGGAAAACTTTCCGCTACCCGACCATCTCTATTGTGCATGAATAAACAAGAGCGGGAGTCCGAAAGGAATGCTTATGTCGGCCTATTCATTAGAACGAGTATGTGTGTGAGAAAATTAGGCCACACGAGTGTGGGTTTCGCAACGCTGGTCACAGTCAACCGCCGTTTCTTTTGAATAATTGTTGGTTTCTTGAAACCCATTTTATTAGATTTATCATTCTAAACGAAAAAGTTCGGTTCATATTTCCTGTTACTTCAGAAACTTCGTTCTCATACCTTGCTACTTCATCGAAGATGAATCTGCTGACTGCGGATTCTGAAGAGATTCGAAAATCTCTCCCGAAAAATTTCTAAATAATTTAATATCATTAATGCCACTTTCCCACCGTGTTTATCTGAGTGTATTGATTGTTATGCTTTGTTGCGAATAGATTTTCATCAGGAGGAGGTGGAGCGCAAACGTAAAGCGAAGAATGGCGTAGGCGTATGAACCATGCACAGCAGGCACTACTTGGAATGATTCTCAAAGTACACTCGTCGAAAGTAGGGAGAGTAGTCGTACGTTCGTTCGTAACATGTTCGTACGTGTATGAGCGCCTTTAGGAATAGAAAGACACAACATACTAGATGGTTCGACCAGGTTGAAGCCGATTTGCTTGTGTCGAGATTGTCAACGAATTGGCGACAAATAGCCCAGGACACAATACACCGGAGAGTAACTCTAGATACACCACTTGCTATCCCGGTTTTATACTGCTAAAGGAGAAGAAAGAAAGTTGTACATTAACCACTTATTTATTTAATGCTACAGTTTTTTTTAATATAGGCGAAATGGCGCCCCCTCAAAGTGGCGCTCCAAGCAGCTGCTTGTTTTGCTTAAGGGAAGCGCCGGTCCTGATCATAAGAACCTTCCCTGGCCCCAAAAAAAACCCTGCATGCAAATTTTCACACCGATCGGTTCAGTAGTTTCCGAGTCTATAAGGAACATACGGACAGACAGAAACAGAAATCCATTTTTATAGGTATAGATCTAGGACAGGACGTGCCAAGTGTCAACCGCGGCGTTGACCCAAAATTGACCCAATTTCATATTGGCTGAAAGTAACGAGCAACCGTTGACTGAAAAATATAACGCGGTATCGCTTTCAGTGTTGCTGAAACTCATTAGTGGGAATACGTCAATAAGTTATTATTTCCGAATTTTAATTTCTTTTGTATTCTGTAGTTCTATGCTTGGTTTTATATTAGTTTTGTTTGTACACGAATTTTAATATTCAAAATAAAATGCAAAACATGATTTTGGTCGCATTAACTGTGGCATATTCCGGAGCTGATTTTCGGAAAACGAAGTTATTCTTAAAACAAAATGTGCAGGCAACAGTGGTGCAGAGTGTACAAAGAATATTCAATCGGGATGGCGGTCATAATGAAAAGAAGAGTAAGAAGCTAGATGGCACATCCTGTCCTAGGTATAGATGACTAATACAAGTAATAATTAATCTATTTCAACTAATGTGGCAGAAGCGTGTTTTACCACTAGGGGCCCGGCACTAATTACGTAAGGCATAATGGGGGGAGGGGGAGTTCCGCAAAATCTTATGAAATCTTATTTGGAGGAGAGGGGGGTTTAATGATTTCTTACGTAAGATTTTCATACACGTAAAAATTTTGAAAAAATCACATTTTTAAGAGCAACTCATGTTACTTGTTACAAAAATTTTTAAATTGATGATTTAAGTTGTGAAAAGTCGAAATCCTTCATGCTGCAAGGAAATGCGTAGCAACCTGCTAAGTATTTTAGCCTTGCCCACTCAGGGAAACAGCAGTCGGCCTACTTGTTCCAGAGCCATCTGATGTCATCGGTTTATGCTATTATTCCAGCATATTTCGTTGCAATTGCCTATCTCAATCCCGCAAGGCAGCCACAAAATCCCTTATGATATCACGAGAAACATTTTTGTTTAAAAGTAACTTAATCACCTAATGTATAGCTGTCCCAATTAAACAAGCATTTGATAAGCTTCTTTGCAACAAAAAATTGGAATGTATTGTTCTTCTGTTCCCAAAGGTGTTGCCTGTCGCGTGTGACCAGGACATTCCTCGAAGAGGAAGATCTACCCCGTCTACAGTCCCGGTAGTCACGAACGGCGTACTCCGTTTGCCACATGAGCAGATCGCTTGCCAAATCATGTATTTCTTGGTAAACTTTGAAAGTTTTTGTTTGCTTACTTTCTCCGGAACATTAAACTTGTGTTGGGCCGTGAAAAACAGTAGCCCCGGAAGCTTCCGGAAATCCGCCTTGACGTAAGTCTCATCATCCATAATGAGACAATCAGGCTTCGTCAGTATCTGGGTGTACAGTTTATGGGGCCGTGACTTTCCCATCGTATTTTTCCGTTCGTCACGATTTGGAGCCTTCTGCACTTTATAAGTATGCAGTCCCTCACGGTCCATGACTCTCTGAACAAAAGACTTGAACAGATTCAACTTTTTGGTCACATCCCTGACCGAAGCATTGGGAGTCCGCTTAAACGCTTTCACGACACGCTTGTGATCCTGGTTACTAATAGAACATCCGTTCTGACTGCATTTCTCCTCCCGTTCAATGCTCAGAGTTTCCTAGTAACGTTTCTCCTCTTCTGTTGGGTACTCTTACAACTGCGTCCATTATTTTGAACTATTGTGGTATGCCCTATTGTTTCTTTTGCTGTACGCTTCAGGCTTACCTATCCCTTATTAAGGAAGTGGTAGGCTGGTAGCTGGAGCGAGACAGGTGCCAATCAAGGATGACTTGGTTTATAAACCTTGTAATCCTGATCGGCGACGCAAACTGCAGTCTCCACAATAGCAGAGTAAGTGTTCCGAGGTTTTGCTCTCGGTATTACACAAGCGACAAATATCATCTTGCACGAAACCGAGATTCCGAAGATGATATTTACTCGGGCAATGTCCTTTCACCAGACCGATAAACGTGCTGAGATCTCTCTTATTGAGACTCAGCAGCTTCTGAGTAACCTTAATACTTAGCATTATAAATTGTACGGCCATCCAATTGGCCATAATTGTTCGGCTCTCCCATTGTTTCAGCCCATTCTTCATCACACAGTCCGAGATACCGCAGAATGGATCCGGACCGGTGAATGGAGAGTAAGAACCACATCTGGCTAGTTCGTCTGCAAGTTCATTTCCATCTATTCCGCAATGACCAGGGACCCAGCACAGGTTTACCGAGTTTACCTGGTTCAGTTACCGTAAGAGACATATGCAATTCCAGACAATTTTTGAGAAACACTTAAAAGCTTTAAGCGCTTTTACTGCCGCTTGGCTGTCAGAGAAAAAGCAGATATTAGCATGTCTGTATTTCCTTTTGAGACAGACGTTTGCACATTCTATTATAGCAGCTATCTCAGCCTGGAAAATTGTTGGCCAATCTTCCATTGCTATAGATATTCTAGTTCTGGGGCCGTACACTCCAGCACCCGTTTTGACTCCCACCTTTGACCCGTCGGTATAGAACTTGATTAAACCACTGCGGACGCTAAGTCCCCCCTCATCCCAGACCGAACGTGATGGTTCGTTTACCGTGTATGGGATGTCGTAATTGGTTCTAGCTTCCATCCAATCACTGTTCATTTCCGCAACTGGGCCAACTGGTAGAAGTTTCAGGATACTCAAGTGTCCGGTTTTATCCCCGTCGAGTATTGTTTTTCATCGTTTAAGTTTTAGGGCGCTTTTCTTGGCCTCTAACTGAACGTGTTGATTCAGATGTAGCAGGTGGAGGATAGCTTCTAGAGCCTTCGAAGGTGTGCTTTTCATTGCTCCGGTTATGGCCAGGCATGCTAATAATTGAATTTTGTTCAACTTTTTAATAACCGTGGCTTCTGAAGTTTTTGGCCACCATACCAACGAAGCATAGGCTATCCTAGGTCTCGCAATGGCAGGCAACACCATTTTTGGTTTGAGACCCTATGTTTTTCCTACCATTTTTGAACATACCCATAGGGCAGTGTTTGCCTTGCTGATTATTGAATCTAAGTGTGCGTTCCAAGATAGTTTAGCGTCTAGGATTCCTCCCAGATATTTAACTGAGACGCTACATTTAATTTCTTCTTCCCCAAGGTGCAGAGACTGTAGCTTTAGTTTCCTCTTTCTAGTGAAAGGAACAATTGTTATTTTTGAAGCACCCAGGCCTTCTTTACTACACCAAGATATAGTGAGGTTTAAGGCCCTTTGCATTCTATCCGATATCACTTTGTCGAATTTTCCACGAACCATGATGACTAAATCATCAGCAAAACCCACAACTCCGAAACCTTTTGCCTCTAAGCTTTTCAGAAGATCATCAACTACTAATGACCAAAGAAGGGGTGAAAGAACCCCTCCTTGTGAGCAACCTTTGGTTGCAGTCACCGTTGTTGACAGCACTCCTAGCTCCGAGGTGATTTGCCTTTGTGTGAGCATACAGCATATACAGTTATCAAACTGTCTTTTCTTCATCGCATTTGCCATTGATAAATAAGAAGCATTATCAAAGGCCCCTTCGATGTCGAAAAAGGCGCCTATGATGTTTCTTTTGATGAAAGAGACTTTTTAATTTTGGTCACGAGCGTGTGTAGTGCTGTGATTGTAGATTTCTCAGCTTGGTAAGCAAACTGGTGTTTCGATAATAGATATCTAATCATGTATTCAGACTTAATGTATTCATATAATACCTTTTCCATAGTTTTCAACAACACTGATGATAAACTAATTGGTCTGAAAGCTTTTGGATGTGATTTGTCCCATTTTCCTGGTTTTGGTATAAATACAACTTTTACCAATCTCCATGTAGACGGAATATAATTTAGTATCAGACTTGCCTTAAAAATCTCGATTAGAGATGGAATTAGCGCCGAATCTCCATTTTGAATCTGCGCTGGGAAAATGCCATCTGCACCTGCCGATTTATAAGGTTGCAAGGATCTCACTGCGTTTTCCACCCTAGCCCTGGTGGAAGCCATCTCTGCGACTCTGGTTGCAATCACTTTTGTTCTCTCAGATCCCGAAGAGTTTCTTTGAGAACATCCTATGTCACAATCAGAGTCCGAGCTGGCAGCAGCATGAACTGAGGAAGATCCCGGAAAGTGAGTCCCCATTATCAAGTCTAGTACTTCAGCCGGAGATTTTGTGAACGAACCATCATCTTTCTTGAGAGTACCGAGTCCGTTCGAATGATCCTTAGCAAGAGTCTTGTTAAGTCTTGCCACAATTGGAGTACTTTGAATGCTTTCACAATTGTGTACCCAAGATTTCCTTTTTTATCGTCTTAGTTCTTTGCTATATTCGATTAGAGCTCTCCTAGATTGAGTCCAGTCCGAAGTAATCTTTGCTCTATTGAACAGTTTTCGCGCCATTTTGCGAAGCCGTTCGAGCCTTCTGTTCCACCAGAGAACATTCCTAGTTGAAGTAACCCTTTTAAGTGGACAATTACTGTTATAAGCAGAGACTATCGTTTGGTTTAAGACCTTTGAGGCCGACTCAAGTTGTTGAACCGACCTAATTCTTGTAGTGAGGTTTTTCGTTTCGAGCTCAAGCGCATACTGATCCCAGTTGGTTTTCCTAGGATCTCGATATGCGACCTGTGACACTAGGCCACCCACCCATTCGAAAATAATGTGCCTATGATCAGACAGCGATGCTTCGTCCGACACGTGCCAGTTCTGTATTTTCTCCGAAATTACTGGACTGCACAGGGTCAGGTCCAAGACTTCCTTCCTGATAGCATTTATGAATGTTGGTTCATTGCCTCTATTAGCAATATCGATATTGTTTGACGAGAGAAATTCTAAAAGGCACTCACCTCGATTGTTGATGTCAGTACTTCCCCACAGAGTGTGATGAGCATTGGCATCACAGCCGATGATAAAGTCTTTGTTGGCTTCTCTGCAATATTTTACAAACGCCGCAATCTCTTGAGTGGGAACCTCAGGACAATCACCAGGAAAATAGGCCGATGCTATGATAATATCGGATTTTCCCCTGGAGGCTGGTAGACCTCAACTCTGATCGCGACGATGTCTCGTTTAATGAACTCTGTAATGGGAAAACAATTAATATATGCATTAATCAAGACAGCAGCTCTCGGAGAGTCATGCTTGTCATTATAGTATAACTTACATGTTCTTGTTTGTATACCTTGTATTCTTACTTTGTAGATCCAGGGCTCTTGAATCAAGGCCAGGTCCACAGCATCTTTGATAAACCTCCTGGAAAGTATGCCCGATCCAGCTTTCGCATGATAGAGGTTTATCTGCAGAACCCTAGTGTTCTGCATTTTTGTGAATTTTCCGCTCACTAGCATTTGGGAGAGACGGATTCCCTGGAGGTTTAGACCTCATGGTGGCAGTTTTCTTACTGCCAGTACCCGAACTCGGTTTGAATCGCGGGGGGAGCTGGCTTCGAGTAGTTTCGCCTTCCACACGGATCTTACAGGAGTTTCTTGGGCCACTGTGTGGCACCGCCATACTGTCAAGATCCATGGGCATGGGAGACTCACCTCGATGAGTCTGCTCTTTACCAGAATCACTGTTGGGAGCCATTTGAGCGCTCTGTGGAACCTCCTGTTGGGTTCCACTAGCTCCATGGATCCCCTGGTTGTCAGGATTCTTGGAGTTTTGAGACTTAGCGCCAGCGGACCCTTGATTCACTTTGACTTCGCTAGTACAGGCCTCAAAAATTTTTACCTCCATAGGCTGACTTGTGATTTGACGTTACCTCGGAGTTGTTCTCCTCAGCTGGGTTTCGCCAAACCGAAAATTTATGATGAAGTTCCTATTCGCGAGTTGACGCATAGAAGTTTCATCAATTGTTAGCCACCAATCCGCATGTGTCCCATTCGGATTAGTTCGCTGCAGGATTCGCCATTTAACAGTAACTAGATTCTCATTCTGACTCTCTATGAGTCTGATGTTCTGATTCTCTCGTTATCGAATGACGCGCTTTGTGGGAAGAAAGCATGATAGATTTCTGAACGCGGAATGTTGTTTGCATCCAGAGCAACGAGTCTTGATCCTTCCCATAGTGATAAGCCAGGAACCACTTCCTTTAACCACTCCGAAGTTTTCTGGTCTTTACAAGAAAGAACCAGGTACCCGGACTTATACGAGCAGTTAAAGAACTTAGGTTTAACCTGCTCGTTACGTTGTTGCTCTATGGCTATTAGTAAAGCATCTTGTATCGAATCTAGTTGTGCCGTACTCAGTTCAGTGAAGGGATAGTCCTCAGAGAGGATCCCAACTCTGATCTGACCTGCGGCCTCCCTGTAAGAGACACCAGTAGTGGAGTCCGAGGGAAGCTTGGTGGCTTCTCCCGTAGACCTCACTCTTGTTCCTCCCCTTCGAATTTTCAAGAGAAAATAGCCAATGGGTAATTTTCTACAGCTTTTTTTCTGTGATGCAATTTGATGTGAGACACTCTTTATAACACTTTTTAGGATTTAGGATTTATAGAATGCAAAAAATAATCAAATATCAGTAATCTGTATTTTGATCTTCCGCAAATCATCCAAATATTTCTTGTTACTCGTCTCATTCTAGCAGAAAACCGTCTGTAAGGCATCGATTCAAAACGAGACGATGCCAATTAGCATCTTTACTACATTTGTTTATGACTTAATTTGCGAAACGGTTAGACTTCCCAGCTTTGTTGTTTCGAACAGCACATCGGAAGCGTTAGCCGCTTGCCAGCATAGTAGCACAGAAATGCAAAAATTTAATTTCCCCTGTGACGTGCATAAATTTCTGCGACCACCACACGTCACACACCTTCAAGCTGCGGGAAAGAAAACAACGCAACGGTGATTAAAAATGATGCCAACCAGAGGAAACGTGAATCGAACAACCACAAAAAAAAAATTAAAAAACAAAAACCGGGTAAGTCAACCGCAAGTTCAACGAACCCGCGGCTGGCTGTTGCTGTTACATTCAGTCGTGGTTAGATGGAGTCCCCCGGGTTCCCAATTTACACACAAACAGAGCACTGCCGGCCGAAGTGGAAGGCAAAATTGGGGACCAACAGTAACTCTTTACCATCATCGTGTGCCTAGGCCTAGCAGTCAGTGCCAGCGGCAGCGGCGGCAACTCGCGCAGCGTGGAACTCGCTAAATTGTAGAAATGTACCGTTTAATCACTGCTAGCTATCGGCTTCTCCTTCTCGGTTCCCTTTTTTCTGCTGTTACTTGCTAGCTAGCTTTCCCCCCTCGAAGAGACTAAGGAGGATAGGAAAAGTTTGTCTTCCCTAGCCAGCCCGTCACAGTTTTGGCTGCGGTTTTGGTTGCCTTTTCACTCGCTGGATGCTTGCTTTTCTGTTTCTATGTTTATCATGCGCGCACCTTTTCACTGCATCCACCCAGCCAGGCAATCGTTTCGGTTTCCGCACGAGGCCAGCCCTTTTTCGGTGGATATTTGTTCTAGTATTCCTCCGCTACTCGGTTTCTTCTTCCGTTTGCTTTCGCTTCCGTAGCTCTACCACAGAAGATTGTGCTTTCGCGATCGCCGATGACTTTCTTGAATTAATGCGCTAGGAAAAGTGATTAGTTTCTATTTATTTAATTGGCTTTTGGTTTCTGCGCCACGAATTCGTCCACGAATTGACGTTCGAAGACTGCCCAACAATGGGAATACAACAAAAATTTATTACGAAATGCACTCACAGGTTTTCTGTAATGTATTTAGAGTACATATAAGTGAACATAGCATAGGACGGTAAATTTATATAATCTTTAGCTCCTACTGTTTTAGTAAAATTAACAAACAAGTTAATCCAATTTAATTTTTATTAATTCAAAGCCGATGAAGTCACTCGAGTTCAACGGAACTTATTGTTTACTAAATGCTCTCAAAAACATCAAAAACTCTGACGCATGCGTAAATCCCAGAAAATAACTCACAGCGACAACCTGTCATGCTGCTGTTTTTTTTTATTTGCCTGCAAAATTCGGTCATAGCTCGGCACGAGTGGCCGCATATCGGCAAAACAGCAAAGGATGATCCCGCGTGTGCAATTTTTGCGTCTCCCGCTGCTCCTGAATCGCCCGCTAGCCCGTTCACATTCTCTTTCCTCAAACTTTACGGTAGCATGCCCGCACGACCCCACCACACGCAGCATAGGGAAATCCCAGTTTCCTTTGCCGTCTTCCCGTCCGTCGTGGGTGCCACTTTTACCTACATCCAGAGAATTAATGAATCAACCGAACCGCACGATTCGATCGGTGTTGAAGGAAAGCAGGAACGAATGGGAGAACGGTCAGTCTATATGACATGGATCATACTGCATTTTTTTTTTTATTTTTGCTTTCCTTGCTTTGGTTTGATTTTGTTTTTAATTTGCTTTTCTCCAAGGTGTACGATAGGCAATGGCAATGAAAACGTTGTAAAGTAGAAAACTATTCTTCATTTTACTACTGGCAACGAAATAGGCAGATATGTTGGCAAAGTACCCCAATAGGGTGTGGAAATATCGGCGAGGTGAATGACCGTCCCAGCACGAAATAGATAATTACGCCAAAACATACGCAACGAAAGATTTGCTCTAATTCGGAAAGTAGATTGTTGTTGTTTTTCTGCTAATTTGCTCAACAAATTCGTTAAATTGGATGGCGGATGCCGTAAATGAATAATGCGAAAGAATGATCATTAGCATTACGGTAACGTTATTGAAAACAAGCATAAAGAAAATCGGGTTTTCACTAATTAATTTCTTAAATCAAGTTTGCTCCAAAATAACAAATAACGATTTACGATAACGATCGCCATTTTGCACTCTTGATTAAATATTTTACGCTAAGTGCCCTTTTAAAATTATATTTTCAATTTTAAAAATTTATTTGGATCATTTCAGTCTAAGTAACCGATTGCATTCTACTGCTTATTGGTCGTCAATATTGATGAAATTGCCCAACTTGTTTTCATATACTGTACGAAATTTTCAGACACACGCAGACATTGCACAATTCGTCGAACCTTATCAATTGGCATATGGGACCCGCTGTGTCTATCCTCTGGACCTCGAATCAATTTTTTGGATATGAATAATTCACATGTTGAAGCAAAAGAATACTTTCGAACGAGAAGCAAATAATGCCCGCTCTCACGGAAGTAAGTGTGAGCAGTATAGCAAAAAAGCAAAGCTTTGGATTTAACGGTCTTTCTAACACTTGACCCTTCATTATCGAGCCGGCTGATAGATCGAGTACAAGACACATACGGGGATAATGCAATGATCCTGACTTTATCTAGTAAGTACCGCCTAACCGAGATCTGAACATACGACGACTAGTTTGTTAGACCAGCATCGTACCTCGAAGCTAACTGGGCGGTAAGAAGCATAACATCCAACGCTTAGTTCACTTACGCAAGCGTATAACCTACACACACACACACACGGGTGCACAGCATCGTAACTGCTTTCTGCACAGCCCGCTCACGAAGCCAACTACTTGTGAGGTGCCTACAGCTCGTGAGTCCGGGCGGCACACTAGGATGTATGGATACATATTTTGCTGAAGTTTTTTCTTTCTTCTATATTTAAGGCCCTTGCTTATACACGCGGGTAAGAGTGTGTACCCGGGTGAGCGATCATGATCGCTGCAGTATCAATTGATCGTGCCTGATATCTAAATATACACTCACAAAAACTTTCAGTGCATTTTAAAATAAGAAAGGGAGTCTGAATGAGATATGGGTCATTCCACGTCAAGTGACCTAGAAAAAGTGCTAACTTGTAATCGACCTTCTCGAATTTGAACCAAATTTTGTCAGATTGTTCGTTTCAGGTCAGCAAGAAAAAATCTTAAGTTCGGTGCCAATTGGACGTTCCCTCGATTAATGGGAGTACCTTCATGTTTAATGAAACGTGGAAGCATGTATACAGTATATAATAAGTGTTTTCTTAACAGTATTGCCAAATTTTCCGTTTTTCTCAGTGTTACCCAGACTAGTTAAATCAATTTTAGTAAAATAACAGCAACAAACAAAACAAAAAAACAAGTTACGGACAAAAAGTTAGAATATTTTACGCCATTTTAAACTTATATTCCCACTATTGGTGTTCTGGATACTTTTCGTCGTATTTTATTTGTTTTTTTGTCGCCGTTTCGCCCTTTTTTGTTGCTATTACGCGTTGAGAATCGCGGCTAACACACTAACGGACGAACAACGTCACGTGCAGTGCCTTGTAAGTCGCAAGTGCCTGTCGTCGTTCCGTGAGTAAAATGAGTCACCGTGACCGCTCCTGATTCTGCGCAGCTCCTAATTCTGCGCATTTTTCTTTATATAAGTATTGCTAAACATTGTGCATAGCTATGATCATTGCGTTAATTTTGTCTGTCTATTGAATATTTAGTATTAGAATTTTTAGTATTAGTCTAAAGCAGTGGTGCCCAGGCATAGGCGTGGTGCGGGCCAAATCAGATCGCCTCATGAGTCCGCGGGCCGCAATAAACTTTGTCCATTCTTGCGCATGACAAAATGTAAAATAGGCGGTAGCCAAAGGCGATTTTTAGCAATCACCACAAGATTTAAACTGGAAAGCAATCAGATCTACAATATGCACGAGGTACTGCGACTGAACTGAGTGACCCCTGTGTCATCAAAAAAATTATGCATAAGTCCGCCATCCTTCAAATCAGTCCGCGGGCCGCACAAATCATCATGAAGGGCCGCGGTTTGGCCATCACTGGTCTAAAGTGTAAGGTCCAGTATGCAGAAAACCCGAATCAATTCGCCCGTCACGTTATCGAGAATAAAATATTTAAAATGAGGCAATCAAAATGATAACAATATTCCTTTGCCACCCGGACAGCACAAGAAGGCCGGATCATGGATTTAATTATGGTAATGGCTAATACCAGATTTTTTGGTGTGCTTTCAGCGTATAAAGACATAAACAGCATGGCAGCAGTATTTATTTTCACTTTTTGGGTGCGCAGAATTAGGAGCAAACATGCGCAGAATTATGAACATGGGCAAGAAAGTGCGCAGAATTAGGCACCGTGGATAGATTTACAAAACGAAAAATATACTCAATTGTTGTTCGACTTATAATTCCCATATTTTTTGCCAGATATTATAGACCGTAGCACTACACGTGACTGCTATCCACGTTGGTAATTTAAATCTAGAATACTTAGAATAGCGAAAGAATCATAAAAATGACTTAACTGCGCAGAATATGGTACGTTCACGGTAGATTAAAACTTCTCAATTCGGTGGCTCGATCACCGACGAACCGACATGACATCTCATACATTTTCCTTAAAAAACTTGTGTCCGAAAATTTGAATCAAAATATGTTAAACAGTAACACCATCTGCACAACGAATCGCTATTTATCCTGCAAAAAGTAGCGAACGGGTTTGACAGAAAGTCATTCACTAATTATGTGTGACCGTCACGAAAAAATAAAAACACACGAGGTGCACAAGTGAATGTAGCTTTATCCTTTGTTTATGCAATACACAAAGAATTACCGGGTTATTTCAGTTATTCATACAGATTTCCGTTGGAAAAAACTGAATTTTGCATAAATCTGTCTCCCGTACCTTTGTAAATCTTTCTGCTATTTGACATAAGCGATCGCTCGCTTGTAAGCAAGTGGTCGTTTGCTTGCAAGATCTTGTGAATCAAAAATGAAACGCCCGTGTCAGTTCGTCAGTAGTTCGATTGCAATTTGAAGCTACGTCGCTCTCTTAATAAGGGGGTTGTGTAGTCCCCTTTTGTCTAGCGCCTCTATGGTTCAAAGGTACATTAGTACCAGCGAGCCTCATGCCCTGGCAGGTGTTGTGGGTTCGAATCTGGTTATAATGTCAGATTATGGCTTGTTTCGACTCATGCACCTTTCAGCATTGCACAAAATGTAGGAGTCACAATGACTGTTCGTTAAGCGTAGTTACTAAACACAGGTGAGAGGGGGGCTCTCACCTTTCCGCTCTTTCTCCTTCACTCTATAATTTCATTACTTTCTTCTACCGTTGTTTTCATCATCCTGTTTGTTGTCGAGAAAACTAAAATGTTGTCTTTTTGCTCTCTTTCGTCGTTCATTCGTCGCCTTTCTTTACTAGATTCACCAGTTATTTAGACATTTTGACTGGTGAGTAATTCTCGCTGAAACGGGGCCAGTATTGACACGAGGTCTTCAAATATTGGAACTTTTGCGCTTAATTGATTGAAAATGGTTAAAAAATAAGAATTACATTTTTGATATTTCGAAATAGTGGACCCCTCGTTTGCCAAGAGGTCTAACAGGTTAAAAAAAGTTGAATTTTGAGCAAACCTTGAGATCTATATCATGTGATATTTCATAAATTTGTCATGAAATAACTAACAAATGGCCCGGTTCTGTAAAGAAGAAGAACAGGGCTTTTTAAATGGAATAAAAAATTTTTGGCGGCCATCTTGGATTTGGTCGCCATATTGGATTTTATAAAAATAATCACCGTTTTTGCCATGAGCCCTCCACCCAATTTTTATTTTGAACCAAATTGACCACCATTTTGAATTTTGACCACCATTGGAAAGCTGAGAAAAAATGCTACAAAAACCATTCATAAAATTAGGTGTGCAATGGCATTAACTGAATAAAGCAACCAGTTATTTTCAGCAAGGTTCACAATTTTCATATAATTATTGTGATATTTCCAAAATTTGCTATGAAACAAACTATAAACGACACGGTTTTGTGAAGAGGAGAGATAGGGCGAAATGAAAAAAAATAGGCGACCATCTTGGATTTGGCCGCCAGGTTGGAGTTTTACAAAAAATTGCCGTTTTCGTCATGATCCCCCCAACCAATTTTAATTTCAAAACCACTAACGGAAAGCTGAGAAAAAATGCTGTTAGAAACGTTCCACCAAAATTGTATTTCATTTGAAAGCCCTGTTCTTCTTCTTTACAGAACTGGGTCATTTGTACGTTGTTTCATGACAAATTAATGAAATATCACATGATATAGATTTCAAGGTGTGCTCAAAATTCAACTTTTTTTGAAACTGTTAGGCCCCTTGTTGAACGAGGGGTCCACCATTTCGAGGTATCAAAAGTGTAATTCTTACTCCGTGTCAGTAGCGGCCCCGTTTCAGCTAGAATTACTCAACTGTGCGTCCCATCCTTGATTCAAATACCTTTGAATTTTAAAATAAAATTTAAAAAGTAATATAATACCGGATACAGTTGAAATGGATTAAGTTGAATTAATTCAATTACGAAAACGATTAGTTAGGCCATTGCAAATCATTTTCAAAGTTTTTGTCACCCTCCACCTCCCCCCCTCCCCCCTCCTCTTTGGAAATTGGCTTGAATAAAAAAATAATTTGTAGGATATGAGTCAATTTTTTTTATAAAATCAACTGTCTGGGAGCTCTACAGTTTAAAAAACTCGTAAAATGAGTGTACGAGTTGAGTTAACGCTTCCAGCACGAAACAGAAACGGAAATTCGAACAATGGAATTTCCTAAAAATAAAAAATAAGAAAACTTATCCAATTTAATTCTACTATGTGTATTTTATTCAATGACAGATACGTATTTTGCCTACGACTTGCAGGCTTCCTCAGTGTCTGTTTTCGAACTCGAAAACAGTCGAAAAACAGTAGTTCGAAAACAGACACTGAGGAAGCCTGCAAGTCGTAGGCGAAATACGTATCTGTCATTGAATAAAATACACATAGTAGAATTAAATTGGATAAGTTTTCTTATTTTTTATTTTTAGGTTTCGTATTCTACTGAG
Organism: Sabethes cyaneus; assembly: GCF_943734655.1. Classification (NCBI taxonomy): domain Eukaryota; kingdom Metazoa; phylum Arthropoda; class Insecta; order Diptera; family Culicidae; genus Sabethes; species Sabethes cyaneus. Next base: position 169,784,989 of record NC_071354.1, on the reverse strand, counting down.
ACGCTCCAAAAACTTCAGTCAATGGAATTTCCGAAAATCGTCCAAAAAATTTCTTTTTCTTTTTTGGCTTTTTTCGCAGATTTTTGCATAGAAAATAATAACGTATATATTATAAGCAAGAATAGATACGGTTTTCACGTTCAAACTTTAAATAAAAATGCTTAAAACCCATGCTTTTTTTACTTGATTAAAAAATTCACTTTGTTTTTTTTTCGACCCCCCCCCGCCTTCAGTGTCCGAACACCGGAAGGACAAAAACTTTTTAAAATATTTGTAACGGCCTTATTAGACTTTCGTATCCCAATTCGTATTCATTAATTGTATATCTATGAGAATAATCTCTTCACTATCAATATATTCAGTATTTTCATCTCAATAACATCGACAAATAGATAAACTTATCGGCAACTCTCTTTGGTCGCGCAAGTATCTTAAACCTGACTGCATTGCATTCAAAAGAGTTCAACAACCTCGTAGCCTTCATCCACACGGCCAAAACAGTGACACAAATTTTTTTCTCTTTTTTGCTTCCACTCTCACAACTTCCCGCGTTGCTGTTTGTACAAATCTTCGAATGGCATAACAGTACCGATCGTGGAAAATACCTACCGAAGACAATACCAAACCAGCTAAGCCGGGCGCGGTGGCGACACGACGCACGGTGCGCACCATCATTGTCGTCGCTCGTCGCCGCTCATCGCCTTCCTGCTCACTTGAGTTTGCAATTTCTGCGGAAGTGCGATGCCATCGATCTCGTCCACGACTACGACGACGATGATGACGGGCGGCTGCGTGATTCAGTGTAGTAATCTTGTCTGCACCAAGCTATTGTCAGCGTGCAATTGAGTTCATCGAACGCGAGATGTTATTCAATTTTCCCACCCAGCGAGCTGGTAAACTTTTCCTTGTAACCCATAAATTAGCAATTCAGACCGACGTTTTCCATCACACGCTCGAACGTTGGCGCTTACGCTTATGGTACTTACAATACAAGCGTGATGAAAAATAGGAAATTTTCTCAACCTGCCGTTACTGTTTGTTTCATTAAGCACAAGATAAGGGTTTGAACTGTAATTGTGTGTTAGTGGCTCTAGAACCAACACAAAATGTTATGTTCTTTCTGAGTCATTTTGTTATAAGATTTTAAAAGAATTACAACTTTTGATAAACATTTCATCTTTTCATTTAACCATCAAAGCTGAATCAAAATTTCAAATCCAAAAACCAAATATAAAACATTAATAACGACATCCATGGTCTGGATGTACAAGAAATAACAAATTATGCCTCCAGTACCTCGGTTGTTTGTCGCTAAGTCGGACACGAACAAAAGGCCAACAACGATTGATGGATTCGCGGAAATCGGACTACTGACTCACTGTTACTGTTCGCGATTTGATGAGCATTTTTCTTGATTGCTGTTGCTGTTTCCTCTTCTCCTGCCGAGCCGAGGAGCCGTGGTAAGGTAGTGCTTGCCATTTGGAGACTTGGCCTACACTTTCTTCTCACCTAGTTTCACACACGGCTGGGCAAACGCAGTGTTGCAAGCAGGAAAATAGAAACATGTAAGTGAGGTGAATGCATCACTCACTGGTGTAGATCAACGAATGGTTGACGGCTGGCTTGGGATTTTGATAATAACTGTAATGTAATATCTGTGATAAAAAGACATCGAATAACGACCAAAATTCGACGGAAATGACATAAACATGTGACGAAAAGTCGTCAAAAAGTCAACAAAAAAGCAAAAGTCGACAAAAACAAAACACTTAAAAAAGCAACAAAACGCATCAAGCATGCAAACATATAAGACGAATATACTTAACACTAGATTTATCAAAATCAAGATGCACCAGACCAGTGATTGACTGGTCGTGTAATTTCATTTCAAAATTGGAGCCAGTCCCGGTGTATTGGTTAGCATTTACGCCTCTCACGCCGAGGACTCGGGTTCAAATCCCAACCCGCAGAAGTCACGAACGATCTAAAAGTGTTAAAATGACTCTAATCTAACAAAAAGAGAAAAAAAATCAAAAATCCTACAACACATAGTCGGTGTTTAATAAGACCGGACCAAGTCGCCAAATTTAAAAATAAGAGTTTTATTGAAAAGAAACAAGTAGTTTAAAAGTTACGCTTAAAAAACGTGTCTAGATAAGATAATAATTATTGCATGTTTCTCAGAGATCGCCAAACCGATTTATGCGGTACTAGTCTCATTTGGAGGGTAATATAGTCGGATAGAGCACTTTTGATTTGTTTTTTATTGGACTTTTAATTCGAAAGATATGAGCAATCATATAAAACACATGTCAACGTTATTTAAAAAACCCGAATTAATCCACCTAGCGGCGTGACCTAGCCTTTCTACTACCACAATAATCACTATTTAATTTCTCAGGAACATCTATAATTAACTTGACTATATTTTTAAATATGCGTTCCGTATTCCTCAAAATCCTTATTTGCCAGTAAAATTCACAACGTATTGCGTAGAATAATTATATTTTCTTTCCTTAGATGCGTAAATACTTGTAAGCGTCATTTATGTTACTTGATGAACACCTTATTTAGTTTTATAATATTTACGTGGTTTATCGAGAAATAATGTAAACACAAAAGATAATTTTTACAGACTTGAATGAATATATATAGAAAATTAGAAATTAACGCTCGAACGGGTCTACAGACGGCCTTAACTTTCGGGCTTCAGAGCCATATACGAAACTTGTTTTGAATCATGTGTTCATAGCAGATTTTTTGATATTTTGATATTAATACCATTCGTTCAAAAGTTAGCATCTTTGAAAAACAAGAGTTCAGAAAAATTATTATTATACTTCGCTTTTGAAGAAAAAGGATATTGACAACAAAATGATTAATCTCAAAATTTTACTATTAGTTTGCTTGGCTTCAATTTTGCAATATATCTGAATTAGAAAAAATAACTAAATAGAGCATTAGATATGAAAAAGAGAAATTGAACTTTTTCTTAGCTGGCGCTCCTTCAGATAATTATTTTTGCATGAAAATCAAAACTTAAGCTTCTTTTGAATGTACCTTCCTGAAAAGATAGTCATTAGCTTGATCGCATCGTTTTTACAATGTTAGAGGGTTAAGAAAACAAAATGAGGTCGAAAAATAGTGCAAAAGCTGCGCCATTAACATGCTTGAGAATGGGAAATATGATCGATATGATTCCCAGTGCTTGTCTTTTTTTGATTTATTTATTAAAACATGATACATGACATAAGACATCTGTCCTTTAAAATGTCACTAACGAAAACAAGTCTTACAAAATTACTACCGTGCAACGTGTACTTCCACTTCCAATTTTTCATATAACATTTCTAAGCTCTAGTATCTATTGATTGAAAAGAGCATCTATTGATCAAACAGAATTTGTTTGAAATTTTTATAAATTTATTTGGAAAAATCGACTCACTAATATTTTTAATCCTATACACTACTATACCTACATGCTTAAATTAACTGCTTTTCTTGTACAATTGTGAGTAACAGCAAGTGAACAAAATGACAATTGAAATCTGAAATCAAAGAAAAGAAAAAGCTTTTCGATTGAATCCCACTATTTAATATTTTTTGCAACAGATACGTAGTTCGCCTACGACGTGCAGGCTTCATCAGTGTCTTATTTCAAAGCGTATACGTATCTGTCGCGAATAAATAATAAACAGTGAAATTTAGTCGGTAAAAGTTTTTTCTTTTCTTTAATTCCAAATTTCGTATTCCACTAAGAGGCTTCAAAAACTTCAGACAATTGACATGTTTCTCACTTTTCTTGAATTTCAATGCAAATTTAAAAATTGCAAATTGTCATCACGTACGCATACATACATACGTACATACATACATACATACATACATACATACACACATACATCACACACATTGCATACAATCAACATTTGTTTTGATTTCACACGTTTTAACGGTTTAATATACGGTGCTTAAGTGTGCTTACGGTGCTTAAGTTTAAATAACTTTTGAATGAACCGTCCGATTTTAAATAACTCGGTTTCGTTTGATAGATCTCAGCAGTTATTTTCAAATAATAATAAAATGTGTGATGCTTTTCATTGAATTAATGCTTATATATTACAAAAATATGTTTTAAATACTATTTTTTCACATTTCTTTATTTAACTTTCAAACTACAAGTCCAATCGTCATGAAATTTGGAAGTTAAGGGTTTGCAAGGTTCCTCTTTCATATGCAATCAATTTTGTTCAAATCGGTTAAGGGATCTATGAGATAATGAAGTCCCATATTTTTCGTATTTTTATACATAACTTTTGAACTAAAAGTCCGATCAGTATGAAATTCAATAGCGACCTATGGGACACCTAGACCTTTCATTTGACACTAAGAACATTAAAATCGGTCCAGCCATCTCCGAGAAAAGTGAGTGAGATTTAAAGCGTCACATACACACACACACACACACACACATACATACATACACACACACACACACACACACACATACATACATACACACACACACACACACACACACACACACACACACACACACACACACACACACACACACACACACACACACACACACACACACACACACACACACACACACACACACACACACACACACACACACACACACACACACACACACACACACACACACACACACACACACACACACACACACACACACACACACACACACACACACACACACACACACACACACACACACACACACACACACACACACACACACACACACACACACACACACACACACACACACACACACACACACACACACACACACACACACACACACACACACACACACACACACACACACACACACACACACACACACACACACACACACACACACACACACACACAGAAAACAGAACAGAACGCACAGTGGGACCAAACCTCAAAAATATGCGTAATTTTTCAACGGGTGTGTCTTTGGAGAAATTATTAATAAAATATGACGCATCTTTATGCATTATTAGGATGACCCTGAATCCACTTATTAGGGTGATACAAATTTTATCATACAAATGGTATCATAGCGGGTTTTCGAAATCTAAAAAATTATTAAAATGGCTCCCATTTTTTTCATAATAAACATGTATTTTTTCAAGCTCATAAAAAATTGAAAAACCAAGTAACCAAAAACGACTACGTAGGGTTTATTTCTAATTCCCGTCGTAGTAAGTAAAGCCATTCTAATTTTCATCATTTGTTGGATGGATTTAATGAATACTCCAAAAGTTCTTGTACTGATTTGACTAAAACACACTTACCTTCCGAGCCGTGAACTTCGTGAAATCACTGAAAAGCGATTAAAGCATATTATTGAAATTACGCAACTGACTTTATTTCTTAAATTCGTCGTACTGTTTTAAAATCCGCCCATCAAAATTTTTATCGTCCGAACTAAAAATTACAACAATGTTTACGAAGCTAACGCGCATGTGTTTGTGTAGGACGGCATGACAAATGCTATTCTGCAGGCCAGGCAAGTTTTCCTGGCTGTAGATTAACGACAATTTATGAATGACGGAAATTAAAACGATTAGTCGATATTTTCTTCTTCGTCGTACGAAAAAATGTACGAAATTTGGCTGGTAGGACTTCTTTAATGATAAAAAGCATTTAAATAGATCTTAGCTCAGTTTGATTGATCGCGTATGATAGACAACAAACTAAAATATTAGGAAATAACTAATTTTGCATTGTGTGTCATGAAAATGCTGATATTTTTAATAATTTGTGTTGGATTGGACGGGAATGGGCAATTATGACGAAGCAGCAACATACCCCACCAATTTACCGTGAAAGCAGATAATTCCGATCAGTTCCTAATTCCAATCACTCAACCAAAGTGAACGATTTTTAAAAATTGAATCAAAAATAAAAATTGAATAAAAAATAAATTGAATCAAAAGGAAATTTATAAAGGTTTTATTGCGGTATTAATTATTAGTTCTGGTTTTATTGTGGTATTGCACAATACCAAGAAAATACAAGTCCAAACGCACTTATAGCTAGCTAGAAAACCATAGTAAAACTGCTAATAAAGCAAATTTATGTGCAGTGGTTGCTTATATTACCACGTTAAAACTTGTTGGCTATAAGGACTGTATCGAAAAGTCTTTAGCAACATATATCCCTGAATAAAAATTAAATACGATTATTATTTCAATTTTTGCTTTCAGTTTATTGAAGATCAGTACGACTTAAAACAATCACATGGCTTACATTAGTCATAAAGTTAGGTTCTAAGAAATGAGCGCACTTTTGATGAAAGTCCTCCCAGCAAATTCTGCACACTAGCTTTTGTGCATTTCCAGGATGCTGCTGTTCAATTTTACTTGCATTTTTCCAAGCTTTGGGAAACTGTTCTTTCCTTCCTTCAGATCCTCTTCACAATCGACCAGTAACGTTGAATTGGTCAGAGATCTGGACAATTTGGTGGATTGATGTTTTTCTCAACGAATTGGATATTATTGTCTGAAAGGCACTGTAGTACAGGCTTAGCGCAATATACAGATGCCAAATACGGCCAAAAGAGAGGGGGAGACTGATACTGTTTGTAGAGGGGTCACAATATTTTTTACAATTATTCATCTTTGTAAATTTGAGCATTTATTGCACACTTTGTGAAGAAAATACGCATCGCAGACCATACGTACAAATAGCGTACCATACTAAAACCTTTTGTCCAAACTTTTCCAGCGCAATCGTGCTGCTGGTATCGTCCACCACCTCGTCCGCCGATTTCGTGAAGAATTTCGGCCCTGGAAGCGCTTTTGAATCCTGTTTGACGTAAGTTTCGTCGTCCATATAGATGCACTTCGTGCCGTTGTCTATTATCCGTTTATAGTTACCGTGCCCTTATTTAGGCTCGAGATTATTGCTCTCCGGATTTCTTAGATACCTAATGATTCTTGTGTGTCTTTACGGAGTTCCTGACCTTGATTCACTGAATTATCGCAGTGCTTGTTTTAAGTATTTTAGCCAAATAAGACGTTGTTACCAACCGGTGTCGTTTAATAAGAGTTATTACTTCAGAATCTACCGGAGGTTAACTGGAACCAGATTTTCTTCCGGACCAAGGCAGATCCTTCAAAGTTAACTCTTCCTTATTTATCAATGATATTTTTACGCTTGTGTGGTGCACTTTAAACCGTTTTGCGATTTGGTTGATAAAAAACACCGTTTTCGGTGCACCAAGTGTGCAGAATTTTTTTTTCTGATTTCAAGATCAATCCGAGGCATAGCGAAAAGTAAAAATCAGAGGGGTTGTGTACAAGACACGACCGCATATATAGGTGACGCAGGACTACGTAAGTCTCTTTGTAGTGATAGTAGCATGTATTCATGCTTGTAATCATTCGATTCTTCATGTATACATGCTATATGCAACATATATACATGCTATATGCGTTGTATGTAACATTTATCAAAGTAGTAACATTGCATACGTTCAATTCTCAAAAGATTGCGCTTTTGAAAACAATTTAACAAAATCAAGAACACAAACTATTATTTTCCTGCTACCTTACTGAAATTAAAGATTGTTTTTATTATCAATGGTTTCCCACGTTGAAGGGATTTCACCAATTCAATCCTATTTTATCAACAGCATATCTTTTCACTACACTTCTAATGAAACGGCAAGCATGCGTCTTCATACAGAGCCGTATTATAACCGAACACTACAGCTGTAGCACATTTTTCCAACACAGATATCAAATTCGCCGAGGTTTAATCGTCTCGCAGTAAAGAATTTGCGATCTGTTGGGACAACGAACTTGTGTCATTTTTTCTGGCACACTTCCCTAACACAGACATCAGATTGGACTAGGTTTAATCGCGTTCGTAAGAAATCTGTTGGCACGAGGGGGCTTTGTCACTCTCTCTGGCGTACTTCCCAAGCAAGGACATCAAAATGGTCTAGGTTGAATCGCGGTGTTAAGAAATCTTGTTGAAATGAGGAAACTTTGTCACTTGTTTTGGCTTACTTCCCAAGCACAGATATCAAATTGGTATAGGTTTAGATCATCGTAAAGAATCTTCCAACCAATCACGAAGCGAGAATTCTGGTAAAACATATGTTCATTATTTTCAATTTTTCAATAGTTCAACATCAAGAATCCATACTTTTCTTCATTTGGGTCAATTCTTAGAAGATTTTCCGATCGATTGGGGTAAGAATATTGAAAATCGATCGGAAAACCGCTGAGCTATTAGCGCTCAAAACCTTTCATTTTTCGTGACGCTCGCATTTTTCGATTTTTTGGAATGACACCCTATCTCAAAACTTACCGTAAGACGTAGTCCTACGTCAAAAATAATCGAAACAAATCGATTGCACAACTCTTTTTAGATATTTAAGCAAACTTTTGTCTGCACGGACATAAAAATTACTTCGCCCATTTTTGAGTAAAATCATTTTAAAAGTTGCTAATTACTTTTCGATACAGTCCTTAAATTTAATTTTTTTTGTAACAAGTAGCATGGGTCGCTATTGAAAATGTTCATAATTTCATAATTTTTTCGTGTGTGAAAATCTTACCTAAGAAATTATTAAACACCCTTCCCCCAAAATAAGATTTTGTAAGATTTTGCGAAACCCTCTCTCCAGCCATTATGCCTTACGTAATTATATGTTTTATTGCAAGTTTTGGAAATATCACAATAATTATATGGAAATTGTGAACCTAACAGATAATTATATCATAAATTTATTGATTTTTTCAGCGAAACAAAAAATAGCTATAGATCATTGATTGTTTCATTTAGTCAATGCCAAGGCACACATAATGTGAGAAATGCATTTCATAGCATTTTCCCTCAGCTTTCCATAGTTGGTCTCAACAAGAAAATCGCTTGGGGACTCATGGCAAAAACAGTGCTTTTTTGACAAAATCCAATATGGCGACCAAATCCAAGATGGTCACACAAAACAAATTTACTACATCGGAAATCCCTGTTTTTCTTCTTAACAGAAGCATGCCATTTGTTGGACGATGCACGTTCAGCTGGTGTTCGTCGGGATTGGAGAACGGCAGCCCAGGACCGACAGTACTGGAGGACCATAATTCGTTCGGCATAGGATCGGTAACGGACCTCAGCCACTAAAGTAAGCCATTTGTTAGCTGTTTCATAGCAAATTTAGGAAATATCAAAAATTTAAAGGTGCCATCGCTGTTTATAGAAACTAGTGATAAAATCAACGCTAAATATTACAGCGATAATGCTTCAAAGAACCATTTGCTTCCCATCGTCGAAAAACACTCCAAGAATGTACCATACTAATTCAAATAAGAATCTGCACCGTCCCGCCAGATGAAAGCTACACAGGGTTGGTGTGAGGACAATTTTCCATGGGGTTACATGGTAGGCAAACAAGGAACCACCAAACGATTTAGTGTGGATACTTTCAAGCCATGTTTGGAGTAGATTTGGGATGAAATGGCTCAGGATATCGTGCGTGCCAGCTGTAATGATTTTTAACAACGATTGCGGCTTGTAATCAAAGCAAAGGGAGAAAGATTTGAACTGGACTGATTTAGGACAAATGTTATGGACATACATACTTAATACGAAATACACTCAAAATTAAAATTTATGCTAGCGTCTTATTTTTATGATCATTTACTTTACTGGCAGTTATTACTACTGACCCTGAATATAAAACCATTTCGCCATAACTCCGGAACGTCTGGTCGGCTCTTCATCTAACTTGGCAAGCATATTCCTGGATATAACGGAATTAACACAGGAAGATTGTCAAAAGGGGAGACAGTCCCTAACAAGAGGGGAGTAAGAGCAAAAATAAGTAAAAAAGGGTTATATTTCACTTGCATTCGGACTGATAACATGTGTGCGGAGCCCGTACACATGTGATCTCATTTTCTCGTGTGATCTCGGTTTTCGTTCTAACGAACACACTTGCATATGGGTCATTCCACGTCAAGTGTCCGAGTGCCATCCCAAGCAACAATATGAGTTTTATTGCACTCTTATGGTGGTCTTCAAGGCCAATTTTGGTCTTAAATGCCATCATAAGAGTGTAATAAAACCCAAATTGTTACTTGGGATGTAATCGATCTTCTCGGAATTGAACCAAATTTTGTCAGATTGTTCGTTTCAGGTCAGCAAGAAAAAATTCTAAGTTTGGTGCTGATTGGACGTTTCCTCGATTAATGGGAGTACCGTAAAACGGGGTAACATTAATGATTGATCAGTTCAGGAAAGTTGGCAGAAGTTATTTATTTCACTCATTTATGCAAATGGTCCATTTGAACAATGTTACCCCGTTTTACGGTACGTATATTTTTAATGAAAAGATACGTTTTTGTCAAATCCTCTTATTCCTCTTATCTTTTGCTTATATCTCTGGAAATACTAGGTTTAGAAAGACTATTTTATCATGACTCCAAAAGAAATTGTCCAAGGTATTCGCTGTCAAATATTTTTAAATTCGATTTAAAAACTAAATTTGCATTTTTCTCTCAATGAGTACAATTTGATTTCAAAAATTCCAATTCCATCGTATTCCTTGATTCAGTACATTGCCATTTCCAAGACAGGTATTTCTAAGCCATCACCTATAGTTTGGCTAGAAAAGTTTGATCTCGTTTCTACAAAACGATCTTGGAGATGGTTAATATGTGTTTTGACCGAGAAGAGCATCATCGCATTACGCCAAAAACACAATCGTTCTTGAATACCCATTCGATCCCATTTGTACCCAAAAACCACAACCCGACAAATCTGCCTCAGTGTCGCCCAATCGAAGATTTCATCGGGACTTTGAGCTTCTTGGTATACAAACATAACTGGAGAGTAACGAATTGCAAACATTTGATTGGTAGAATCAAGAGATGCATTCGCAAAGTTGACATGACGACCGGACAACGCTCCTGTTCCGACATCAAACGGAAGCTTAACCGAACAGGTGATTAGGTACTTGATTTCTGGACTACAGAAAATGTTTTGTTTTATGCTAAATTTTAAAGAAATGACGGGGTGCGTGCCCAGCGTGCTCCAGCCTGGGCATGCCAGTGATTTGAATACAAACCCTGTTGCCTAAGCTTTCGTATGAGACCTCAAAATGAATTATATTTTAGTAATCGATCGAAATCTGGTCTAAGGAAAGGGATGGTTGTGCTCTTTTTTTTATACGTTTTGCCTGCAGGACATCAACTTGTTTTAGGTTCAGTCGAAACAAATAATCGGGACGGGATGGCTTAGTTTCTTTTTCCTGAAAACGAAGTAAACGAAATCACAGGTATATGAAATCGTCTTCTGGGACAAGGGAAACAAATAGTGCGCTTGCGTGTGATTGGTTCAAAATTGCAAAATCTTATTTTTAAACAATTTTGATTGTTCACCAATTGCATAATGGCTAAAATTGTCACATAAAAAATGGTGCACATTTTTTCCATTCAACGACACATTAACGATCGAATTGCATTCATTGATAAGAGTTATTAACTTACAAAATCTATCATTTTTTCGTAACGCTCAATTTTTTTGGTTTTTTGGAACGATCCTCTATTTTCGCTCTCTTCCAGTAAGATATAATCCTACATCAAAACAAAATGGTTCTAAATGCCATGGCCTATGTTAAGGTTAGAGACAGAAAACATCCCCAAATGAATGTAGGACAACTTTCAAAGGCAACTAATTTAGGATGAATGAATGTAGAACGCCAGTTCTTCTCAATATTTTATTGTTTTTATAAAAGACATCTGAACCAACTAGTTTTTATTATATCAAGCCTTTACAAACTGTACAAACAAAGACATAAGTTGGCACTCTTCTTCAAATATGTTACCCTGCGGGGCTCAACTTGCGTTTGCAAACGGCAGTTTTGCAATCTCTGACCTTTCTCCGCTGCAGCCAGTCCAGTTCGAGTTAAATACAAATCGCAATCATTACTCCACACTCTCGGCCTACCTGGCCAAGAGCATCATCAGTTTGTTACGCGAACTAGCAGAGCCATAGCAGCGCGATTTCGCGGTTAAGGTCTACATCACATTACAGCTTTTCTTCCATCTTCCATTTGCTCCAAGCGTTCGTTCGTCGCTGATTGCAACACGTTGGCATTTGCAGCTCCATGCTTTCCACACGGCGACGATGCATCGGCAGTCAGGCAGGAAGGCAGGCAGAGCTCTTTCGGGGTTACTCGGGGCCGTTGAACCAGTTACCTAGTGCTGAATCCCATCAACATTTCTCTTTGCATAGCTTTTTCTACTCTCAGTGAATGTTGCAAACAAAAGACCGTGCTATTTACGCTCTTTCTCTTCGGTTGGAGCCAATGAAAACCAAGCGTCTCCTTTTGCGCCAATCTCCTCGATCTATTACACTAGCCTTTCCGCGAAGAGTTCGACTTCCTTGAGTGTGTACTATCGAACCGGTTTTAGATTACTGCATAATACTTAAAGACCGGTCAGACGGTTCGGTTCAAGCTAGAGCCGATTTCGTAAGACCGTCGTCCTCTTAGGATGATGACGTGAAGTCTGACGGTTCCTAGAGGTTAGCAGCAAATTATGATCGAATATGTGATGTAAATTATATCTTTCATTAGTCAGACAGAGTATGAAGATCAAATACGGGGACAGCTGTGTCGTGTCGAGGAGGTGGGTGGTTCGCTGCATTGCATGACACTGGCTGCGGATAAAAACCAACGGTAAATGTAGGGCATCACAATGAATGCTGCTACTGCATCATAATGAAGGGCTGGTCGCTAATGCTTCGATACACTGTGGCAGTGGGTAGTAGGAAATAGACAGTAGACAGTAGACCAGCAATGGCGGCAGCAACAGTTGTTTTATGACCGATTATAATTGCTATGTAGGGTTCGCGTTTGCAGCGTAAAAATAAACAGCTGGAATCGTGATCACGCTTGTAATGTGTACTTTCGAAGTGCATTTGCAGAACTAACTACGATGCAGGTCATTCCGGGTTTTGATAAACCGTAAAATTTTAGACATGTTTTATCAAAATAAATTATCTTTTATAGTTATGAATAATCAAGCAAAGCAATCACATCTTACAAAAAAAGAAGCTGGAACAAGTTCCACCAAAACCGTGTAAAACTTTATTCGTCAAATCGCAAAACCAATCACATATGAGCATGAGATGAAGAATCGGAAAATTAGTACAGCCTATTCAGCCGAGCCAAGTCTATGAGAGCCAAACGCTCGCTGGCTGCGCTGCTAATGCTGGTACTGGTGCTGGGTAGGCAAACGAACGGAAAGTTCAATGACTCCCGTTGACCAGCGATGTTCCACATTTTGGCTAGCTAGACGCCGCAGGCCGAACTGGTATGTGTCTGCTGCTGCTGCTGCTGCTGCGGTTGTGCCGCGAATTTGCCGCGATTCAATCGAAGCTGGAACGTGGCGGACGTGTGCGCCACTGGAAAGGGATCGGCCGCCGCTGGTCTGCGCGGCGACTGCCGAAGTGGAACAAAAAACTTCAACCGAGCCACGAACTCGATCGAATGGATGGGTTGGTTTGTTTCGTTACCTACCAGGGGCAGCAGGATTTTGACGTCTTCATCTTAATTATGGGTTATTCTTCTAGATAAATGGGTGGCATCTAAGCTGGTCTTTGTTTTGCCAGAATATTTAAACACTTTGCATTTTTTGCTTCTGTATGATTTAAATTGGCGCGGAGAAGAGATGATTTCGAGAGTCATTTATTTCTTATATTCATTCTCAGATATTTTTTTTACAAAATGAATAACTCTAGCAATTATTTTTTATTATATTATAAACTAGCTGACCCGACAAACTTCGTATTGCCACAAATTAACCTGTGTTGTACATAAATCATGAAACTCGGATGATCTTTGTCACAATCTCGAGTTTTGCAAGCCCCCCAGTGGGCGGCGCTTCCGACGGCGGGTCACCGGCAACACTCGCGACTGTCTCGTCCTGAATGATCTAGTGTTACTATAGATAGTTTTTGTGGTCTTGTATTGACTAATGTTTTATGGAAGAGTCTCGAATTTCTCGAGTTCGATTAGTTTTTGAGTTCTTATTTCTTATTTCTTATTAATACCATCACAGCCACAATAAAGGATTCCTGGAAATAATTTTAATTATTTCTAATCAAAGAAATAATTCAAATTATTTTCTTGTCTGTATTAACATTTGCAAAATATCGGAGATATATTGCAAATGTTCAATCGGCCAGGCCAACTGTGAAGTATTGCCGCAAAGACGATCATACGAAATAAATCTTGTTTGAATAATTTATTCATACAAAGATGCACTTCAAAATCAGCAGGGGAAGAAAAAACGGGGACGTCTCGTACCAACCGTTTCTGATTAACTGTAACTTTGTTTTCGTTGTGAGTATCTTTGCTAATAAAGGTTAAATGATACTCCGGACCCTCGGGGATGAACTTTTGGCCTTTAGGCCAAAAGCCCGGCTGCAATTAGCCAAGGTTATAGTGCCTTATTTCGCTCTCTGAAAATAGATTAATCTCACCAACTACCAAAAATATTAGTTCCAATTAATCCTTTCAAAAACGATATTGAGAGAAATTCATCAAAAATAAAAAGCTTTCACTCACCTGTGTTATAATCCAGATTCCTCAACTACTGGTGAAAAGATATTTGTATCGTCGTTCAAATATCGTCGAGTTCGATTAGTTTTTGAGTTTCGCAAAAATTTCTGTTTTATTTATATGAGAGTCCATATCCCCCTACCACAGGGGTGAGAGGTCTCTAACTATCGTAAAATGAATTCAAGACTCCAAAATCTCCCACATGCCAATTTTGGTTCCATTTGCTTGATTAGTTCTCAAGTTATAAGGAAATTTGAATTTCATTTGTATGAGAGCTCCCCTCTTAAAAGGGAAAGGGGTCGTAATTCACCATAGACAAAAATTCTGCCATCTAAAACTCCCACATGCCAAATTTGGTTCCATTTGATTGATTAGTTCTCGAGATAAGAGGAAATTTGCATTTCATTTGTATGGAAGCCCACCCTCTTAAAGGGGAGATGGGCCATAACACGCTTTCTAAAGAAAAGAGGGGTCTCAATTCACCATAGAAAAAAATCTTGCGTCCAAAACCACTTACATGTCAAATATGGTTCCATTTGCTTGATTAGTTCTCGAATTATGAGGAAATTTGTATTTTATTTCTGTAGAAGCACCCCCTCTTAAAGTTGGGAGGGGTCCTAATGCACCATAGAAAATATTTTTGCCTCCAGAAACCTCCACATGTTAAATTTGGTTCTATTTGCTTGATTAGTTCTCGAGTTATGAGGAAATTCGAATTTCATTTCTATAGGAGCCCCCCCTCCTAAAGTGAGGAGGGGTCCCAGTTCATCATAGAAAAAAAATTTGTCTCCAGAAACACCCACGTGTCAAATTTGGTTCCATTTGCTTGATTAGTTCTCGAGTTATGAGGAAATTTGTATTTCGTTTGTATAGGAGCCCCCCTCTTAAAGTGGGGAGGGGTTCTAATTCACCATAGAAAATATTCATGCCCTAGAAAACTTTCACGTGCCAAATTTGGTTCCATTTGCTTGATTGATTCTCGAGTTATGAGGAAATTTGCATTTCATTTGTATAGGAGCCCCCCTTCCTAAAGTGGGGAGGGGTCCCAATTCATCACATAAAAAAATTTTGTCTCCAAAAACACCCACGTGCCAAATTTTGTTCCATTTGCTTGTTTAGTTCTCGAGTTATGAGGAAATTTGTATTTCGTTTGTATAGGAGCCCCCCCTCTTAAATTTGGGAGGGGTCCTAATTCACCATAGAAAATATTCTTGCCCTCGAAAACTTTCACATGCCAAATTTGGTTTCATTTGCTTGATTAGCTCTCGAGTTATGAGGAAATTTGTATTTCATTTGTATAGGAGCCCCCCCTCCTAAAGTGAGGAGGGGTCCCAGTTCATCACAGAAAAAATTTTTGTCTCTAGAAACACCCACATGTCAAATTTGGTTCCATTTGCTTGATTAGTTCTCGAGTTATGAGGAAATTTGTATTTCGTTTGTATAGGAGCCCCCCCTCTTAAAGTGGGGAGGGGTTCTAATTCACCATAGAAAATATTCATGCCCTAGAAAACTTTCACATGCCAAATTTGGTTCCATTTGCTTGATTAGTTCTCGAGTTATGAGGAAATTTGCATTTCATTTGTATAGGAGCCCCCCTTCCTAAAGTGGGGAGGAGTCCCAATTAATCACATAAAAAATTTTGTCTCCAAAAACACCCACGTGCCAAATTTTGTTCCATTTGCTTGATTGGTTCTCGAGTTATGAGGAAATTTGTATTTCGTTTGTATAGGAGCCCCCCTTCTTAAAGTTGGGAGGGGTCCTAATTCACCTTAGAAAATATTCTTGCCCTCGAAAACTTTCACATGCCAAATTTGGTTCCATTTGCTTGATTAGTTCTCGAGTTATGAGGAAATTTGTATGGAAGCCCCCCCTTTTAAAGAGGAGAGGAGTTATAATTCCCCTTATAAAGAGGAGAGGGGTCTCAATTTACCATAGAATAAATTCTTGTCACCGGAAACACCCACATGCCAAATTTTGTTCTATTTGCTTGATTAGTTGTCGAGTTATGCAGAAATTTGTGTTTCATTTGTATGGGAGCCCCCCCTCATAGTGGTGGGAGGGGTTTCTAACCATCACTAAAACCTTTCCTGGCCCCAAAAAACCTCTACATGCATATTTTCATGCCGATTGGTTCAGTAGTTTTCGATTCTATAAGGAACATACGGACAGACAGACAGAAATCCTTCTTTATAGGTATAGATTATTTTTTATTATAGTAGACCCAAATTTTGTCATCAATGCAGTGCTATTATCTAAAAATGCTAGGGTAGAAGTACAAATGTTGCTGCCCAGTTAGCTTCGAGGTACGATGCTGATCTAACAAGCCAGTCGTCGTATATTCGAATCTCGGCTGGGAGGTGTTGCTATGGAGTCAGTACCCAAGCAACAATTTGGGTTTTATTACACTCTTAAGATGGCATTTAAGACCAAAATTGGTCTTGAAGACCACCATAAGAGTACAATAAAACTCACACTGATGCTTGGGTAGCATCGTTGCACGTGCCGTGTATTTGTCCTGTACTCTAATAGCCGGCTGCGAACTCTGTCGATGAAGAAGGGTCAAGTTCTCAACAGGAAGTTTATACATATGGCTTTGCCTTGCCTTTTAGAAGTACACTGCATTCTTGGAAAAGTTAATCGAAATAGGGATAGGCTCCGCAGAGCAACTCAACGGCGATGTAATGGAAAGAGACGCAGCGCAAGTTGACCTAGCAGAGCCTACAAAGGATAACAAGGCTTCCGACCTCGAAGAGATCCGACGAAAAATCGGTCAGCTGAAGAATAATAGGACCGCCGGAAAAAAACCCGACTTGCTGCGGAACTCTACAAAAAGGGCCAAGAACCACTAGCAACGGCGCTTCATTGCATAATTTCAAGGATTTGGGAGAAAGAGACACTACCGGAGCACTATGGGGCAGAACCCGAAAAAGCTCGGACAAAACCTCAAAATTTTTATTTGAGATATTCTTTCAAATTTAATATTCTACGTATAGTAGACACATAATCTATAAGAAATATACATAAATTGTTTTAATAAGTAGTTTTTCAATAGGCATTAAAGAAGGTGAAACACAGTGTAAAAAAATTTTGGAAAATGAAAAAATAAATATCATTTAATCTTTTAGTATGTGGCTACCACGCTGCTTAAAATTCTATACTTTTAAAGGACAATTCACATTAAAGGGATTATGAACTAATAGTTTAGGTGATATTAAGACAGATTTTTGTTCTGACGAAGTGTTTTAGAACAAAAAAATGTTATTTTTGTCAATTTTCAATAGTGTGTAGAAAAAGATTTCCACAGATTTCCGCTCTGACACTATCATAAAATCAACATTCAGAGTGTTAACTAGTAATAAGCTAAAAATTAACTGCTACTAGTTGCGATGTTCGGAGATATTCAAGTTTTCCGAATGCATGTTTTCCGGCATTTTAGGCTACAAATTAGTAAATGTGCGCGTCAGTGCGAGGTTCATTCATGCTGTACGTTAAATAGTCATACTTGTGTACGTAAGACACAGCATTTATTATCGTTATGAGATACATTGGAGTCGATAAGGGCAATTCAGCACATTGTAAAGGCGACCACTTAACAGTTTTTTCCCACTTAGCTCTGTTTCAAGTCAAATTGGCAGTAGAATATGTTCGGTTGGACTTTCAGCTCGATTGAACTAGCCTCCATTTTGTTTATTTAGAGTCGAACATGTTGATACGTGTTTGCAGGATAAACAGATTGCAATACTCTGTCAGTTACTCGTTATTTTTTGTGCCTTCTGCCAGGATATGGCTGAGACCGATGACGGCCTATCTCGCCACTCGTATCCTTTTGCTGCGTATGGCCAAACAAATGAATTAAAAAATTTGCATGAATGCACTAAAGCAGATAGTAGGATAAGTTAACCAATATAGTAAACCCTCTACCTGTAATGGACCCTCGGATCAAATTTCGGTATTAATTAGCTTATACTTCTTATTTCTGAGGATATATGACGTGAAACAGAACGTACTAAACATAACATGCATTTGAGTTTATAAAATTTTAGCTGCATTTCATTATTAATGCTTTAAAAATGACGTTTTCAACAAGTTAGGGTCCATTGTATACGATGCAAAAAATGTCGCCTTTACCGGACTCTCTCCATGCAAAATACACTAAAATTCCTATAATGGACCCGGTCGTTATTCTATTGTAAACCACAAGGGTTCATAAAAGGAAAATGGACATTCCAATCTGTTTTAAAAAATATGTAAAATATAGAGATTTGCAGCAGAAATTGATATATTTAGGCTTATTTGAAAGTTACTAATATTGTAAGTGCCAATGGTTGGGTGTTTAGCGTTACGCGTTCAAAATAATTTACAGAAAGGTCCACTAATGGTTGATCTACCCTATACCAGAATAATAATGCTAAATTACTCTTGATATACAGATTGTGATAATTTGTATAGGAGGTCGTCAGACTACCAATTTCGACTACATACTTAAAAAAAGTGTTTGAGTATTTAAAATAATTATAACTTGATTCCTGTAAGTCCTACAATTTTGGTATGTTCAGTAACTTTACGTAACTTTACAGGACAAACAACTTTTCTGAAGACAAAATATTTCTAAAGTCATTATTTAAAAAGTTAGATCTCAACGCCATCTATGGGAATAAAAACACAACTACTTAAAATTTACAAAAAGATGCGAAATTTTATAACAAACAATGTTGCTGAAGACAATAAAGCTCTACAAAGCATATGAAAGAAGTTATGGGGTTTTGTCCGAGGTCCGGGTCAATCTGCCCCACTGTGCGGAGGAGTGAATCGAAGGTGTCGAATCTACAAACAGGGCGATCGACTAAATTGCTCTAATTACGCTGATCAACAACGCCTACAAGGTGCTCTCCAAGATTTTGTTACGTCGTTTATCCCCAATACCAAGAGAATTCGCAGGGCAGTATCAGGCAGGCTTTAGCAGGGGGCCCGTGCTACTACGGATCAAATTTTTATTCTCGACATTCCAGAAATATCGGGAGTACAACGCGACCACGCATCATTCATAGATTTCAGTTCAGCATACGATACAGTCGAACGCGAATAGCTAAAGTAAATATGACCGCAAATGGTTGGCAAGGGGATGGACTAGGGTTGCTAAGTCTGAAAATTACAAAACCCGGCCGGCCAGTCCCGCCATCAAAAAAATGCGGGGGAGGTGTATGTCGCTTTGGCATTTTGGTGTTTATAACATACTAGCTGAGCCCGAATCTTGCGATCCGGAAAATATAAATGTCTGTTCAGAATTCAGAAAACTGCGGATACATTCCATTGGTCAGTGTTTGCGAAGGTGTTTAATCTTTGTATTAGTTTTTTGAGTACTTATACAATGGGATTTCGAATTTGGCATGGTTCGATTTTGGCATGCCTCGATTTTGGCATGCCTCGATTTTGGCAATAAAAGTATCCGTTTTTGGCAACACAAAATATTTTACTTAAAAAATAATGCTTAAATATTAATCAGTTTCCGCATACATGCTTTAAATGACGAAAAAATATTGCCCTAAGTGTGTTCATGAAAAAAAGTTTGCGGTTATAGAATGTTTCGAACAATGATATTTTTATTGCCGTAGGACTACATCTTACCGCAGGTCGCCAAAAACTTACACCACACGGATAGCTCTTGGCGGATTTTGTGAACATAAAAAGGTTGCAATCGTTGATTAAAAACATTTAGTCAATTTCTAACGCATTTACATTCAATTTTTTCATATCAAAGAAGGGTTTCGATTTTGGAACGGTTTCGATTTTGGCAACATAGGCGGCACGCATTTGTTGCCAAATTCCAAATCCTACTGTATTGCATAATTTTACTTTAAGATGTTGTACAATAAAAGAATCATAGCCGGAAACTGAAACAAATAGTTTTTATGGTCGTATTTCATTTAACTGAAAAAAAAACTTCTGGCTGTTTGCAACATTTATGTATTCTGATTAGAGAAAAATGTTGCTTAGAAAAGTTTTGATCGTTTGCTATCATTAACTCATTTTTTAAAATTTTGCGACTTGGTTTGATTTCACACCGATTATATGATATCGCGACAAGCAATCGAGTTGAGCAGGCGAGTCGAGCAGTCGAATCAAGCAATCGAGTCAAGCAGTTGGGTCTTGCAGTCGAGTCGAACAGTCAAGTCAAGCAGTCAAATCGAGCAGTCTAGTCGAGCAGTTAAATCAAGCTATTCAGTCAAGCAGTCTGGTCGAGCAGTTGAGTCGAGCAGTTCTATCGAGTGGTCGAGTCGAGCAGGCAAGTGGAGCAGTCAAATCGAGCAATCTAGTCGAGCAGTTAAATCGAGTAGTCCAGTTCAGCGGTTGAATCGAGTAGTCTAGTCAAGCACTTGAGTCGAGCAGTTGAATCGAATGGTTTAGCTAAGCAGTCGGGTCAAGCGGTTAAGTCGAGTAGTTCATTCGAGCAGACGAGTCGAGCAGTCAAGTCGAGCTGTTGAGTCGAATAGTCCAGTCGAACAGTTTATTCGAGCAGTTGAGTCGAGTAGTCCAGTTGAGCAGCTGGTCGTGTAGTCCGGCCAAGTAGTTGAGTCGAGTAGTCCAGTCGAGCAGCTGAATCGATTAGTTAAGTCGAGCTGTCGAATCAAACAGAAGTCAAGCCGTTGAGTCGAGCAGTCAAATCGAGCAGTTAAAATAAGCTGTTCAGTCAAGCAGTCCAGCCGAGCAGTTAAGCTGAGCAGTCGAGTTGAGCAGTTGAACCGAGCAGTCGAGTCGAGTAGTCTAATCGAGCAGTTCAGTCGAGTAGTCTAATCGAGCAGTTCAGTCAAGCTGTCGAATCAAACAGTGGAGTCAAGCAGTTGAATCGAGCAGTCGGGTTGAGTGGCTAAGTCGAGCTGTTGAATCGAGCTGTCAGTAGAGTCGAGCAATCAAATCGAGTAGTCTAGTCGAGCAGTTGAATCGAGCAATCAGATTGAGCAGTTGAGTCGAGCAGCCGATACGAGTCGTCCAATCAAGTAGTTGAGTCGAGCAGTTGAGTAGTCCAGTCGAGTAGTGGAATCAAGTAGTTGAATCGAGCAGTTGAGTCGAACGTCAAATCGAACAGTTGAGTCGAGCAGTCTAGTCGAGCAATCTAGTCGAGCAGATGAATCATGCTGTCCAGTCAAGCAGTCCAGTCGAGCAGTCGAATCGAGCAGTGCAGTTGAGCAGTTCAATCGTGCAGTTAAGTCGAGTAGTAAGTCAAGCAAATGTGTCAAGCAGTTAAATCGAATAGTTAAGTCGAGTAGTCCACTCGAGCAGTTAAATCTGTTCTGTCAAGCAGTCGATCTGTCCAATCAAGTAGTTGAGTCGAGCAGTCGAATTGAACAGTTCAGTTAAGCAGTCTAGTCGAGCAATCAAATCGAGCTGTCTAATCGACCAGTCTAGTCAATCAGTTGAGCAATCAAGCAGTCCAGCGTCGACCAGTGCAGTGAGGTGACTGAGAATAGAACTCATTGCTACGAAAACATGATATCCTGTCAGGGACCTGTTTTTAATTACCGATAAGCCTTCTATGACGTCTTGTCAGAAACCTGATGGTTTTCGGTACAGACATAAGCCTCTAATATAATAATACTAGCTGTAACCCCCGCACGTCGCCTCGCATCTAATTGAGAGCAAATTGGGGGTATGCTATGTAACGCTAACGCTATGTAACTCTATGAAGTGCAACTACGTTACTTTTGCTCGTCTTGAATGTAATGTGCTATAATTGGTTTGCGTCTTTGCTTAATGTGGGCGATTATTACCACAAAAATACATATCGCGCCCCTCGTTTTGGCGACAGACATAAGCCTCTTATATTTATGATGATATTTAGAGGATTTGCCTGGAATATTTAATATTATTTGGGTAGTCGCCCGGTAGCATGTGACCGGCACAGAGAGGAATGGGGGGTCGGTTGACGGTTCCCGCAGCCAGTTAAGGAGATAGCAAACGGCAGGACATCACACATCACAGTATTGAAGATAGCTAGTTTTACTGACCGTTAGAAGCAAGGTATTGTCGCTGCAGGACTAGCTATCTTCAATGATCCACTGCTCAGGATTGCTAATAAATTTATCAGAAAATTTAACAAATCAGGCAAAAAGTACAAATCCGGCTTCATATGCCGCGGAAAACCGGCCTTTTGACGTAGGACTACGTCTTTCAGGAAGGTAGCTGGTATAGGGGGTCATTCCAGAAAATCGAAAAATACGAGCTTCATGAAAAATGAAAGATTTTGGGTGCTAATAGCTTTGCGGTTTTCCGATCGATTTTCAATACTTTTGCACCAATGGATCGGAAAATCTTCTACGCATCCACACCAATAATGAAACCTATTGATTTAAAAGTACGTACTATTGAAAAATTGAAATTAATGAAGCATTGTCCAACTGGAAATCCTTGCTTCGTGATTGGTTGAAAGATTCTTTACGATGCTCTAAACCTATATCAATTTGATATCTGTGCTTGGGAAGTAAGCCAACTCGAATGACAAAGCTTCCTCGTCTTAACAAGATTTCTTAGCATCGCAATTAAACCTAAATTATATTGATGTCTTTGCTTGGGAAGTACGCCAAAAGTGGTGTGGTGCTGGTGCTGGTGCTAGTGCTGGTATGTATTATTTCAGTGTAATTTCACACCTACGATTCATTTGAATCGTATCAGTAATAAGCCATAATGCTTATCAACTCAACATTTTCATAAAACAGGCATATCAACCTTTCTTTCATTGATCTTTCTTTCTCTGATAAGTCATGGCTTTTGAACGACTGCACCAATTTTTATGATTATAGTACCAAATGAAAGATGATTTAATTAGCTTTTTACAAAATATATTGAATTTAAGCGCAGAGGTTTCTCTGTTCGCATAAACATTGAAATATTTGTTTTTTTTTTTGTATTTTATGGGGTGTAGACCAAAGAGATTCGCAGGTTTAATAATTAGACAGGTTTTTGCAAAATATATCGCGTATATAAATAGAAAACGCTTCTCTGATTCGTCTTTGCCAAAAATATCCTTTTTATCGCAAACAATAAACAAAACATCAATCCCATTTCTTACATTGGTCCTATTTTTACTACAATCTAACCACCTCATTGGTTGACCTGCTAGACAAATAGGCTTAATTTCAATTATAATATAAAATCCTTTGGAATACATTAATGACCCGATTTTGTCAGCCCCATGATGAATTTAGGGGTGACAAAAACGGGACAGTGACAAAATCGGGTATTTTTTCAATTTTTATTTTTTTTTCAGATAACTTAGAACGAACTACAGGCCGGACTCGATTATCCGGGGATTCGATTAACCGGGGATTCGATTATCCGGGGATTCGATTATCCGGGGATTCGATTTAGGTTTTTAGACACGATTATCCGGGTGAAAAAAAAATATTTTTTTTCGATGATTTATTTTGACCCTAAATGTTATAGTTTTCATGCTACATGATGATTTTTACTTGACAATTATTAATTCACCTCCCTAAAGCTACAAAATTCTTTTCTAATATCCCTTTTATCGACGAACAAAACAAAAATAAATCCTGTGATGATGAAATCAATTTTTTTACTTAAAAATCATCATCATCATCATCATCATCGTAATCATTAATAAAAAAAGTGCAAAAAAGGTATGTTATGACTTTAGGGGAGATTGATCAATAATAAAAAAAAATCATTTATAACACCTAAATATTGAAAATCATAACACACAAAAAATAATTTTGTACCAAAAAAAATCATCAGTGGAAAAAATCGTAAGAAAGGAATTTTCTGACTTTTAGGAAGATAGATCAATACTAAATAAAACATTAAGGTATCATTTTAGGTATCAAAAAGTCAAAAAACTTGACATACCAAAAAAATTTTGTTCCAAAAATAATGATTCAATTATCCGGGTGATTCGATTATCCGGGTTGAAAATAAAAATGAACACCCGGATAATCGAGTCCGGGCTGTAGGGGAGTGTCGTCGTGGTTGGGCCACGTTTTTGAATTCGCTCATAACTTTCGTTTCAAAAGGAATTTTGGAAATCTAAATACATCGTTGCAAAGGTCTAGGAATAAAATATATTTACGGAAAGTTTTGAACTGATTGTTTGAAAAATAAAAAAGTTATAGGCATTTTCGTGAAGACAAAAAATGTTGTCATAGTCGGGCCATGTTGTACAGGTTGGGCCACCGCAGAAAATCTAAGATATACGTATTGAAATTCTATATAGAGACAGGAAAAGAATGAATTCCGTGAACAACGACTCATATAGGTACAAATACCCTATTTTTTTAATTGCATTTTTGCGAAATTTTGGTGATCTTGTAATATTAATATTGCTACAATCGCCTTTTCCGAAGTGTACAACTAAAATGGAAAAAGCAACAAAAATCTAGGTTTTAATCGTATTAATTTTACTTTATTGCATCACATTTTACGTGACTGACATTCTCTAGCGGTTATAGCGCTTCTGCGCTTAAAATTATGGTGGCCCAACCATGACTACTCAAGCGGCCCGACCTTTACAAATAGCGTATTTCACCTTAGCCTTCCCAAACACCTTACAGAAGGGGATTTTTCTATAGTCTTCGTATGCAGCACAACACACTTCATACATTTTCAAAATTTATTTCGATAATTGCATTTCATTAATCATTTCTTGAAGAAAAATTCATTGCACCTGGAAAACTTTTTTTGTACGATTTAGTCACTGAACTCAATACGGGTCTTTTGAATACACGATTGAAACTCACAATATTGTGAAAAGTTAGCTATCACAGTAAGAAGTTTTACAATGGTTGTATCATAGATATCATGAGTTACTAAAACTGTAAAATCGTGATGGCCCGACCATAACAGTGGCCCGACGATAACGACCATACCCTACATATATTTCTTTCTGATCACTTTTAGGATATTTCGCACTTCCTTCTACCTCTCTGTGGACATTTGTCACCTGTTCACAGCACAGGTCCCACAGGTATGGAAACCACAGGCTGTACAGCAATCGGGGCCTGCCACAAAAGACGATCATTAAGACTGTCGCAGTGGCCTTTTAACCCAATGCCCTTCTGACATACAAAAAAATGGAAACACGCGTTTTTTAATTGCGCCGAAATGGTTGATTATACTGGTTAACTATGTTCAGAGAAATTTCACAGCGTAACAAGCTCTTTCTTATGGCATGAACGATTCTTTGATTAACTCCCCTGAAAGTAAGATAGAAAATTTATTTTTCAAATAAATAAGAGATAGAGTAAAACAATGTTCTACAAAATTTTTGAGAAGATTATTATAAAGAACTTTGCCAAAGAAAGTGACCTTCTAGCTATTATAGTTGTGGAGATAAGAAACAACTTTTGTGGAAACTCCACGATAATCAATACAGTTTTTTAACAGTGTTTTAACACATTTGACATGTTTGAAAATGATTTTCAAACTAAGCTTTTGATAAATCAAAAGCGTGACAAAATCGGGTAAAAAACGTGACAAAATCGGGCCAAAAACGTGACAAAATCGGGAGTGACAAAATCGGGTTACCACTGTAATTATTTTTAATATATATTAAATATATAATAAAATATATTTATATAGTATAATTAACATATTAATAACAAATATGAGTTTTTTCAGTCTGTTACGCTGTCTTAATAAAATCTGTCAAGGTTTATGACCGCTTTATAAAAATTTGAGCCTTTTTTCATAGCATTAATATAGAACAGTGGTGCCCAGGCATAGGCGTGGTGCGGGCCAATTCAGATTGTTCCATGAGTCCGCGGGCCGCAATGACCTCTGGCCATTCTTGCGCATACCAATATGTAAAATAGGCGGCAGCAAAAGTCGATTTTTAGTAATAACCACAAGATTTAAACCGGAAAGCAATCAGATCTACAATATGCACGAGGTACTACGTCTGAACTGAGTGACCCCTGTGTCATCAAAAAAAATGATTCATAAGTCTGCCATCCTTCAAATCAGTCCGCGGGCCGTACGAATCATCACGAAGGGCCGCGGGCCGCGGTTTGGCCATCACTGATATAGAAGTTGCATTCACGGTTAACATTTGTAAAGTAAGGCAAAAAAACAGCAGTTAAATTTCAGTCTCTTTCATTCACAAATATGAAAAAGTAGCATCCAAATCCTCTTTTGCCGTCTGCTGTTTTATGTCCTCTTGAAATAATCAATTCTTTCATTTCCATTGACAGTGAGCCATCTGTAAACACTCGGTTACTTCTGTATTACGGAAAATAATCAAGCTTGAGCTCAACAAAAACTGTTTCTAGAGCAGAAGTTTAAGCAAAGGAAATTATTCGCCAACAAAAAAAACTGCAACACAAAAGTGAGCTTTATCAAAAGCAGAAAAAATCAAAAGCTAAAAAGCTACTGCAGCCAGTCAAAGCAGAACATATAAACCGTTCACTTTATACTTTTGTTTCGTATTTAAATACTTAAAAATACGCTATTTATTCATGATTTCAATTCCGTTCACTGTCGTCAATGAAAACAATATTAAAAATTATACGTTTTTTACAACCTTTTGATGGTCGTTATGACCAATATACGAGTCAAGTACGTATATAGGATCAATATAGGAAATTGATCCTAGCACCAATTTGTGGTCCAAAATAGGATTTGGACTTCAGCTTCAAAAATTGTTATTACCTAATTATTTTCTATATGGAATATCTTTCAACGTTAAAAATGGCCAATAATGGCGCCCTTACCCTACATTTAGTGTTCTTTGTTTCTCATTAACTAGAATCAGCCTAATGTTGTCATACGGCATTACGAGATATATTTTATGCTACCCGCCATAAATGGAAAACAAATTGATCATTCCATCATTTATTAACAATAGATATTGTTTGACAGTTGATGTAAAAGTGCACGAAATTTGAAAATTGCACTGAATAGTTGGGGTAATTCTGGGCTTATTCGGCTTAAAGATACTCATAATTGGGGATAATCATTAGTTATAAAAATCTATTAGCAATTGACCAACTTTATTTGTCTATTTTCTCAAAAAACCTACAATATTAGTTATATATTACCACAAATTATCGCAGCCAACTATAATAAGTCATTACACAAAAGAAACCTCCAAAGGATGCAGGAAAAATTTATTTCCCCAATCCACCCGCCCTACGGACGAAAGCATAGGAAGCAAAACGTAAAGTGGGTTTCCATCCATTGCTATTGCGCTAACCGACTGCCGTGTTGTACATTCCTTCGGATTATACAACCAGCCGAGCCGTGCAATAGGCCTGCCACCATGGCAATGGATCGCATTTTCAAGTTCGCGGCCAATCGCGAAGGTCTTTGCCGTGCGCTCTCAACGCTCTCAGTGTGCGCACACTCGACTGCTTCGCTCTTTCTCTCTGCGATGTGGTTATTCGTGGTTACGAAATCCGAACTTCATCATCGTTTCATAGCCCGGTGAGAAACCGACCGCGCTAGCAATCGCCACTTTTGAGTGCCATCCTACGGATGAAGTCTTTCGTAACCGACTCATCACTACCACACGATCAGCGTCGAACTATGGCGAACGCGCGAAAACTGGTTTTTGGCGAACAAAAGCTACCCGATCGTTCCCGGTCTGCGATCGGACACTCACGTAATACCTGTACGCGAGTTCTTTCGTGGGGCGAACTGCGATAACACAATGCCAACGCAATCGGCTTGGAATGCGGTTGTGTGAGTTTTGTAACAGCTCATCCGATGGTAAGAGAGCGATTTTTTTTCCTGCAAACCACCCACTTCTCGCCCGCCCGATAGCTTTTCTATCAACTTGGCACACGAATAATGGAAGCAGGAAGCTTTCGGCTCGTGGCCGAGTGTTTGTGCGATTCGTCGATCACTTCATCGCGAAAGCCTCGTTCGTCGTACCCCCGGTGAATGTATGTTAGGCCAATGACCGCGGAGTTAAACTTGTTTTCTTCGTGGGTATTGTATGTTTCGGTCCGCGTTCTCGATTCATCTTTCGTTTCGTTTCGCTTGGGTTTTGGTTTGGCTTTGCCATTTCTTCGCCGTCCGGCTTTGTCCTCCTAGACTACGGCGAAACAAATCATCGCACATAGTTGAATTCATGTCAAGCTCGGCCGGCAGTAAGACTTTGCCCGCGCGACTCTGTGGGTAGCGAAAAACGTTTCGGCTGCAGCTTAGTTGGGGACTATGTGAGGGCAAACAGAATTGAAAGAGTGAACTTTAATCATTTAAATTCTAATCTTCTGTTCTTTTGTTCTGTTCTTCTGTTTTTCTGTTTTTTCTCTTTTCCTGATTCTCTGTTTTTTCTGTTTTTTTCTGTTTTCCTGTTTTTCCGTTTTTCTGTTTTTCTATTTTTGTGTCTTTCTGTTTTTTTTTTTTTGTTTTTCTATTTTTCTGTTCTTTTGTATTTCTTTATTTTTTATTTCTGTTTTTCTGTCTTTCTGTTTTCTGTTTTTCTGGTTTTCTGTTTTATTGACTTTTCTGTTCTTCTGTTTATCTGTTTATCTGTGCTTCTGTTCTTCCAGAAAAATCTGTTCTTTAATTCTCCTAATACAGTGCAAACCCGATTTTGTCACTCCCCGATTTTGTCACTCCCCGATTTTGTCACCCCCGATTTTGTCACGTTTTTGACCCGATTTTGTCACCCCCGATTTTGTCACGTTTTTTACCCGATTTTGTCACGCTTTTGATTTATCAAAAGCTTAGTTTGAAAATCATTTTCAAACATGTCAAATGTGTTAAAACACTGTGAAAAGAACTGTGTTGATTATCGTGGAGTTTCCACAAAAGTTGTTTCATATCTCCACAACTATAATAGCTAGAAGGTCATTTTCTTTGGCAAAGTTCTTTATAATAATCTTCTCAATAATTTTGTAGAACATTGTTTTGCTCTATCTCTTACTACTTGAAAAATAAATTTTGTATCTTACTTTTAGGGGGGTTAATTAAAGAATCGTTCATACCATAAGAAAGAGTTTTTTACGCTGTGAAATTTCTCAGAACATTGTTAACCAGTATAATCAACCATTTCGGCGCAATTAAAAAACGCGTGTTTTCATACCTGTGGGCTGTGCTGTGAACAGGTGACAAATGTCCACAGAGAGGTAGAAGGAAGTGCGAAATGTCCTAAAAGTGATCAGAATGAAATATATGTAGTTCGTTCTAAGTTATCTGCAAAAAAAATTAAAATTGAAAATATACCCGATTTTGTCACTGTCCCGTGTTAGTCACCCCTAAATTCATCATGGGGGTGACAAAATCGGGTCATTACTGTATTATCTCAACACTTTTTAATGCCAGAATCACGCGGGTAAAATCTACAAATGAACATTTCCATTTTCCCATACTCTTTGGTATGATTTATTTCAATCATTTATATTCTCAAATAATTATTTAAAATAATGACCTACTGCACAGGATCCGAAGTGTTTCTTGCGTAATACTTTTCCTGCTCCGGCCGTAATTTCTTTATGCACAAAACTTGTTTTGTGGCCAGGTGTCGCACGACCCGTACTCTGGTTTTCGCATCCATGCTTCCTTTCACCGTACAGTATCGCCATTTTCCGTTTAAATTCATTGGCGGTACATAATTGACGAAAAATGATTACCAATTTATTTATGAAACCTGTCATTTTTCCTGTTTATCTTTCACCGAAACGGGACCCGAAATTGTAATCATCTCACATTTTGGCTTCGATCGACGTGAAGCTTAAAAAGCTCGCTTTCCAAAATTGTAAGTTTTTCACTCTGGCGTTTGCGGTGAGACAGCCTCTCAGTTCTCTTCGAGAACCCCTCTTTCTCCAAACTGGTTTCAATCGAGGAAGGCACTCAAAATATTCTCCCCATTACGTGCGCTATTTGCTTACTTTTGGGAAAAAGCTCGATCCGTGCTTCCACCGAGATTCTTTCACCCTGCTTTCGCATACTTTTTTTTGTGCTCCCTCCCGTCGCTCCAACACCTCCATCACTAGCACTGTTTTGCATCGATCGCGCGCGCGCGGTCATTGAACTTGGGGCCCGGTTTTGTTTCCTTTGCGCAACATTAATATTATTATTGTTATTATTACGATTGAGCCAAAGCCTAGTAGAGCTCGCTCCAACGATGGAAGCTGGCCCTCGAGCGGGGAATGGTTTTCGGTGGTATCGATCAAGCACATGGTACGCATCGTACGGTGTGGCTGTACGCACTTTCTTTCGTGGCAAACGCACGTTATGATTCCGACCGTAACGAGATTTGCTTTCAACGAGTTTTAAGCTAATGGAAGATTGGAAGATAATCACTAAAAATTCAATTAGATTATTGAACTTCAACTTGAGAATTGGATATTTTTATGAACAAAAATCACCATTCGCCAATCGCAAACGCCAGTGAATGTGACAATTAAATTTAATGATAAATGATTGTCGTTTTTAAAGTCATCATAATTTATTTATTTAGTAACAATTTAAATTGCAATTATATAGTTACTGATACAATTTCATGATTTGCCTCCTGACTCTATTTCTCCATCAACGCAACGCACATCAGATAGTAGAATAGAAATCCTCAGCCCGTTTGGCAACGTCGAACATAACAGATTCGTCGATATAATTAGTTCCTGCCGTCAGAATCGTTCCGTTCCTGTGCTCGGTACCGATAATGAGGATTTCCAACTTGCCTTTTCAGGCAAGTTTCGTCGTGATAACTCATTTTCGTTTTTCTAGCAATAGATCTCTAGCAATATTCCTCATCGTCGAGCCTCTGATCCTCCCGCTTACTCTTTCCGCCATCCACTGGTTACTTCAGCTGAAGGTACCCCAGAATTGAACTAAGGAGCTTTTACAACTAGCAATGTGGAAAATAACCACTACATGCGTTTTTACTACCAAAACGTGCGAGGATTACGGGCAGAGGTAGATCCATTCTTTCTGGCTGCAAGCAAGTGCGACTACGACGTTATTATTTTGATCGAGACAAGGCTTGATGAAATGTAGCCCCTCAAACAGTATAAAAACCCGCATTGCGGGTGTCCTGATTGCCGTTTCAATTCACTGCAACAGCTAAATCGATACAACGTTTGTTATCGACACTGTAGAGCAGTTATGGGTTAGGATCGCTACGCATCGTCGATTGTGAGTGTGTGTGTGATTTATTTACCCCCGGATCGTCGTAACGGTATTAGCATTCACGAGCATGTGGACTCTATCGATGCTGTTGTCTCCAACTTGGAACTCAGCGATTATGATCTGCAATTTGGTAATCATAATTAAGCTCAGCTCCGGTTGTGTAAGACGAAATCCGTTCCGTTATCTCTCGCGTCAACTTGCAGACACTAAACTCCGCTAATTGTATTGACGATGACGTCGAATATTTTCAGCTAACAACCTTGAACGTGATGATTGAATTTGCACCTGTCACATACACTCTCACAAAGCCTCCTTGGTCGCACAATCCCTATACAGACTAGAACGGTTGGGGGTTGGAGCTCTACGAAGATACTGTCGGAATCGTTCTCTCCTTACCAGGAAATCAAAATGTCATTGTTCATACGCAGAAATATCCGAATAACAATAACGAAAACCGATAAACCAGTTATTCTCTGCCTACAAAACAAACATACGTAGCAACCAGAATGTATCACGATAACAAAATAATAGGATAAATGAATGTCCCTTCACATCAGTGAGAAGGACAACTTTTGGTGAGAATATATTTTGAAACACACTCGCTCTCACAAGCGCTTGTTGTTGATGATGCAGGTATACAATAAAATATGTGTTTGTCGGAAGTCGGCTGGATAAAGACAGTACTTTACTTTATCAGCAAACTGAACAAAAGGGACAAACAGCGAAAACCTTAAGAAAAAGACTAGCTTGCTTTAACCTAAAGTCTGACGTACAAAAATTACCAACGTTACCTTGATAACTATTAAACACTGCCACTGCCAATACCGTGTGATGTGATTAGGATTGCTTTTGTTGCGTGCAATACGTGTTGCATACAGCAGTGCACAGTGGTCCAGAAACGAAAGTTAAGTGGAAACTTATTTTTGCGGCTGAACGAATTAGGGTAAGGAACGAGTTAAGCAGTGTTACCTATTTTAATCAGTTGAACATAAATGATCCGAAAATGCACTTTTTTATTCATATTTTCAAAATCTTTTGATAGGATCATCTTCACAAATCACTTAACCATACATTTGATTCACACAAACACAATTTACTGGGTTTCCGACAAGAAATATGATGAATTAAAAATTGTTGTCCAAAAACGTACATTTTTCAGCTGCTCTTCAGCAATCGCCACCTCGCTACTAACGAATTCATCAAATTTTCAGCACAGATTACAACCACTCTGAAAGTCAAGCACTCAATTGTCACATACCATATTATTCACTCTCTTTTTTTCTATTATCTAAGGCTTTGTCACTAGCCAAAAGTTTTATTATTTTTTAACAAAACTGAAAACAAATTCTGAATTGACGGAACCTGTTCACCACTAGCAGCAGCTGCAGCACAACTGATGAACTATCGTGTTGCCAAGACACTGTTTCGGTTCTGGAAATAAGAATTTTTGGAAATTAACTGAAACCTCTTATGGTGAAAACGTGGTTCAATACTTTCAAGAGAAATATATGTTCATAATTAATTTTTCTTTATTAAAAATAACACAAAAGACAGCTTTTTCAATAATTTTCGAAGATTTTCTCAGTGATTTAATAAAGCAACGATGTGTTTCAATGTTATTTGCTTTGACAACACTGTTCTGAGTCGGATCGTTTGTACTGCTATATGTTTACCTCTTTTGTTCTCCCACCATCCTTATGAACAGCGAGTCAGACGTCAAACTCGAAGTTTCCCATAAGAACACCAGAGAATAAAAGAGACGACGAATACCGTTTGCCGAACGGTGCGGTGAGTGTATGCCCCGATAAACAATTTAGACAGATGGCATTTTACGCATCTATGCCGATACGCTATGCCGATTACGCATCAGATGCCGATTAGTAGGTCGCGGATAGGAACGCGAACTTACTGAATAGGGGAAAAAGTTCGAGGGATTTTTTAAGGGGACGTAAAAAAATTCAGATTTCAGGATTGCTTAAAAAAGCACCTTGCGGGTGAAAATGGGTTCGGTCTGTTCAAAATTAGTTCCGCCGCTCCAACTTTTAAAGCGAAAAATCAAAAGTTTAGCTCAACAATAGTGTCTTCCAATGGTAACAGCTTGAAGAACTAAAGATAGCAAGAAGATTGGTATGCTGATATCCCCCACTTAGTCAACCCATCGCTTGTAATAAGGTAAAATAATCAGTGACCCGCTTAGACTGCTTAAAACTAGTTTTTTACCCTATAATAGCTCCCTACAATGTTCAGCAAGGTTGTTCAACTCTAAAAGAAAAATAATGTGAAATCAATGACTAAGTTCCAGTTTGGCTTGTAAACACATAACTCATAATAACTTTTTATAAGGAAGAGATAAAAGGATAATTTCTTAGACAAAGTTGTTGCTAAAGATTATATAAGTAACTTTGCTAAAGACATAGTAGGCGTATTTTTAGGCGTTTCTAACTTACAGAGTGTTTTACAATCTCTCTCTCTCTCTCAAATAAATGACTACCCTTTTTGTTTTCCAAATCAACGATATACTGATATAAGGTGGTTGAAGTTCGAATAGGATCTATAGGTTTTTTTCTCTTT
The DNA here is from genome assembly GCF_943734655.1 of Sabethes cyaneus. Lineage (NCBI taxonomy): Eukaryota > Metazoa > Arthropoda > Insecta > Diptera > Culicidae > Sabethes > Sabethes cyaneus. The sequence continues at coordinate 169,750,728 of NC_071354.1, read as the reverse complement.
TACCTCTTTGCCTGTTTTGAAATACTTACCTGCGATTAAAAAATGACATAAAACTAAAATAACAGTTTTTTTTTTATTTATTTTTTATTTATTTATTTATTCATTTTAATTTCAACCGACACGTGGTCTGAATGAAATAGGCTGGGAAAAGCCACCTAGAGTTGCACAAACTATGCATTCTCTAGGTGGCGCAAAAACCCAACATCTTTTCTTGTGTACAATATACGTAAAACATAAATACAATACAAATCAAAATAACATTGGTCAAGTGTCAAAAGTTAAAATTCTGCCTTTTAAGGTTGTATTCCGTTGCCAAATGACGGATCGGTTCGTGCAGGCCATAGTTGGTGCGGTGTGTTCCCACATGTAAGAGCTGTTGGTGTCGTTGAGGTCGCAGCGGGCAGTGTAGCAGGAGTGATGAGAGTATAGCAGGACTGTCGTATTTCCCCACTAATATTTTGTGGGCCGTATTAGCGACGTTATTTTTCCGTCGTTGCTGAAGCGGAGCAATTACAATTAAAAGGCACAAGTTCTCGTACGATGGCAGATTATCAGGATTCCTCCAAAGTAACATGCGGCATATTTTTCGGACGAAACGTTTTTGGATTCTTTCAATACGAAGAGACCAACTCTCAAAATGGGGGTCCCAAACAGCACAGCTTGTTTCCAAAACCGAGCGTACCAGCGAGCAATATAAAGTGCGCAATGTTCCAGGGTCCTGAAACTCGTTACCAATCCTAAGTATTGTTCCTAGCTGTCGTGATGCTTTGTTGATGATCAGTTCATAATGCAGTCTAAACGTTAATTGTTCATCCAAAACAACTCCAAGGTCGGTAACATTATCACTACGTTGTAGAATTTGACCATTAATGCGGTAATCATACAACAACGTATGTTTTTTTCGAGAGAAACTGATAACGGCACATTTTGGAATGCTTAGTCATACAATTGCAATCGCACCACTCTGCAAACCGGTTGATCAGTTCTTGAAGTCTCAGGCAATCGTCGTTGTTACAAACAATCATGTAGATTTTGGCATCATCCGCGTATAGTAATCTCGTGCCCGGTGGCAATAGACGAGAAATGTCGTTTACAAACAAAGAAAACAATAGCGGTCCTAAAGTGCTGCCCTGAGGTACTCCAGTATTGTTTAAGAACCAACATGACAGTGATGCACCCAATTTAACAGCCATTCTGCGGGCTCGTAAATAGGATGCAAACCAAGCAATTAAACCAGCGGAGACGCCCAATTTATTGAGTTTAGCGAGTAAAATTCCGTGGTCGACGCGATCAAAAGCTGCCTTTAAGTCTGTGTAAATTGCGTCAACCTGATGACGCTGGTCCATTGCACGTAAGCATACAGTTAACAGTTAACAGTTAACAATATTACGTATGAAATAACCAATATTTTTTTGCTTTTTTATTAAAATTATTTTTCAAACTTTATTGATTAGATTGAACATATTTGCAAAATAATGAAAATTGAAAGATAGATATTTATCAAAAACAGCTGGTGCTGTTAGAAAACTGGTGTCGTATCTGGAGTTCGAAGACTATTTTACGTGACAATCAGAAGAAATTGTGTCAAGGTACGACAAATTTCTTTTTTACTATTGACATGTTGACTTTAATCGTCTTCAAGAAGATATTAGAAAATACTGCATACTAGAAAATGGTCAAACATGAAATAATTAAACTGAAATTACTCGAGTTAGAGAAAAAAATAGTTTTTTATTTTCACATATTTTTGAGATAAAACTCCAAGCTCCAACAGAAACGGCCAAGTTTGATTTTTTTCGTTTGCCCCTTTTTGAGATATTCTATTCCAAAAAAGACTAAAAAAAACACAGGAAAAACGTTAGAACTCGTTATACGTATGAGTTTTCAACATACAATGTTCTACAAAAATATGTCTTTTGATAAGATAACCAACTTTGTAAGACATTATGATGCAATAAAACCATTGCATTTGAAGTAATCGGCGAAAAAGTGAGTTTTGGGAGTTTTCTTTTTATAAAACACCCTGTAAGTTAGAAACGCCTAAAAATACGCCTACTATGTCTTTGGTAAAGTTACTTATATAATCTTTAGCTACAACTTTGTCGAGGAAATTATCCTTCTATCTCTTTTTTATAAAAAGTTATGTGCTATGTGTTTACAAGCTAAACTGGAACTTAGTCGTTGATTTCGCATTATTTGTCTTTTAGAGTTGTACAACTTTGCTGAACATTGTGGGGAGCTATTTTGAACTACAAAAAACTTTCCACTTAATTTTCGCTGCTGGACCACTGTGCAGTGTGATCTTTTTCGCAGGCAATAACATGGTTGTCATGAAACATCTGTATCCACGATAAACAGCTACGATAACTTGTCATTGTCCTAACTTGCATGCAATAGTGACAAACTTTCATCATACATTGTCGCAACATTTTGAAGTAGGGACAATATCTTCGTGATTTCGTGTTCGCGTTCGTAATTTTTGATTCCCTGCTCCTTACAAAACAGAAATTTAACCGTGTGAGTAATGACTACAAGAAACTCAACAAATTTCTGTACCAACGATATGTTTTCCGTACGTAGGCATTTTTGTGCAGGAATTCAAAACAATTTTGGTATTTCTTAAATTCCAAGAAGAACGAAGCTGTTCTACCAGCAGTGTCAGTTCAGCTTGGAGAACAAGTTGCCAATCCTGAACTTGACAAGTGCGATCTTTCCGTCTAACTCGTTATGAATTCGTTCAACGGATGCTTTGCCTCACATAATCAAGTCACCGTTGCCATCAACAACTGTCCTAGTGATGCTTTTGAGTTCCGTCCATTTCACATTAGTGAACAAATCGTCATGTATGCACTCCGAAAATTAAAGTTTTCATATGCTTCTGGTCCCGATGGCATTTCAGCGTCCATTCTGAAGTTGAGCTCGGAGGTGTTACTTGCTCCATTTACGAAACTATTTAACAAGTTACTGCAAGAGAAGTTTTCCTGAGCTGCAGAAATCCTCAGTTTTTGTTCCCTGTGCTCAAGAAAGGTGACAAGATAGACGCTCGGAATTACAGAGGCGTTACCTCCTTATGGTGCTGTCCAAAACTTTTTGAGATCATTATCAATAAGGCGCTTTTCTGCTCATGCAAGAATTACATTTCGACTGCTCAGCATGGATTCTACCCCAGGGTAGTCTGTTGCGACAAATTTGAACGAATTTGCATGACAATGCATTCGCACAATGGACAACGGTGGGCAAGTTGATGCTGTCTACACTGATCTCGAGGCAGCAATTGATCGAGTGGATCACGAAATTCTGTTAAGCAAACTAGAAAAACTTGGAGTCTACATATCCTTAACCACCTGGTTCAGATCCTATTTGATAAATCGATCGCTTTGCGTTAAGATCAGAGCCTCATGCTCTGAAGTGTTTACGAATGTTTTAGGCGTCACCCAGGGAAGTAATCTTGGACCTCGTTTGTTCTCGCTCGGGCATCCAAATGGCAGTATGACAGAAAGTTGATAAATAGCGAGAACGAACGAGGTCCAATATTACTTCCCTGGGTGGCATGCCCGTCTGTTTTCCGCCGACAAAAATAATTATAAATTATTGTTAATTTTGATGTGTTGTACACGATTGCCCATAACTTTTAAATTAAACGTCCAGTTAAAAAATCATTCAATAGTGATCTATCCGGCTATATTATCTGCCAAATGAAACTAATAGCACATGAATCGGTTTGGCCCTCTGAGAAACAGGCGATCATTTGAACCTTGTCAAAACTGGTTTTTGAGGCTAACTTTTAAACTATATGTTTGTTTTCAATGAAACTTGGTAAAATGTTTAGTAAAAGCAAGAGATTTCTTTTGGTAGCAAAATCGTTGAAATCGATTTTATGATTCTGGAGAAAATCATGTCACGTAATTTTCACATTTTCGCTTATAACTTATATTAATAGTAAAATAAATATTCATATTAGAATGTAATTTGGAAAAAGTTTTCTCTTATTTAATTTCAGGTTTCGTATTCTACTAAGACGCTCCAAAAAACTTCAGTCATTTGAGGCATGAAATGAATTAAGCTGGTAATGTTTTATTTTGAGTTGCTAACAGTGAATTCTATGCATTCCTTAAAAATGGTATTAGCAAGATGATCCAGTGCAAAAATCCTTCAAAAATGCTGCCTAAATGAAACTATTCTGTGTAAAATGATTCAGGGGTGAAAATTACAAGCTGCTATTTCTCCGGCTCTGATGGTAAATAAGGCGCTAGATCGGTTAAATCGCATAAAAACAATCTGTTCGTTAAATAATTACATCTAATATGCAATTTTTTCCATCTTAGAGCAGATTAACACTGCAATTGAAGACGTGTCATTCATTGTACGGTTAGCTGTTTTTCAATTATATGCAACCTCGTTATGTGCACCATTTAAAATCAGCGTCAATCAGTTCTTATTGTGATGTCTGATTCTAACTTCGCGGAAAAAAATCATCAATTGTGTTTCCTGTTTTAAACTATCGCAATAAACAAAACATTATAAATCACACTACGGTAGTTAGGTCGCATTATACCGGACGCAAGTTGTTTGAAATTTAGATTGGAAAGGTTCTTCTTTCTAATGTGACAAATTTATACCGCTATAAGCCTGAACGGTGTTTTCTTCATGAATATTGGGGACAACTAAATTGACCGTAGACGCAATAGGAAAATTATTTTATTTTATTGGCGAAAGCATCTAACGGATGTTATTCAACTCAACTATATATGCTCGGTGACTAGCGTTAGTCTATAGGCATTACGAAAAACGGACCTGAGTTTGTAAGCACAACGCAAACTTGTTCTGAAAATTGGTGATTTTGTTAAAACAATTCATATCTAAATAAGCATTCTCATCTTTCCTATATTAAGGTAAAACAAATGTTTAAAATTTATCTAATCTATATATTAACTGGACGAGCGTCTTGCAAACTAATATTGTTTTGGTTTTTATGACTAACTTTCCACAGAGTTATTTTTTCACATCAAAAAAGGGGGGATTAGAGCGATTCTGAAGTTAACTTGGGACCATTTTGTATTATGGCTTTTTTGGTCTTTAAAAGGGCTTACCTGCTGTGTAGTGTACACTTTGGTCACAACATGCATATCAGTAACATGCATAAAAAACTGCAAGGTATACAGCCCTAAAGGTTGTACAAAAGGGTCACGTAGGACTATATCAGATCATTAGATCAAAGACTAATGTAAACTGCATTTCTGGCATATGTATGTTTATAAGAATCTGTGAGTGCCATTATTTAAGTGAATGTTTAAAAGAGGAGAGCGAAATTTTCAGTCTCAATTCTTCATTGAATGCAATGGTGGCTTTGAAAATACGTGGACGAGGGTTCATAAGTACAGCGCCTGCAACCATTGAGACATAAAGATTTCTTTTAAAAATCACTTGTGTGCACCATAAAGTAATGAATGACCAGCCCACAGATTATGGTATTAAATATGATTATGCGTAGCTTGACATGTTTCAAATCCCAAATATTCGATCCCAAATATACTAGCATAACTGTCGACAGTTAACGCCAGTGGGAAGCTCGCGTAGCTTTTTCTTTGAGTCTCTTCCTTTCATGTATTTGGTTTTCGACGCAATTATTTTTAGGGCTATCCTCCTAGACTTCGCTTTCAGTCTGGCATAGGTTGCTTTCCCCATGGCAAAGTTCCTGGCTATGATATCGAAGTTATTGGCAAAGCCTAGCAGTTAGCTAGCCTTGGTGAAAATCGTACCTCTCGTTTTGATGTCCGCTCGTCAGATCAACCCGCTAGGGGCGATGTTGAACATTATGCTGGACAATCCACTACCTTGTCTCAACGCTCGCCGCGTCTCAATGGGACTCGAGAGTATCCTCGAGATGCGCACGAAACTCGTTACTCCAGTCCAATCTAATGTAGCTCTGGTCAGTTTATTCAGAAAACCGCGTTCGTGCCTTACCTGCCATAGCTGGTCTCGATCGACTGTATCGTATGCTGCTTTGAGATAAATAAAGATGCGATGTGTGGACACATTGTACTCCCGACAATTTTGCGAGGTCTGTCGGATGGTAAAAAATTTGTTCGTAGTTGCGCGAGCCCCCATGAAACCTTGTGCTATCGTAATAGGCGTAACAGGATCTTAAAGGCGGCGTTTACCTTTTTGTAGATAGGGCATACCACTTCTTCCATCCTTACCTGCGGTAGCTTCACATCCTTACCTGCGGTAGCTTCACATCCTCCCAAATCTATGAAATAATCCAGTCTAGAACCATTTCCAGCATTTCTCGGGCACGCTTATAAAGTTCTGCCGATATGTGGTCCTTACCCGTGGCTTTATTGGTCTTCAGTAAGCCAAATTTCTCGTTTGACTTTTTGGACATCTGATGCTGGGACATTACTATCCTCCATGAGTACTTCAAGGTTAACTTCTGTTTCGCCTCCTTCTGCAACTTCGCCACGGAGAGCTACTTTCGCCTGTCGACCACCTCGCGCTCGTTTGGGATTAGATTCCCTCCGTCGTACCTACACATTCCAGCACATGTGTCATTTGCTCGAAATGATGAGTTTAATTCTTCACGATCTCTGTCCTCCTTGGCACTTGTTACCTCTCAGCATCGTGCTTCCTTGCTTGTCGGTAATAGGCAAAGTTCGCCCTAGTGGCGATGCTCTGATAATTTTTCCAAGCAATTTTTTCCTCTCCACCGTTTGTTGGCATTCCCCATAAAACCATTTATTTTGTATACTCCGCGATTCTTTACCTAAATAGTGCCGCGATAAGTAACCTTTGGCCGAGCATTTTCTGTCCCAACCGTCTTCGAGGTTTGATGCACCTTAGAATTCTTGGAAGGAGCTGTCTAATGTTCAGCCGAGGAAAACGGCTTTGATATATGCGGTTGACAGTTTTCAGCGCACATACACTACTACTAGGTGATGATTAGAGACAATATCCGCACCCCTAGGGAACGTGTGTTTGTGATGTTAGAGAAGGATCGGCCGTCTATGTGAACGTGGTCAATCTGGTTCATTGTACGTTGGTTAGGTAATCTCAGGGTTTGGGGGTTCAAATCCCCCCAGACCAAAATTTGTTCTACACTGTGAAGCTTGAAATTTCTGCTACCAATTGCTTAGAGCACAGGAAAATTTCCGGGACTAGTTGTACGATCCTCGTTGTCGTCGTCAGTAGCATAGACCTCGTGCTGTTTCAACTAGTCGGCTGCATGCAATCATACAATCTTGGGTTACTCGTAGCCTATTTCCCAGGCATTCCAGAAGGCACAAATCGTAAGACCAAGTTGGACCATCTCGCTCGTAGGGTCCCTCTGTTTTGGGTGCCTGTGGGGTTGTTAAATAGAATGGTTTTCCTTATGACTGTCCGGTCCACCGTAGTTTACCGTATGGTTCACCAGATGGCCGATGGTAATCGCCCCAAGTTGTGTCTGCTGCTCGTGATTCATATACACGCAAATCTCGTTTTACATCCACTACCTTGGGACGTAAGCACAATCGGTCGTAAAAAGGGTGGACGTTAATTCAAATTTTAGACGTAAAACGAGACGACATTAATTAAAATTCAGTACGTAAAAATATTGACGCAAAAGGAAATCACGTAAAATAAATGGACGTAAAAAGAGATTCTAGTGTATCTCCGCCGCTCTCCGCTTCCAGCTTTTGCTTCATCAATTATTGTCCGCAAGTGCGGGCATGTCCTCCGTGAGTATCGTCAAATCCATAAAAACTACCGGTTCAATAATGGCTATGTACATTGTCAGCATCGTACCGTGGCTATCGTTTGCTAGCGGATGTAAGCGTTTTGCGAAGGGCAAAGTAGACTCAATTTTCTACTTAAATGCACCACAAGATCTCCTTATTTGTGTTTACCGTGGCCACGATCCCAACGATAACCGTCCATGAAAAGTGCACGTTTGCACGTCTCTTTGAGCCTCTACCAATCATGTCCCAAGCGACAATTTGGGTTTTATTACATTCTTATGATGGCTTTTATGACCAAAATTGAACAGGAAACCGCATTAAGAGTGCAATAAAACTTGCGTTGTTACTTGGGGTGTTTGGGCTGCTCCGCTTTCAGTCTAGCGTAGATGGCCTCCGCCGTTGTCGTCAAGGTCATCTGCGTAGCCAAGAAGTTTTCTATCTTCATTGAAAATTAAGTCTCTCGTTTCGATTTTGCTCCGCCGGATCACCTTCTCTAGGCTGTCAGCTGTCAAGTTGTCTCGACTTTTGCCGCGCCTGGAAGGGACTCAATCCTGTTGACTCTAATAGTCTCTTCCAGCCAAGATTTGAATATACAACGTACCACGATGTAAACTGGGAGGCGCAATTTCAACATTTACCTTCTTTTAAATAAATTTGATTTTTTTTGTCAAATGAAGAACCCGGAGTATAAACCAAAATATCTTAAGGTTAGGATCCCCCCCCCCCTAAGAAAAATTTCTGGCTACGCCCCTGTTCTCAATAGATACATTCTTTCAAATTTGTCAATCCCAGGGTCAATCTCAAAGGGTTAATCCCGGCGTAGTGGTTAGTATTCACGCCTCTCACGCCGAAGACCCGGGTTCAAATCCCAACCCGGCAGAAGTCACGAATGACCTAAGCTGTTAAGGGGACTTAAACGACTACAAATTTTGAAAAAATCATTATTTTTTATTTCAGATTTTGACTCTGCAGTCTTTTCCGCTTATTTTGATACTAAATTTGTAATGATCCGACCACGGGAAGTGGCCGAAAAACGATCATACACATAAGCATTCCAGTGCAGTGTAGACTTCGGCGGAATAAAACGCCGCTCCTGGAAAACCATGATTTTCAAACTTTATGTACCTTTTTCTCAGAAACTACACAACGTATTGAAACAAACTTTTTTCTGTTTAGTTGGTAGGAGCTTGCCAAAGACTTTTATAACTTTTGAGGTTTGTAAACGAAACACAGCCTGAGAAAAACGAAGAAGACGAAGAAAAGATGGCTGAAAAAATAAAATTTTGTCTTCTTTTTTCAGTATTCAGTATTCCTTCAAAACTATAGGTTTCAGAAAACCTGTTTTACAGACATTTGAATATCGTGAAAATACACAATTTTGCAGAAGATTGCGAGCATGTATTTTTTTCTCAGATCGAGTAATTGATAGGGGTGCATGACGTATGCATACGGACAGTAGGCATGCGGACGATAGGCATACAGACGATAGACATACAGACGATAGGCATAATGAATGATAGCCATAATGGATGATAGACATAATGGACGTTAGCAATAATTTACAAAATTTCTCTTTCCTACGAATTCGTACTTCAGTCAATATTCGCTGCGTCATACAATACCGCCCATTTCATATAAATTCATTTGGGATAGTGCTGCTCGGCACGAACGTAAAAGACACGAGTTTCGGCACCATTTGTTATTTCGTCCAGTTGAGTATGAGTTTCGTGAGTATGAGTTTATAGGGTATGAAATGAGGAAGGCAATTGAGGAGCGTCCAATATAGCTCTAGCTATCCCAAGCCCCTACCTAGCGCCTCCACGTGGCCATACCTGGTAATGCTCTATTGAGTAGTCACGCTAGGAGGTGCGATGCTGGGTGGTTCCCGGCTGCCTGGTCTCAAAACCGCTGTTTTGGGCAGACGACGGAGCCACACGGCCTAGCTAATAGGTAAGCCTAATAAGTTATTTTAATTATTTTTTTTGTTTTAGCTTTTGAAGCATCTCCTGCTATATAGTAAAAACTTTGGCTAAAACGAGTCTTAATACTGCACATGGATGCCAGAATGAAAAATTAAATTAACTATTAAAAGCACTTATGGAACCTCAAAGGACGCTACTCTATTCCATACGAAGGACTGCTGGTGAGATTGTTCTATTTTTACCATATATACCGCACTTCATCTTAATAACATATTATTAACAGTATTATTATTGATATCATAAATGTGGAAGGCTAGATGATGGAGTGGATTGCCAACCTGAATCCTTAAGGTCTGAAGCAAATATGGCACTTCTCAATTCAAAACAAACAAATCATTACGTGGGTTAAAGTTGGTACAGCGAAATTGATTATTACATGGAAGGATCCTAATGCTGGAAGGCGACTCTTATAACCCCGGAATGCGCACAAGTGCCTCTGCTTGTGAGTCCGCCCAATCCCTATTGGCCCTTCTGTAACAGCATTAGTGTGAAATTCATTTGATAATCAAATTTGGATCTACTGTAATTCTACCCACATACATTGGCAAGTCCTTGAACTGATGGTGGCTTTCCAATACTACTACTACTACTACTACTACTACTACTACTACTACTACTACTACTACTACTACTACTACTACTACTACTACTACTACTACTACTACTACTACTACTACTACTACTACTACTACTACTACTACTACTACTACTACTACTACTACTACTACTACTACTACTACTACTACTACTACTACTACTACTACTACTACTACTACTACTACTACTACTACTACTACTACTACTACTACTACTACTACTACTACTACTACTACTACTACTACTACTACTACTACTACTACTACTACTACTACTACTACTACTACTACTACTACTACTACTACTACTACTACTACTACTACTACTACTACTACTACTACTACTACTACTACTACTACTACTACTACTACTACTACTACTACTACTACTACTACTACTACTACTACTACTACTACTACTACTACTACTACTACTACTACTACTACTACTACTACTACTACTACTACTACTACTACTACTACTACTACTACTACTACTACTACTACTACTACTACTACTACTACTACTACTACTACTACTACTACTACTACTACTACTACTACTACTACTACTACTACTACTACTACTACTACTACTACTACTACTACTACTACTACTACTACTACTACTACTACTACTACTACTACTACTACTACTACTACTACTACTACTACTACTACTACTACTACTACTACTACTACTACTACTACTACTACTACTACTACTACTACTACTACTACTACTACTACTACTACTACTACTACTACTACTACTACTACTACTACTACTACTACTACTACTACTACTACTACTACTACTACTACTACTACTACTACTACTACTACTACTACTGTTGTAATTTGACTCACCCTATATGCAATGTATTTTCAAATTGAATCGATCAAACTGCTTACAAGCTAACGGCAGATTGCGTAACGTCGCACAGAGGAGTAACTAGGGCAAAAAGCTGGCCAAAATTATTTTCTTATGTATTAGGTAATATTTTGCTCGAATATGAAGTGAAACGTAAAAATAGTTAATTTTGTAACAAACTGGTGCCATTACTAGTCATTTAAATTCACTTATCAGTGCAAATTATATTTTTCTTCTAGTCACTATTTTGCAGAATTCTCCAAAACCTACAAATGCATGAGCAAATCAATGAGTATCTTGTTTGTTCTTGAATCATATAAGAAAATGATATTGGTTAATACCAAATTGTTGATAGTGGAGTAGACTGATTAGAATCTAAATCAAAGCAGATGTCTTCTCTGTGATATATAGCCTCTGTTATATAATTTATCAAATAACAATCACGCCACACATACTATTCGCGTTGACGGCATTAAACGATCTCTTGCACACTCATAGAAATGCCCGTATGTACGTGTGGGTGAAAATCTGCCAAAATTTTTCAATCTCTTGCGCTCTTTAAGAAATTTCTATTTCGCTTCACCCTTACAGTAAACTTATGGAGGTAGCAGCAGCTTCCGTTCGTCAACGCGAATAACATACTTTACCGTCACCCAACTAACATTTTTCCTACTATTTTTGCCAGCGAGTTATGCTGAATGGGAATGTTGATTCAAATAGTGACACATCTGGAGAACAGACCTCATAATCCCTAGACATGTAGTATAGCTAGTGTGCCCATTGTATTCAAGGTGAATTATCTTGCACAAAAGAGTACGCAACTAGATGCGAATTTCCTTGAAAACGATGTGAAACATACAATTTTCAAAGGGGTCGCAAATGCCAGTCCGGACGTTTCCGGATGAGCTTTACGTACCAATTTGTTCAGAATACCACAAAGATTCATTCCTCCATAGAATATATGACCAGATTCTGCAAGATTTGATAACTTTTTAACCATTGAAAAAGCACAAAATTGTAAAAAATAGTTGTTTGACAAAACTATTTAAAACAAGTCATATTTTCAAAATTTTAAATTTTCTTCCTACAAACCAGTTAGAATTACTTATGATGAACCTATGTTTTGATAAATATCCTTTGTTAATCGTTTTGTTTACTTCTGATGAAATCCGTTTCCTGATGCTTGATGATTTTAAAAAAAAATGTTTCAAATATTGTCAATGTTTGTACACCTGCCATAACTTACAGGTATATTTCTACGTGTTTTGACTAAGAGTACTTTGTGCAGCATCTATTTAAGCATACAAAAAAATATATATTATATTAAAAGACCGAAAAAAATGTTTTTCTTATTTTGGCCAGCTTTTTGCCCTAGTTACTCCTCTGTGCGTCGCCCTGGTCCTTCGGTCGTGGTTGGTGACGGGATCTACCGACAACCATTCTCGGGCAAGTACGATGCTGTTTTGAAGTTGACTTCTCCTGATCCATCGATTGCTTCCAGTTTGGCACAACTAGTTTGTCCTCATCGATTATCACCTAAAGGTCACGCGGGACGCATTCAAGTTGATATTATGAAAGACCTCGATCCCTCAGCCGCAGTCGTGCAATTCCTGTCAGCGGCCAGCAATCGTCCCTGCCCTGTGTGCTGGTGTGGTGACAGTGTCTTCCAACCCAGTTATGCAGGCAAGTGCAATTGTAATCCGGACATTCCTTCCGCTGATATATTTCCTGCTTCCAGCTTGAAATCTCCACATGCAGGAAGTTTTGTTTCGGAGCTTTCTGCACACGCCAATGACGTGGATGATATTTGTGCATACTATCAGAATGTGCGAAGTTTAAGGAATAAAGTGGACGACCTATTCCTTGCATCTAATGACTGCAACTACGATGTAATCATGCTAACTGAAACCGGTTTGGATGACTGCATCGATACTCTTCAGCTGTTTAACCGCCTTCAACGTGTATCGTTGTGATCGTAGCTCGAAGAATAGTGATAAAAGTAGTTTTGGTGGCGTATTGATTGCCGTTGCTCAACAGTTCCCGAGTTCGCTGGTCAACTCAAGACGTGGAAATTGTCTCGAACAAGTCTATGTTTCTGCTGTCATCAATGGAATGAAGTTTTTGCTTGCTACAGTTTACATCCCACCTGACAGAAGTCAAGTTGTCAAGTTTATCGATGAGCATATTCTCTCAATCCGTGAATTACCTGACAAAGGGTCTTCCGAAGAAAGAGTTCTCATTGGTGGTGATTATAGCCAGCCGCAAATTTCTTGGTTTAATAGAGAGGATGGAGTACAGTACAACAATCTCCCGCTTTCTGCTGCTAGCGCTGCTGTGGTCGATGGATTTGAATTCCTGAACTTGAAACAAGTTAATTCACTGCGTAATAATCTCGGACGAACATTGGACCTCGTTTACTGCCTTCCTGAACAAGAGACCGCTGTGCATCGGACCATTTCTCCGCTACTTCATGTTGATCTTCCCCATCCTCCATTGGATTTATTCTTGCCTAAACTGGCATGCCCCGTTGAAGTTCCAGCTATCAGTTTAGGAATTGCCCATCTGAACTATCGTCGTATTAACTTTCATGTTCTTGTGGACCACCTTTTGTCTCTGGATTAGGCTACTTTATTGGACGAGATCACATCGACTGAAAAGTTGGTCAAATTGGTCGTAATTCAAGAATAGAAACTGAAACTTAAATTTGATACCGAAAAAATTATTTGTTTTCCAATTTTTCGGGATTGCCTATTTATTTGCAGTAACAAGCTTTTGTTTTCATTTTCTGCTAGGAAACATATGTATGAGTCTAATTGGCCTAACAAAGTAATCAAAACTTTACTGTCGAGAGTCTGCATAGCACCAGATGTTACATTCGCTCTCATCGGCTATGTACACGATTGATTAATCACATGGCTGGGTCGACTAATTGTTATACCGGCAGACGATACGTGATATTGACGATGATCTATCCAGTAGAAAAGCAATCGATACGGCTTGCTTGAGTCTAGCCTAGGTGCTAAACAGTGAGTTACGCTTTCATTTGGCTCGTTCGTTTATTTTCTACACACGTGAATCGAGTTCAACGCGCTCTTTGCTTTCAATGCCACGATAGTACAGGTAAATGCATGTGTAACAACAACTTGGCAGTAAAAATTGGTCCACCGCCATCATCCGTCGTGTAAGCGAAAATTTGCCTGCTTACTAGAGTGTAATCACCAACACGGAAATGGGCCCTTCTCAGTTAGGGCGAGAAAAAAGAAAAGAAAGCATTTTTCTTTTCCTTGCTTTCCAACAAAATATAAAAAACAAACTTTTTTCTCGCAGGTAGCAACACACTGCTTGCCCTTGAAGGCAGTTTTTTATGTCTAATTACTGTTTTTTTGTCCCATTCGTCGTCCCATGAGCCGAAAGCAGCGGGTCCCAAGCGCAACGCAAAATCCCGTTCTGAACTAAAACAATAAAGTAACTGTTCTTGAATTTTCCCAAACATACAAAATTGTCGAATCATAAAAAAGCAACGGGACCTAATTGGCAGGAAGGATACCGGTTTGGTCCGGCGTCCGGTTCTGCTATCAGCACTCGTCCTACTACTACTGCCGGTTCGAAAATTATCCTCGTGATTGTCGTCATCCCGAGCGAGAAAAAAAACTGGAAAAGTGCAGTTATCAATTTAGTGATTCTGGTCGAGTCCGACCCATACTGAACTCGGACGGTAATTTTGCCATACTTGGCGAGCATTCATCAGCAATTGCATTGTGATACAGAAGCTCTGTAAGAAACCTGGATAATGGGGTAAAATCTCATTCCATCATAATGTACAAATTATCCTCGTGTAATTCTAATATCTAATTTCTAATAACGACGATCAATCATCTAGAGCCACAATTGAACCTTTTTTTATTCTTTTTATAGTTTACCGTATCCAGTAAAACTCGAAAATTTACAAGCTTTTACCGTTCGCCCAGTCGAAAATAATCATGGATACAATGATTTAAATTACTCTATTGCAATCAATTGCATTTTTATTCATCCCATAATTTATTCAGAATTGCATAATCGTTAGATTGGTAATAATAAATACGAATAATAAACATTAGCATTTCTTTTTTCTCAGCTTTTCTTCATAAACGGCGATTCCAAGTGCAAATATTTCTCTTCTCAATAGAATAGAAATCTATTGCAATTCGATTTACTTGCTTACAAGAAAGAAAAAAATGTTTCACCAAGAAAATAAATTGAACAACGGCTGATTCATACCAAACAGTAAAACAAGATTCGGCGAGGGCCATAAAATAAATAACGAACGCGTGCTGCTCTGCTAGGTCGGCCTTTTTCCAGCTCTATTAGGGGAAAAGTGTATAATGTGCCCCCCCTAAGAATAAATGGATATATCTCCGTTATACTTCCCCAAATTAACGTTACAACTACGTGTATATGTTGGTACTTAAGCTGACAACCAATTGCAATTGTTTATTTCATTTAGTATTGTGGAATAAACATGCTAGGAATTATTTAATAAAAGCGCCTAAATGTTGTGTTTCTCGTCTGCGCGGGGTAAAATGCCCCACCTGCGGTATAATATGCCCAATGCGGTAATTTGAGTATTTCTACCAGTGACAGACCAACTCTATTTTGTAGAAAGTAAAACTATTTCCTTTGTTTTGCAAAATATCGTTATTTTATGTAAAATAAACCTAGTTTCGGCCTTCTGGTGCACTTTTTCTTTTCTGCATGGGGCACATTATACCGCAGCTGTGGCGTTTTGTACCGGGTAGTTGAATTACCTAGAATTTGGACGTTGGTAATAAATTATTCCCACCACGGTTGCTCTACAATACTAATTGAATTAAATAATGGCAATTGGCTTCAAGTTAGATCTGTTTACCTATGTTTATAGCCACATTTGCAAGGGGGGGCAAATTGCACCACCGCAAGTGGGGCATATTGGCCTGCTTTTACTTATTTGAAAAAATATTAAATGCTAAAGCAAGTCAAGCGTTTCATACCGTTATTTTTAGCAGGGATGTCATTTTGAACTTCACTCTACGCAATCGAATCGCAACAAGCGGTTATTTACAGATTTTGACAAGAAAATAGCTTATGGAAATGACGCCAAAAGTTACATCGGAAGCTGCTCAAAAACAAATTTATTTTTGTTTTGTTTTTACAGCATGTGACAACTGTCATACTTGCATAGTAGGCTAGTTCCATCAAATACTATGGTTTCTGGGTGGTTTTGCATTTTAATTTCGCTTGTTTAGCGAAAAACGAAGGGGGGGCACATTGGCCACGGGGGGCACGTTATACACAATTCCCCTACCTTCAATCACGTTTCTTTGTGCTGGTTAGTTAGTAAGGATTCATTGGTACTTTCAGCAAACGATACTGGAATTGTAGAACTTTCTTTCTCTTTCTTGCGATTTGTTTCGTTCGACTCAAACAACCGAAATGGTGAAGGTCACCGACCAAATGTTTTTATGAGCGCAAAAAACAACCGTTTCCTTAAATAAGGCGTTAGCTTTCGACACTTTTTTGCCACAGTCCTTCTTAGAATTAGTAAAAAATGCATGCATTTGTAACGGTACAGCTGCGTAAAACAAAACAGATGAAAAGAAATACCAAATCCAAATTCCTCTCCAAATCGTATGCGTAAATCGACTTCGAACGAACATCGTAATAATTATTCATTGGGATTGCATAACTGTTCCTGAGAAAAAGGGCTACAAACTGCTCTGAATTGTTATATGATCTCAGCGTCCTTCGTTCCCTTGTGTTTCACCGATAGAAAACAAAACAGTGCAGCTGTCTCGGTGCCTACATGGAGCTGGTCCCGTAAAACAAATTGATCTTCGATCGACAATCCATTTCCTTCAGCCAGAAGGTAAGCTCGCTCGAAAAAGCTACCGCTCGCTGTAAAGGGTCCGCCTACAAAACGGCCGTGTCTGCCTGGCGGTCCTTGTTGAATAAATCAGGCAATAATTTCCATTTGATGATCGATCCAGAAAAGGGTTATTGAGGTACATTGAAGCTAAGCAGAAAGATTGCAAACATAGGAAACCGTTTCATTTGAGTTGGTTTTATGGGTGCTGTTTGCGTTATTACCTAAGCCGGGTGGAAAGAATGGATCTATCCGATCGGGAAATATGCAGGATGGCATTCAGTTAATGGAACAGAGCACGCGAGTAGCTGTTCTGCAAACGATGAACGCTCAATGCATATGCAATGCATAGCGCATTATTGGCAGATTGCGTTCGAATGCAACTATTTTCACACCGTTTCCGGCAGATTGCGTAGTTTGTTTGCCAATATCGGATTTCATTTAAATTTTATTAATTTACAATTGATAATTGAGGCTTCGGTTGATGGCAATGACACATACATTGCGTAGTTTAATGGAGAATGAAGCAGAACTGGAATTTCGGGTTTGTCTGGCACCTCAATTGTTGATTGTTTTTAAACCGGAATCATTGTCACTCTAATCTCCGGTAAACAATACGATCGCGAAACTATCACGGATGCGCGGAGTTAATAAAGTTCTGATGTGCGAATGGGAGCCGATTCCGGAAATGTTCCAGCCTGTACTGCGCTTCATTTCCATTCTAATTAGCTCCGTTGATGTGGAAAGAAGCAAAAACTAATAAAACATAATGCATGTACTCCGCCACATCAAGCAACGATTGACCAACGCAAATGCAGGTAGCTCTTCGTAAGATTGTGCGCGGCTCGCCACTGAAATAAATCATAAATTGTTGTTTCTTTAATTCTGCTGATTTCATAAAGTTTAATTTATTTTTTAATGAATGATGATGATGAAATATGTCGTGACCGTCCCTTGATTTAAGTCAATTTTAACCGTTATCGTGGCCGACATTTTTACAGCTCCCGTTAATAACGTCTATCTATTTAGTTTTATGTTTATTAATTTAAGTAAGCAAGTGTAGTTTGTTTACGTACAATATGTCTACGTAATAAAAAACTTTTATGTAATCTCGATACTAGATATTGAGGTTTAGGTGCTCTCATGAAGATGGCCTCAATCGGACTTTTCTCCATTTAATCATTTAAGGTACGCCGGGGCTTATTTGAAACGGTTTTTTAAAGTTCTACTTCAATGTTCTCTAATGAAAATGTAAAATAACACTTTTCAAATCCGCTGGGGTTATTTATTAGCTTAGTCCAATGACTATCGATAAAAAATAACAAATAGTAACAGTTGTTTTAATATACCGATTATATGTGGACGGGCGGTGTTTCAACTTACCCCGTGTAGCGAGTTAAAATATGAGAGGTTAGCAGAAATGGCCAAAATACAAAACAGAAATGATACCAAAATGACCAAAAACACTATCAATTAACAGATTTAGTTAACCCCGTTTAAAAATGTAAAATATCTTATTGCCAAAAAGTAAACAAAGCACGGAGTGCGTAAAGTCACTTCGATCTTCCGTTTCTGACAGTCAGAAAGTGCGTTTAACGGGCCTGTTCAGTGAAAAAACATCAGACAGCAATTTATCATTTCCGACGAACATTGTCCCTTCCGTTTCAACTTTCCCCGCATTTCACCTTGCCCCGGTGTACCTTAATAATTTTTACGGAAACCAGAAGCGTCGGATAGAGCGATTAAACACAAAATAAATATCCAATTATAGTAATTGAGAAGATAATTTCTTATTACCTTAGAAATAGGTACAATGTTACCCCAAGATGCAAAACCCTAAAAGTTTTTAACGTAAGACTAATATGAAAATCATCATGATATCCACGCGATCAGTTAATGATTTAAAAGGCTTAAAAACGGTCATACCACAACAACTCTCATAAGAATCGATGACAATATTCGATAAAAAAACGATTTAATCCACTTGGTGGTGAATGGATGAATGGAACCTTTGTTACACCATTTTGTTTTTTTTTTTGACGAGTAGGAAAATCTGCTAAGCACGTTACTATCAGACGCCTGGGAACAGCCACGTAGCCAGAAGGGGGGGGGGGCGAAAGCCCAATTTTGGTTTTAACTGTTTTATATGCATATTTTTGCGTTTAGAACTACAATACATTAAATGTATTATAATGTATTATATTTATAAGCTGTAAGATATGCATATAATGTATTAGGAGCCAAGATAGGGCTCCTGGCCCCCACCTCTGGCTACGTGGCTGCCTGGGAAGGCAACTCAGGTACCCCCCCCCCCCTAATGGGGCGTGAGGATTCTAAGGAGGAGCTACTGGACTATGGTAGTTATGCTGTTTACTCGCCGTTGATCTACTCTCCAGCGGTTTTGTAGCTCAAGTACAATTTGGGTAGCAGCCGCATTGACCGCTCCCTAGACGTCCGAGCTGAAACACATCCTTTGGACAGCCACGTAGCCAGAGGTGGGGGCCAGGAGCCCTATCTTGGCTCCTAATACATTATATGCATATCTTACTACCTATAAATATAATACATTACAATACATTTAATGTATTGTAGTTCTAAACGAAAATTTATGCATATAAAACAGTTAAAATCAAAATTGGACCCCCGGGCCCCCCCTTTGTCCCATCTACAAAAAGGGTGATCGGCTAGACTGCTGCAACTATCGTGGTATTACGCTGGTAAACGCCGCCGACAAGGTACTCTCCCAGATCCTATTACGCCGGCTGTCACCGATAGCACAAGGTTTCGTAGGGAATTATCAGGCGAGTTTCATGGGGGCTCGCGCAACTGCGGACCAAGTTTTTATTATCCGAAAGATCTTGCAGAAATGTCGG
The DNA here is from genome assembly GCF_943734655.1 of Sabethes cyaneus. Taxonomy (NCBI): domain Eukaryota; kingdom Metazoa; phylum Arthropoda; class Insecta; order Diptera; family Culicidae; genus Sabethes; species Sabethes cyaneus. The sequence continues at coordinate 169,730,807 of NC_071354.1, read as the reverse complement.
GAGTACAACGTGCCCACGCATCACATCTTTATTGATTTCAAAGCAGCATACGATACAGTCGATCCTGACAAGCTATGGCAGATAATGCACGAATACAGTTTTCCGGACAAGCTGACGCGACTGATCAGAGCTACATTGGATCGAGTGATGTGTTTCGTACGCATCTCTGGGACACTCTCGAGTCCCTCCGAGACGCGACGAGGGTTGAGACAAGGTGACGGTCTATCCTGCATGCTGTTCAACATCGCTTTTACCATTTATTTTTACCAAGAGTAGCCAACTTCTAGGCTTTGCAGATGACTTCGATATCATAGCCAGGAACTTTTGACGGCGGAGGCAATCTACGCCAGACTGAAAGCGGAGTCTAGGAGAATTGGGCTAAAAATAAATGCGTCGAAGACCAAATACATGAAAGGAAGAGGCTCAAAGGAAACAAATGCGCGCCTCCCACGGACGGTAACCGTTGACGGCGACGAACTAGAAGTGGTAGAGGAGTTCGTGTATTTGGGATCGCTGGTGACCGCGGACAACAACACTAGTAAGGAGATCCAGCGGCGCATCCAAGCGGGAAATCGGGCCTACTTTGCCCTTCGTAAAACGCCACGATCAGGAAGCATACGCCGCCGCACGAAGCTAACAATGTACAAAAACATTATTAGACCGGTAGTTCTTTATGGACTTGAAGCCGTGACGCTGCTTACGGAGGACATACGCGCCCTTGCCGTGTTTGAGCGGAAAGTGCTGCGGACGATATTTGGCGGAGTACAAACTGAAAGCGGAGAGTGGCGGAGGCGTATGAATCACGAGCTACAGGCACTGCTTGGGGAGACTTCCATCGTACATCTAGCGAAAGTTAGCAGGCTACGGTGGGCCGAACACGTCGTAAGGATGCCGGACGACAGTGCGACGAAAATAGTCCTCTTCAACAACCCCATCGGCACCAGGAACAGGGGGCCCAACGTGCACGATGGCTCGGCCAGGTCGAAAGCGATTTGCGACTTCTGAGACGACTAGGAAATTGGCGACGAGTGGCCCAAGACCGAGTTGAATGGAGACGAGTGCTTGAAACAGCACGAGCCACTCCGGCTCTATGCTGCTGAAGAAGAAGAAGAAGGTATATAGTATGTTCGGAGTAAATTTGTTATTTCAACTTTCGCATTTTTGGTGTATATGACATTAGGGTGGCCATCATAGTAAGCGAGTGCAAGACATACACTTTTTTATGGCTTAATTCAACTGAATAAAATGTTCAGCAAAGTTAAAGAACATGAAATTTTGAGCAATTTTGCTAAAGAAATAAAGTTTCTATCTCTTATCGTTGATGGGCTGAAACTATTTAAAGTTTTTTAGTCGGGGTGGCCCTAAAAATCCGTTTTGTCTTTCTACTATATAAATATATAGTATATAGTAAATATATAGTATAAAGGTATAGCAATCACCCGGAAAACCGAATTTCGAAAGGAGGTCCAGTGAGACGAGTGTCTAGTACCATTCGACTCAGTTTCGAAAACTGACAATTTTCTGTGTGTGTGTGTGTGTGTGTGTGTGTTTTTTTTTATGTGCGGAAACGCTCAATGCCAGGCACACTATTTAGTTAGTTAGATAAGTTTTTATGTCTGTGCGATGTTTTCTTTATGTCGAAGATAAATTAAAATTAAATAAATTAAATAGAACTTCTCTATTATCTGAAAAGCGCAAAAAATTTATGTCTTATGAAGCAAGTATTGAAAGAAGTATGTATCAGGTTATTTCAAATCAATTTAAAACGTTATTATAGCATAAGCTACAACTTGTTCTTCCAGTAGTTTAAATTTAGTAATGGAGACATAATAAAAACTTCGTGTTGACATGTTGACAAAACAAACATTATTCATTTGATATGAGCTGTCAAATAAATTCATGTTATCACAAAACATCTCAAAACCTTAATAATAACGACAAATGTTTTCAAAGTACGTTTATAGTACTCTTAAGCGACTACTTTCCACGAATATTATTTTCTAACTTGTTTTGTGTGTTACTTGGGGGTTGTGTCTGTACACCGCGATCCGGAGATGACGACCGTCATAACGTCCACTCCTTCACAGTCACCCTCACAGGGCTCTGCCATTCTTGTTGCTACTACATTCTCCTTCCCCGTCCACTTTCCTTGCACCTGTCGAGACGTGTACCGATCCAAAGATGACGACCGTCACGACTTACATCTCCTCACGGCCACCCTCGTAGGGTTTCTTGTTGGGCTCAGCACTGCTCCGTTGAGTTCGCCATTGCACTACCACTTCACCTGTCGAGACGCGAACCGATCCAGGGATAGCGACCAACATAACATCCATCCTCTCACGGCCGCCCACGTAGTGTTTCTATCCAACCTTGGTTTGTGCCGTCGTGCTCGTCACTCCACCGATGTGTGTGTGTGTGTGTGTGTGTGTGTGTGTGTGTGTGTGTGTGTGTGTGTGTGTGTGTGTGTGTGTGTGTGTGTGTGTGTGTGTGTGTGTGTGTGTGTGTGTGTGTGTGTGTGTGTGTGTGTGTGTGTGTGTGTGTGTGTGTGTGTGTGTGTGTGTGTGTGTGTGTGTGTGTGTGTGTGTGTGTGTGTGTGTGTGTGTGTGTGTGTGTGTGTGTGTGTGTGTGTGTGTGTGTGTGTGTGTGTGTGTGTGTGTGTGTGTGTGTGTGTGTGTGTGTGTGTGTGTGTGTGTGTGTGTGTGTGTGTGTGTGTGTGTGTGTGTGTGTGTGTGTGTGTGTGTGTGTGTGTGTGTGTGTGTACGGTACTATCAGACACCTGAGAAGACAACTCAGGGAGTGGGGTTTGATATCCCGACCCCCCTACTGAGGCGTGAGGACCCAGACCCACTAAAACCCTACTCGAGTCTCCAGCCTCAATCCCCCCTGGCACCACCTTAACGGTATTACTTCGGGGAGGGGCTATTGTGCTTAACGCACCCTCTTAGACAACTACTGGACTATGGTAGTTAGGCTATTTACTCGCCGTTGATCGGCTCTCCAGCGGTTTTGTAGCTCAAGTGCAATCTGGGTAGCAGCCGCATTGACCGCTCCCCAGACGTTCGAGCTAGAACACATCCTTTGGACTAAGTTGTCCGGAGTAGTGTCCTGTCCGCTCACTTCCTGCATGTTGAGAATCAACTCCGTGTGCCTCTAGTTCCACGTTGGTTGAAGCACTCAACGTCCTCACTGATGATGATGCCAATAGGCATCATTCCCGCTAAGATGCAGATTGCGTCATATGAAACTGTGCGATACGCACTCGCCACTCTCAAGCACATGAGACGATAGGCACTTTCCAGCTTACCTAGGTAGCTTTTGGTTCCTAACGCCGATAAACACACTGGTCCGCCATACCTAAGTATGGACTGGACCACGTTGGCTAAAAGCCTTCGCTTGCTGCCATATACCGCAGAGCTATTAGACATCATACGAGACAATGCCGAAATAGCTGTGAAGCCTTCTTGCAGGTATAGTCGACGTGGCTCCCGAACTTGAGCTTGTCGTCGACCGTGACTCCAAGGAGTTTTAAGAACCACGTTGACGAAATAGTGTAGTCTCCGACGCTGATGTTTGCTTGCTGCACTGACTTGCGGTTGTTCACCATAATAACCTCCGTTTTATGATGCGCTAGCTCCAGTTTCCTGGAGCGCATCCAATCTTCGACAATGCTTATAGAGTGGGCAGCCGTCAACTCAACCTCTCTGATAGATTCACTGTAGACTTCCAAGGTGATATCGTCCGCAAAGCCGACAATCACCACCCCTACCGGGAACTTTAGCTTCAACACCTCGTCATACATGACGTTCCACAACACCGGGCCCAGTATGGAACCTTGCGGAACCCCTGCGGTAATTGTAACGCACTTCTGACCCTCCTCCGTGTTGTAATAATAATTTGTTGTGGAAATAATTTTCCAGAATCCTGTACAGCGACACCGGCACTTGGACGTTCCGAAGCGAGTTGGCTATGGAGTTCCAGATAGCGTTATTAAACGCATTTCTCACGTCGATCGTGACAACTGCGCAATAGGGGGCACCCGGAATTTTTCCCGGCTTCGGCAACAGGACCAGTTTCTGTCACTTCTATCTGTTCGGGAAGTGGTCATCTTCCAGGAATCTACTCATTACTGCCCCGAATGATTCGGGAGCCTCTAAAATAGTCGCTTTAATGGCCAAATTCGGGATTCCGTCTGGCCCCGGTACCTTGCTCACCTTTAGGGATTTAACGATCTCAATGAGTTCCTCGTTCGTAACCGTCGCTTCTTCCCCAACCTCTAAGCCGTCGTCACTCACGTTACTTTGGATGTTCGGCATGGAGGCCGGCCATCCTACGCTATGGTCTGAGATACTAGAACATCGACCGTGGGACGACTCAGCGGCCTGAGGCTAGGGCCTTGGCTCATGGCGCAGAAAGAGGCCTTCAATGATCCGCTCCAGCATCTCTGTCGATTGCTCTGCGGGCCCCATCACGCCCTTGATCTTTGCCATTACAACCCTGTAGGCATCACCCTACTAGTACGCATTGGCACTAGCACATAACCTTTCAAAGCCGGCTCGTTTACTAGCTTTTATTCCACTCTTAAGCGCTGCGCGTGCAGCAACAAGTGCTACTCGGCATTCAGCCCTGCCTTCGCCCGAACGAGCTCTTTGCATAATTCTCCTCGCACGAAAGCACGCTCCGCGAAGTTCTTCAATTTTATCTGTCCACAGTGTCCACCAGTAAGCCGGTGACCTCCCATACCTAGGTCGGCCTTTACTAGGCATGGTAGCGTCACACGCTCGCGACAGTACCTCAACCAAATGATCAGCATTAGGATCGGGCATACTGCGATCACCGCACTCTCTCCGGATCGCTTACACAAATACTTCGGAATCGAAGTATGATGTCTTCTATCCACAGGTGGTTGGAGTGTCGGCTCTACCCGCCGACTGCCGCCTCGTTAGCTGACCGACACCATAGCGGACCGCCTGATGATCACTGTGAGTGTAACCATCATTGTCTACCCTCCAGTCTCCCCTCAGACCAGGACTGGCGAATGTCACGTCGATGATAGACTCCGCACCATTCTTACTGAAGGTACTTATGGTGCCGACGTTGGCCAGATCTACGTTGAGCTTTGCCAGAGCCTCATGCAGAATCCGACCCCTACGGTTCGTGCGACAACTTTCCCACTCTACTACCCAAGCGTTAAAGTCACCCGCCACAACCACCGGTCTACCGTCCGCGAAAATTGCTTGATAGACCAACTCGGCGGAGCATAACTGCTGCAACAGCTCCACACACTTTGGCAACCGCAAATCCCTCGCCTGCAGTTGACACAAACTCTTGAACCAGGAACCTGCTTGTCGTCCATATAGCCACCGTCCCGGATCTATCCAAGACCCAATTGCCGTTTCCGGCAGGGACACGATTTGGTTCCGAGATGATGGCAATGTTCGTTGCTGACTCAGAAACTGCTTGGTGTAATAACTGCCGTTGAGTTGTGTCACTTGCACTATGAACGTCGCCGGCACACCGGCCGGGCACCTTGGACCTCCCGTTACGTACATTGCGTCCCGTTTATCGATACAGATCTAGCATTTTAGAGGCTCCGCGCAGTGCCTTGCTTTATGACCAGCACTGCCATATCTCCTGCACAATTGGCTCCTATCTAGCCCCTTGCAGTTCCAGGCCTTATGCCCGTGCTCGAAGCACCGGAAGCAAACCTCCTACTGCTTGAGCACGCTCAGTTGGCATACCGACCACCCCACTTTTAGCCTAACAGCTTTCAGGGCTTCGTTTCTGTCCGCCAGCGGAAGGCGTATTATGGCTACATGGGTCCCGGTCGGACTCTTGCGCAGGCGAACCACCACTCCACTTTGCTCTTTGAGACCCTGCACGACCTTTTCCTTGCGCAAAAAATGTGTTGCAAATATAACAAAATGGTACAGGTTTCGGTACAACGGCAAAAGACAGTGGCAGGAATTCCATCGTGATATGCACAGTACGATGTTTTCATCGCTGGCGGCAGCGATGCCGCATGTAACCTAATTTAATGAATAAAATAGCTTTTAGCAGTTCAGCAGACACAACTAACGGCGGCTCAAAACATTCTATCAATGGAACATTTTCTGTCCCGTGTTTCGCCCTTTTTTATCTGTTCCGCTTTTAATTTTTCTCCTTCCGTTTTGCCTCATTTTCTAGACCGTTTCTGCAATTTTCTTGTCTCGTTCTTTGTCATTTTCTACGACATTTTTCTTTTTTTCGGTCTCGGGTTTCTTCTTTCAACTCCTTTTGTATCTGTTCCATTCTTCCTCTCATTTTGTCCCACTTTACTCCTGTCTCGTACTGTTTTTCTTTTTCCGTATTATATCTTTTATCTTCTGTTTTCATTTTTTTCTCCCCATTTTATTTATGATTCCTATTCTTTATGGCCAGTTTTTCCTCTTTTTCTGTTGTCGTTTCTCCACTATCCTGTTCCCGTATTTCAACCTCCTCTTTTCCTCGTTTGCTTTTGTTATTCTTCTTTTTTCCGAGTTCTTCCTTCCTTTCTCTCATTTATCTTCCTTTCTCTTCCGTTATACAAAATTTTCTGTCCAGTCTCCTCGTTCTCCCTCTTTCTCGCTCCCGTTTCCTCTTCTCCACTTTTATTCTCTTTTAATGTTATTGTTGGCCACACTGGCCTTACCGCACCTTCCATCATCTTCTATACCTGCGTAAGTTATATACCGTGAGACTGATGGTAATCGATCTGTCATCCAAGGAGTAAATATAAACAAGGCAACAGATAGGACGCCAATATTTTTGATGCTGAACATTAAACGCTAATCTTAAATTATCTTAAATTATAAGTATATACAGTGGAAAGTAAGATGGAAAGCTATTATTAAATTGCTAAATTGCCTAAGCCTAAATTGTCTGGTAGGTAAACTGCATTTCCTTAGATCTAACTAAAATAAAACTTAAATGCTAATTCCAATGCTAGGTTAACACTAAAGGCGCTACAGGTGTAAAATTAAAAGTCACAAAAAGATTACATCAATTACCAAAGCTGATCGCTAAGTTTGCTTATACTGAAATAAACAGAAGGGGCAAAACGTAAGCTAATTAAACTTTACAAATAAAAGGCAGCAATAATAGGCATAATGCCAAAAGCGAACCGAATGCTATTATATGATTAAAATATTTATATATGTATTTTTCAGGAAAATTATATTCACCTATATCCGGAATATTGGTTTTATTTACACCCGGTCGGAGAATATTCACTTTTTCTTCCTATTTTGGCACGTTTTTTCTTTCGTTTTTTTTTCATTCTTTCTCGCGCGTTTTTCCACTTTCTCTAACCCGTTTGTCAAATTTTGGTTACGTTTTCCTTCGTACTCTTTGCCATTATTCCACTTTTTGTCTCGTTTTTCCTCTTTTGCTTAATTTTCTCGAGAGCTGCAGGTCAGGGTGAATGGTAATATGTGTCAGTGTTTTTTGGAAGTGTTTAATTAAAAATTGGTTAATCACAAATGTGTCTACATAATTTTCGTTTGGAGTGCATTCAAATGTCAACGCAGCTTGCAAGTTTGTTTTGAATTTTCATTCGTTTCATTTTTGGTAATGCTGGTCGCAAAAAGAGAACTTGTGAAAGGGCTGAAGCCACTCAGAATAAATGAAAGATTCGTCTTTCGTACCATCAAGCAATACAAGGAAACTGCTTTTTGGAAAATAGTCCCCAAACCTGGCCGTAAACGCTCTGTAAGGACACCGGAAGCCATCAAACGAGTGAGAGAGCGAATTTGACGGATACCAGATCAGTTAGAATGCAGAATGACCGAGCAACCGGGAATTTCGCAGTCAGCCATGTAGAATATTTTAATATATTTTGATGATCTTCGACTGATTTCGTACAAAAAACAATGGATGCATGGTTTGACCACAGACAAACAGACATAACTCTTGGAAGAAAATCAACAAAAATTATCGTACCTCACATTTAGCCTGAACACTAGTGCTATCTATGATCCCCATTCCTAAATATTAAATAGCAACAGGAGTATCCCTCGAACTAGCAAATATTTTTTATGGGGCATTATGAAATTCTATTTTCGGACGAAAAAATGTTCCTGCTATAGAGGACCAACAAACTGATCGGATATATGCAGCACATCTTTCTGATATTTTTTGAGACAAACTGACAGCGCAAAGGTTCCAGAATGTTTCCAGGGTGATGGTATGTGGAAGTTTTTCCAAAAATATGAAGGTCCCATCGCTGCTCATTGTACCTGGTGTTAAAATCAACACTAGAAGAATGCACCATACTGCTTCCAACAAGATTCTGCCCCGTTTCACCAGGCGAAAACTGCATTGCGGACAATTTTCCAGATTTTATTTCTTCGAAAGACCGGCCTGCCTCTTCGCCTGATTTGAATCCTTTCGACTTCTATGATTCTAAGATATGGAATGAAATGCCTTAGGATATCGTGCGTGCCAGCTGTAACGCTTTTCAACACCGATTGCGACTGGTTATTAAAGCAAAGGGAGAAAGATTCGAATTGAACTAATTCAAGATGAATGTTATGGGTATACGTTACACGAAATGCACAAATTAAATTTGCACAAGTGCAAGTGTCTTATTTTTGTGAACATTTACTTTACTGACGGTAATTACTATTCACCATGTATACGGTTATTACCAAACCGATATTAGCGTATAGTTACCGTGAGTAATTCTAAAATAAAACGTAATTCTGCTAAAACGGGGGCCACTACTGACACGAGTTCTTCAAATATTGGAACTTTTGCGCTTAATTGGTTGAAAATGGTTAAAAAATAAGAACTACACTTTTGATACCTCGAAACAGTGGACCCCTCGTTCGCCAAGAGGCGTAATAGGTTAAAAAAAAAGTTGAATTTTGAGCTTCAGATCTACATCATGTGATATTTCATAAATTTGCCATGAAACAACTCACAAATGACCCGGTTCTTTAAAGAAGAAGAACAGGGCTTTCAAATGGAGTAAAAAATTGTTTGGTGGCCATCTTCAATTTGGTCGCCATATTGTATTTTATCAAAAAATCGCCGTTTTCACCATGAGCCCCCGAGCGATTTTCATTTTAAGAACACCATTGGAAAGCTGAGAAAAAATTCTGCAAGAAACATTCATAAAATTAGGTGTGCAATGGCATTAACTGAATTAAACAACCAGTTATTTGTAGCAAGGTTCACAATTTTCATATAAATTATTGTGATATTTCCAAAATTTGCTATGAAACAAACTACAATCGACACGGTTTTGTAAAGAGGCGCGATAGGATTTATAAACGAAGTGAAAAAAAAATCTACGGCCATCTTGGGTTTGGCTGCCATGTTGGATTTTATCAATAAATCGTCGTTTCCGCCATGATCCCCCAACCGATTTCAATTTTAAGATCAGCATTGGAAAGCTGAGAAAAAATGCTATAAGAAACATTCATCAAGTTACATGTGTAGTGGCGTTAAATAAACGAAACAATTAATTATCTGTATTAAGTTTAACAACTCTCATATAATTGAATATCTTGCTACAGAAAATTAATTGTTTTATTTAGTTAATGCCATTGCACACCTAATTTTATGAATGTTTCTTGTAGCATTTTTTCTCAGCTTTCCAATGGTAGTCTGAAAATGAAAATCGGTTGGGAGCCCATGGTGAAAACGGCGATTTTTTGATAAAATTCAATACGGCGTCCAAATTTAAGATGGCCACTAAACAATTTTTTACTCCATTAGAAAGCCCTGTTCTTCTTCTTTACAGAACCGGGTCATTTGTGAGTTGTTTCATGGCAAATTTATGAAATGTCACATGATATAGATCTAAGGGTTTGCTCAAAATTCAACTTTTTTTTGAACCTGTTAGACCCTTGGCGCACGAGTGATCCACTATTTCGAGGTATCAAAAGTGTATTTCTTATATTTTAACCATTTTCAATTAAGCGCAAAAGTTCCAATATTTGAAGACCTCGTGTCAGTAGTGGTCCCATTTCAGCGAGAACTACTTCGTGTATAATGTCGAAAGGAGGCTTTTATGACTAACAGGAAAGAGGTGAACCTTCTTTAAAGCACATGTCTAATTGCAATACCAGTTGTTATCTTACAGAACAGGATTTTCATGATTATAAATGAATTAAAAATATGCAGTTCATAGCCAAATTTATGCACGAAAATAATGGTTGCCTTGCTCCTAATTCGATCGTAAAGTGGTTACCATCAAATGCCGTCAATGAAAATAACCTATTTTTTCCTACCTACCAAAGTGCTGTCGCCGACAAAGCATAATTTAGTCTGTTTCGTTTTACCATTTTGGAGAAAATTCTTTCCTGTTTTTTGTCTGCTTGAAATATTGACAAGCTACTTTCTTCTGGGTTCTTCTGGCTCAACACGGGGTAATTAGCATCTTTCTTTTCGCAGTTTCGGTGGCACGGCACGGCACGGCACAAACAAACGGAACGGTCCGATGTCAAAACTACGAAATAAAGCACCAAACCACACCTCATAAAAACCGCTAAATGCTGCACTCTTCGCCCTTGGCCGACGAAAAATGCGTAAATTAAGAGAATCGAACAGAACTCGAAACATTTTACGGTTTAAAAACGAAAGAGAAACGATGTTGATGCGGAATTCTCTGCTAGTCGTCCTCGTAGCGCGAACGCAATTCGTAATTAGTTTTTGCTTCTCCGGTCAGAACGTGAAAGGTACCACCCAGTAAAAACATCACCAGCAAAATATCGGGAAGTGAAAGAAAGATCGGTCGTTGACCTATCCTGCTGCCTTCTTGCAGCATCAGCATTTCTTTCACTCGCGGGTCTGGGTGCTGGCAATTATTCGGCCCGCTGCTGTGCGCACACCGCGATCGAACGCGATCGTGGCGACACGCGAAACGATATCAATTTAGCGATCGACGCACGGCAGAGCAAAAAGGGCTCCAGAATTGCACTGACAGCCGGTAATTATATCGAGCTGTGGGCTTTTCAAATTTCGAAAATCTTCATCGTTATCGAACGAACCGGTTTCGGTTGCGCCTGCAGGTTTTTCGGCGTGCGACAGTTGACTTTTCTCACGGTTTTTCGGTTCATGCAAAATTAAGGGTGGAGCCTTCAAACGTATTATCATAATAAGCTAAATTAGAGGGGGCAACTTTGCACGAAGGGCAAGCGCACTTCTCGGGTTCACTTACTAACGTTATTAGTTCGTGATGGTTGGCCAGAGCCAGCGCCCGCCGCCGCCCGTACGCACCGAAACATTGTTAGTCCGAAGGAGCGGGACGCCTGATGGAGCATAATTTCGGCTTGATAAGTACGTATCTCGGTACGCGGGCCCATGGTCCATCTTATCAGCAACCGGAGAATGTTTTTTTTTAAATTGATGGCCAATTGGTGTACCGTTGTTCGGCAAAAATTGATGGGCTACCTGGACATGGTGATTTAAATATCAACGGTAAAGGACCTTTGAATTCTGAGGCAAATACGGATTGAGTGTTCACGATGTTCGATTACTGTTATTTCATGTTCAAATTAATTATTTTTCATATAATTGTGTTGAAATTAACTAAATGTGCTGGTAGGAGAATCAAAATTTGAGTTATAATTTGTCATTGGAAGTGGGTATAGAAGGAAAACCACTTAAAATGGCACCAGCGGAAAATTCCAGTAAAAGGTGTCCAGTCAAAAGTTTTATGGTGAGCAGTTTGATGATTCACCGATCGGCCTTGTTTCGAAAGTTCGAGAACTTGAACTGTTTTCATTTGAATTAAACCAGGATCTAAAAAGCAGCAGCTAAATGTTTCAACCAAAAACCATTCCTGCGTCTTTCGGACCAGAACCGGTTATGCAATGCTTATCCTACCTCAATAAAAATCCATTTGACTATCATCTTTTTACCTTCGGTTTCCAGCACCCGTGCATCCACTTGGCCACTGTATGTAATCAACAACAACAAGAAAGTAAGGAATTCCTCCAGAAAAGGGATGAAAACACACAGCGTAGGATTCCGCCTAGGTTAAGGGCGAACAAGGAAAAAACCGGTTCTCTAGGATCCAGTTTCAATCTCACTTTTTTCTAGTAATTATGTAAGAAAAAAACTGGAAACGCGTTTCGTCTCTCGTCCTGCAGCTATGTGTACATAGCTCGAAACACAATATCTAATAGCTATAAAATTGGAGGAATGGAAAGTAATAAAAAAAATCGTATCCTCGCTGGTTGATTCAAATCAAACATTTCGGGATTTCAAGAGCGAGCGGCTCAAATTCAGACCCCTACGAAGGGCCTTCCAATTTAATCACCTTGTGTATGCTGTACCATGGACAGAGTAAACCTGAAAGTACGCCACCCCTCGATCAGGTTTATTGCGTGATTTTTATTCACGCTTCAAAAACCATCCTTGTGAGAAAAGCAAAAAAAAAAAGAAACCAACCCACTACCAAGGTCCTGAAGAAAAAAGCGAATGCTGGTACTAGTTTGGTGGGTTGATGGGATAATGATTAGGATGCCGATTGAAGGTGAAGGATCAGCCCGAAACACCAACACTCGGCTTCCACTGAATAACAAACACCGTGCAATAAAGGACCTAACGGGATTCGGCTCAAAGCGCATTTGAAATGTACGAACCACTTTTGTAGAATTACCGTGAAAGGAAAGACGAGAATTTGAACAGGTAAATTTATCACATTTGTCAGATAGATGGACAGACAGTGAATGTTGTAGGTACGGGATGAGGTTCTAACGTTGTTGTTTTTTATTCCTCTTTTTTTCGTTTTTTTTTTCGAGAGCGAATGAAGAATAGGTAGGAAAAAAAGCAACAGACCGGGAAGCTGGCTAGCAGCCTGTTGGCGTTAGAACGTTGTGGTCTGTGTGGGAATTTGAGTAGAAATGGCTGTAGCAAAAGAATAACGGGTCTCGAAGCCACCTCTGCGTGGGAGTTGGGAAAGGAGTTTGTGAAAGGTGTCCGCTAAATTGCTATTCATGCAAGGCAATATGCAAAAGAACATTGCAGGCGACGAACCCGTTTCATACGGGCGGTAAAGTGTAGAAATTTGCATATTCTTACTTTCTTTCGATTGCGGTACCGTTTGCTTTCGTCGTTCATTTACCTAATTACGACTTCTTTCTGACAGTCATGCAAGTCGGTTGAAAAATAAAGTGCGATTTTTACCTCTTCTTTCTAAGATTAATACAAGCGAAGGAAGCAGTTCCGTTCCGAGCTAACTTGCCGGGCGTTCCATTCTATTCTGCTGGGGTTCTTCCCCGTGCTTGCGTCAACGTTACAGTCACAGTCTAATCTTCACCCACTTATACCATTCCCGGAGGTATTATGTCACAGTTTCAGCTGTGGCGAAAGTCCAAAAGATCAAACAGCACTCGTGCAGAACGGACCGCCGCCATAAAACGGATACACCGGAGCTCTTTTACCGCGCTGCTGGCACACGTTTTAGTCTAACAGAGCACCGTTAGAAAAACAAACCGAACGAGTGAGAGAAAAAGACTATAGGTACAACAAGAGCGAAGAAGAAATGTCATAAAAGCTTAAGGGCCCGCCAACTCTAACTTTCAAATTAATTTCTTTCGACAATCGTTTCGTGTTCTGGTTTTGTTCGTTTTTTTTATGTTGCTTTTCCCCAGTTAGGTGTTCTACTACTCCGTCCGATATGGTGTAAAAAGAACCCAAAACCCGGATGAAGTGGTCCCCGTAATTCTCGAAGGCGGGCCAATAACCTGTTGCGAATTGTGTTCGTTCGCCTTTTTTTTGAACAGGACCGGTATTAATGTTGCGTGCACATCTGGCTAACCAACATAATGACCCCGCATGCCCACGACGTTGACCAGGTGGACCTTTCTTTACGAAAAATTTGATCAACCTAATAATATGTACTTAAAGGACAAACGTCCATCATGATGACGTTCGTTTTGCAGGTAGCGATGCTTCGATATGTTTTAATTGAAGGTTTTCATTTAATTGGAGGCCATATATCAGCGATAACGTCGCGAATGATATAGTTCTCAAAAGTCAGACTCACAAAAAAGTCCAACGGTGTTAAATCGTATTATCATGGACGTCAATAGATCGTACATTTTGCGAAATTATTCGTAAGACGTAAGTTTAGTTCTTCAAACCGACTGTGCTACCCGCGGTGTGGCACGTTGCACCGCCTTATTGAAACCACTGCAAAAACGCCGGTGTTGATTGCCTTGTTGCTGTCACTATTAACCCTCTCTTTCCCATGGTAGCACAGGTGATCCATGACTTTCGATAGTAAAATCAACCAATTAAATTTTTAAGAGGTGAAAATATCGATATTTCAATTTTAGAACGCAGCAAAAACATTATTTTATGAGCAGAATAGTTATGTTTGATGAACGGCTTATTAATAACTTTTTCAGATGCCCAAATTCTGAAATACCCTTGGAACAGAGAGGGCAACCAATACATACGTTCTGACCGGCATCATTTTTGAATATTCTACTGGTCCACAGAGCGCTCAAACCAGTGACATCAAAGTAAAAGAAACAAATGTCTTAGCAAATTTTAGAATCAGATTCAAATGTACTTTCACTTTATTTCAGCTGCCATATATTTTCTAACACAAAATATTACTATTTTTAGATTTGATCTTTCAATAACTCGATCAGTGCGACCTCGATGCTGCCCATGATTCCATTAACCATCAAGTGCTATGAAAAATCCTGGACGAGAACGGCTTCCCCGGAAAGCTGGTCAGACTGATTAACTCCACGATGGATGGTACAAAGTGCTATGTTCGGAGTTCAGGGGATTGTCGAGTTCATTCGAACCTCACAGAGGGCTTCGTCAGGCTGCGGATATCTCAGGCCTGCTTCTCAACCTAGCCCTAAAAGGTGTAAGGAATCGAGTGAATATCAACACGCGTGGTACGATTTTCAACAAATTTAATCAAATCGGCAGCTTTACCGGTGATATGGACATTGTCGGTAGAACATTGGTGGCGGAGACTGAACAAAATACCAGACTAGAGAGCGAACCAGAGAAGGTTACTTACTTACTTCTTGGTCTATGACCAGAGTGACCGAAGCAAGTCGCACGGAGTGGGAATCAAGTGAGCCTAATAATCAACCAGGATCCATTATCTTCTACACTGATGGTTCTAAATTAAACAACAGAGGCGCAGCTGGGGTAACGGGCCCCGGAGTCAACATAACAATATCCATGAGCCAATGGCCCGCTGTATTTCAAGCAAAAATACAGGCAATAATTAAATGTGCTGCAGTTTGTTTGCGGCGAAATTATAGACATGCAAATCTATTCCTATAAAAATGGATTTCTGTCTGTCTGTCTGTCCGTATATTCCTTATAGAAACGAAAACTACTGAACCGATCGGCGTAAAAATTTGCACGTAGGGGTTTTTGGGGTCAGGGAAGGTTCTTATGGTAGTTAGAGACCCTTCCCCATACTAAGAGGGGGGGCTCCCATACAAATGAAACACAAATTTTTGCATGACCCGAAAACTAATTAGACAAATGGAACAAAATTTGGCATGCGGGTATTTTTGAAGATAAGAATTTTTTCTATGGTGCATTGAGACCTCTCCCCTCTTTAGGAAGGGAATTATGACCCCTCCCCTCTTTAGGAGGGGAATTATGACCCCTCCCGCTTTAGGAGGGGGGCTCCCATACAAATGAAATACAAATTTCTTCGTAACTCTAGAACTAATCAAGCAAATGGAACCAGATTTGGCATGTGGCTGTTTTTGGAGCCAAATTTTTTTCTATGGTGGATTGAAACCCCTTCCCTCTTTAGGAGGGGAATTATGACTCCTCCCAACTTCAAGAGGGGGGGGGGTCTTCTATACAAATGAAATACAAATTTCCTCTTAACTCGAGAACTAATGAAGCAAATGCAACCAAATTTAGCAAATTTAGTTTTTGGAGGCAAGAATTTTTTTCTATGGTGAATTAAGACCCCTTCCAACTTTGGGAGGGGGGCTCCTATACAAGTGAAATACCAATTTCCTCATAACTCGAAAACTAATCAATCAAATAGAACCAAATTTGGCATGTGAAGGTTTTTGGAGGCAAGAATTTTTTATATGATGAATTAGGACCCCTTCCCTTTTTTGAAGGGGAGGGATTCCTATACAAATGAAATACAAATTTCTTCATAACTCGAGAACTATTCAAGCGAATGGAACCAAATTTGGCATGTGGGTGTTTTTGGTGACATTTTTTTCTATGGTGAATTGAGACCCCTCCCCACTTTAGGAGGGAAAATAATTACCCCTTCCCCATATAAGAAAGGGGCTCCCATACAAATGAAATACAAACTTCCTCGTAACTAGAGATCTCATCAAGCAAATGGAACCTAATTTGGCATGTGGGGGATTTTGTAGGCAGAGTTTTTTATGATGGTTTGACCCTATCCTGTGGCAGGGGAATAAGGACTCTCATACAAACAAAACAGAAATTTTCCGTAACTCAAAAACTAATCGAACTCGAGAAATTTTAGACTCTTCCATAAAACATAACAGCCAATAACAAGACTACTAAAAACTATTTGCAGCCCCCAGCAGAAATCATCCGTGTTTAGGTTTATTTGTTTTCCTAGGTCTACTGACCGTTATTACTTTCCTTCAGTTGGGTCCGAACGAGGATCGAAATGGTACTTTCCACGAAAAGGTTTTCCGTGAAATGATACATTCCGCGTAAGGTTTTTCGCGAAATGGTATTCGGCGAAATGTTATATGTTATCACGGCAAATGTTTAAATGCTATACGCTTTATTTTATCTGGCAAAGTTACGGGGGGATTGTTTTCTACTTTTTTGCCGGAAGGTTTGGCCACTATGCCCATTAATTTGGTCTATTGTGGTATATAGTTCGGACTCGATTATCCAGGGATTCGTTTAACCGGGGATTCAATTATCCGGGTTTTTACCCAAGTAACACACAAAACAAGTTAGAAAATAATCTTCATGGAAAGTAGTCGTTTAAGAGTACTATAAACGTACTTTGAAAACATGTGTCGTTATTATTAAGGTTTTGAGATGTTTTGTGATAACATGAATTTATTTGACAGCTCATATCTAATGAATAATGTTTGTTTTTGTCAACATGTCAACACGAAGTTTTTATTATGTCTCCATTACTAAATTTAAACTACTGGAAGAACAAGCTGTAGCTTATGCTATAATAACGTATTAGAATGGTATGAAATAACCTGATACATACTTCTATCAATTGTTGTTTCATTAGACTTCAATTTTTTGCGCTTTTCTGGTAATAGAGAAGTTCTGATGTATGTAATGTTATACTATTCTATAACAAGCTGTGTTGCTTGGGTAGACTTGGTTATCCGGGTGAAAGAAACTCATTTTTTAAGTAATCTATTTTAAACACAAAGGTTATAGTTTTTATATTAGGTAATGATTCTAGCATGACAAATACTGATTCACCTGCCCAAAGGTATAAAATTCCTTTCTGTATATGTATTGTTATCAGCGAGTAATGCAGATGGTACCACCCAAGTAACAATTTGGGTTTTATTACACTCGTATGATGGCATTTAAGACCAAAATTGGTCTTGAAAACCGCCATAAGAGTACAATAAAACTCACATTGTTTCTTGGGCAATTTTTAAATTGTTGTGTGGTATGATTTATAATTCATCATCATCAACATCATCATCATCATCATCATCATCATCATCATCATCATCATCATCATCATCATCATCATCATCATCATCATCATCATCATCATCATCATCATCATCATCATCATCATCATCATCATCATCATCATCATCATCATCATCATCATCATCATCATCATCATCATCATCATCATCATCATCATCATCATCATCATCATCATCATCATCATCATCATCATCATCATCATCATCATCATCATCATCATCATCATCATCATCATCATCATCATCATCATCATCATCATCAGTCATCTTCTTTATCATCAATGAAAAAAATCGTAAGAATGGAATTTTCTAACTTCCGGGGAGATTAATCAACAGGGGAGTGACGTCGACAGTGAGACACTTTTTTTCCAAAAATTAAAAAAATATTTGGTGATAGCTATCAACGAACGCTTTAATCCATTCGAAAGGTATATCCTTCTAGTGGTCTGAAAAAAAGTTTTAGTCGTTTTGGTCATAAGCTAAATTAGTTACAGCCACAAATCTGAAGGTGTCCTTTTGTCTCACTGTTCCCTACTAGGTGGGAAGAGTGAGACTATGAGTATTGAATGCTGAGATACATATTTGAATTTAGTTCAAACAATATTTTTTTGATAATAAGAGTAGTTTAGAGCCCGTGCTGTTTATTGTGTGTATAAAGGATATGTTATTGTTGGTTATGATTGAAAATTCCGACTATTTTCACATCTACATATATATTCATTCTAGCTGACCCGACAAACTTCGTATTGCCACAAATTAACCTGTATTGTACATAAATCATGAATCATGTTCAACCTTAGATGATTCATTTTGGCAGTTACCTAACTATGAAAGCATCCCAGGTAACCAATAAGCGTTACCAATGCTATTCAAATGTAGGCCAATAAGCATTTAAGTCGCCTTAAATGCTACTTAAATGCTATTTTGGCAAAATATACAGCTACTTTACTGATAACCTTCTTATACTGCTGATAATGCTAATTTACAGCTAATTACCGACACGAAGAATTTGAATACAATTTTGGATGCCAATTTACAACACCTATGCAGTCAAAAAGCTAATATACAACAACGTGCTGTATAAAATGCCAGATACGCTGATTTGCTGCTTATGTTAATGCTTATTAGTTACCAGGAATGGGTAGTTAATATACAAATTTGCAATTTTTCCTCACAGTAAACTAGAAAACAACTCCTCTGTCCCCTCATTGCATAGCCAGAAAGCGGATAGTAATATTCGCCATGATTGTACAAAATTTTGCCGAATGTCATTTTGCGAAAAACCTTAAACGGAATGTACCATTTCCCGGAAAACTTTTTTGTGGAAAGTACCATTTCGCGATCCTCTCCTTACTCGCTATCGCTCGTTCCAGGAAACCCAGGTAGTCCTAGGAAAACAAATAAACCTAGATTTCTGCGGGGAGTTGCCTCTCCCCAGTGGGCGGCGCTTCCGACGACGAGTCGCCGGCAACACTCGCGGCCGTCTCGTCCTGACTGATCTAGTGTTACTATAGATAGTTTTTGTGGTCTTGTTATTGACTAATGTCTTATGGAACTGTCTCGAATTTCTCGAGTTCGATTAGTTTTTGAGTTTCGCCAAAATTTCTGTTTTATTTGTATGAGAGTCCATGTCCCCCTACCACAGGGGTGTGAGGTCCCACATGCCAAATTTTGTTCCATTTGCTTGTTTAGTACTTAAGTTATAAGGAAATCTGTATTTCATTTGTATGGGAGCCCCCCTCTTAAAGGGGGAAGGGGTCGTAATTCACCATAGAAAAAATTTCTGCCAGCTAAAACTCCCACATGTCAAATTTGGTTCCATTTGATTGATTAATTCTCGAGTTATGAGGAAATTTGTATTTCATTTGTATAGGAGCCCCCACTCCTAAAGTGGGGAGGGGTCCTAATTCATTATAGAAAAAATTTTTGTCTCCAATTTTTGTCATTTGTACAGGAGCCCCCTTCTTAAAGTGGGGATTCACCATAGAAAATATTCTTGCCCTCGAAAACACCCACATGCCAAATTTAGTTCCATTTGCTTGATTAGTTTTCGAGTTATGAGGAAATTCGCATTTCATTTGTATGGAAGCCGCCTTTCTTAGAGGGGAGAGGAGTCATAATTCCCCTTCTAAAGAGGGGAGGGGTCTCAATATACCGTAGAATAAATTCTTGTCACCAAAAACACCCACATGCCAAATTTTGTTCTATTTGCTTGAAATTCTTTAAAAATTAGTTTTTCATGCTACCTACTATACCATTCCCTACTATAAATATTAATGAAAGGAAAATTCCTGATGCGTTTAGAGCCGGTCATCAGACTTCGATGACCGCGGAATTTTTATCAATTGTTGGAAGCGTTGGCAAGAAACCCCGAGAGATAAATTTTTAAGTGTAATATGCTTTGCTAAGCTATAATACTGGAACTAAGGTTTGAAAAATAAACAAAATTAACTGAAAAACACCAACATTTCCATTGATTCCGAATAATCTGCCAATACCGGTATTTTACCGGTATTTTCTACACCAATACTGAAATACCGGTTTTCACTAAAAGCGCCTAATACGGACAGCACTAGTTTTAAGCAAGATCCCTAAACCAGTTAACATTCGTTTCAAGCCAGTTACCTAAAATTGACTAGTGCTACAGGTGACACGAAAATTTTCAAAATGCGATATCGCCGCCAATCATCCAAATAACTGTGATTGTGGCCTGATGAAACTCTTAATGGATCTACAAACTCTAAGAAACGGATATAGGGTTACGGACCCTCTTCGTCATATGAAACATGATCCATATTTTATTGCGAGTTTTATTTATTTATTTTTATTTATTTACTAGCTGACCCGACAAACTTCGTATTGCCACAAATTAACCTGTGTTGTACATAAATCATGAATCTCGGATGATCTTTGTCACAATCTCGAGTTTTGCAAGCCCCCCAGTGGGCGGCGCTTCCGACGGCGGGTCACCGGCAACACTCGCGACCGTCTCGTCCTGAATGATCTAGTGTTACTATAGATAGTTTTTGTGGTCTTGTATTGACTAATGTTTTATGGAAGAGTCTCGAATTTCTCGAGTTCGATTAGTTTTTGAGTTTCGCAAAAATTTCTGTTTTATTTGTATGAGAGTACACAGGGGTGAGAGGTCTCTAACTATCGTAAAATAAATTCAAGACTCCAAAATCTCCCGCATGCCAAATTTGGTTCCATTTGCTCGATTAGTTCTCAAGTTATAAGAAAATTTGAATTCCATTTGTATGGGAGCTCCCCTCTTAAAAGGGGAAGGGGTCGTAATTCACCATAGAAAATATTTTAGCCTCCAGAAACCTTCACATGCCAAATTTGGTTCTATTTGCTTGATTAGATCTCGAGTTATGACGAAATTTGAATTTCATTTGTATAGGAGCCCCCCCTCCTAAAGTGGGTAGGGGTCCCAATTCATCATAGAAAAAAATTTTGCCTCCAAAAACACCCACGTGCCAAATTTGGTTCCATTTGCTTGATTAGTTCTCGAGTTATAAGGAAATTTGTATTTCGTTTGTTTAGGAGCCCCCCCTCTTAAAGTTGGGAGGGGTCCTAATTCACCATAGAAAATATTCTTGCCCTCGAAAACTTTCACATGCCAAATTTGGTTTCATTTGCTTGATTAGCTCTCGAGTTATGAGGAAATTTGTATTTCATTTGTATAGGAGCCCCCCCTTCTAAAGTGAGGAGGGGTCCCAGTTCATCATAGAAAAAAATTTTGTCTCCAAAAACACCCACGTGTCAAATTTGGTTCCATTTGCTTGATTAGTTCTCGAGTTATGAGGAAATTTGTATTTCGTTTGTATAGGAGCCCCCCCCCCTCTTAAAGTGGGGAGGGGTCCTTATTTACCATAGAAAATATTCTTGCCCTCGAAAACTTTCACATGCCAAATTTTGTTCCATTTGCTTGATTAGTTCTTCAGTTATGAGGAAATTTGTATTTCATGTGTATAGGATCCCCCCTCCTAAAACGGGGATGGGTCCCAATTCATCATAGAAAAAATTTTTGTCTCCAAAAACACCCATATGCCAAATTTGGTTCCATTTGCTTAATTACTTCTCGAGTTATGAGGAAAATTGTGTTTCTTTGGTACAGGAGCCCCCCCTCCTAAAGTGGGGAGGGGTCCTAATTTACTATAGAAAATATTCTTGCCCTCGAAAACCTTCACATACCAAATTTGGTTCCATTTGCTTGATTAGTTCTCGAGTTATGAGGAAATTTGTTTGGAAGCCGCCCCTTTTAAAGAGGAGAGGAGTTATAATTCCCCTTATAAAGAGGGGAGGGGTCTCAATTTACCATAGAATAAATTCTTGTCACCGAAAACATTGTCACCGAAAACACCCACATGCCAAATTTTGTTCTATTTGCTTGATTAGTTGTCGAGTTATGCAGAAATTTGTGTTTCATTTGTATGGTAGCTCCACCTCTTAGTGGGGGAAGGGGTTTCTAACCATCACTAAAACCTTTCCTGGCCCCAAAAAACCTCTACATGCATATTTTCATGCCGATTGGTTCAGTAGTTTTCGATTCTATAAGGAACATACGGACAGACAGACAGACAGACAGACAGACAGACAGACAGAAATCCTTCTTTATAGGTATAGATTTAACTACATATTCACGTAACACAAGTAACCTTATAATGGTTTTCAAAGTTTGCGTACAATATGATTTCTGCTAATAATCAATCAGTTCTAATAATAATTAGTGTTCTGCTGAGAGGAATGTTTTACAAGATATTTTGAAGGCGGCGTAGACGGGTCCAGAGACAGATACTACGGTGACGAAAGGCTTTCCTGCCAGCATCAGTTACACAACTGGTTAGCAAAAGATTGTTTGTTCTATTTGATTGGGAGAATGAGTAAAAGTTTGAAAGATAAGTTGGCCCATCAAACAATATTTTATTTGTTTGAGTGCATATTCGGAAGTTGAGAAAATTTTCAAATGTACACCCAACCAATGAGTTTTGAAAGCTTGAAATATGATGAAAACGGCGAATGTTATGGACGTAACGAGTGACGGAATTAAAAGCCAACTTGAGTTTTTCGAAATTTTCGTTAGATACATTTGCAAACAGGACACTACCATATTCGAACAAAGGAACAATAAGAGTTCTAGCTAGTTGTAAACGTATAGGTTGTGGAGTGTAATGACGTAGTGCTACTAATGAATGCATAGACCCATAAACTTTCTTACACACGGCTGCTACTTGAGCATCCCACTTCATATAGCTATCCATGAGTATGCCCAAGTTTTTGACAACCGCTGAATAGGGAATAGTCTTGTTTCCAACCATAACTTGAGCAACTTCATCAAAAATCATTCTTTTCGTTCTGAAAATGATTGCTTGAGTTTTTCCAGCATTTAATCGAATACCATTTGAGTTACTCCAATCCATAATTTTCTTTATGTCCATAAGAATTAATTTTCATAAATTAATTAAGTTTTCATAAGAATTAATTCGCAAGCACTCAAGTTTTTTACACCAGATAAATCTGATACATCTTGCCATGATGTATACCCATTTAACCCGAAAAAAATATTTCGGAACTTACATATCTCAGTGGAACAATTTTTCATGCTCCAGCGGCAGTTCGTCATACTAAAATTCACTTCGTCATAAGCAAGATTTCTTTCGTTTTTTCTGGACAGACAGCAATTATTTACAAAAATATATGTACGTATTCTTTGAGCCGTGTGCAAGAGCCACCCAATTACTATAAAAAAGTGGAATTAGTTTGAATCACAGCTCAAAATTTTAAGTAGTTACTCTTCGTCATACTCAAACTTCTCTTCGTCATACTCAAAACTGGTAGAAAAACCAAGATGACTTCTATTTTTTGAACAAATAGTGAGAAATAGTAATTTTCCCACATAATCTTTTCCTTGATAGCGAAGAGACAATCCATAAATATCAATACCAGGTTAGTTTGACTATAATTCGCATCAACATTGGTTAAAATGCTGGTTTCTCGTCCAAGTGTTTGGAACGTAGTCGAAGACCCGCCGTAGACGAACCCATCCAGCACCCTAACTAATCTGTATGCACGAGCATTTAGGAAATTTAAGCTTATCTTCTTGTATCAAATTTATAGGGATGTTTCAGAGCATTTTACAATACAAAAAATTAAAAATTTGCATGATAAGCATTTGCAAAATGTCAAGCTTTAACGAATAGAACCTGCATTCGTAGTCCTACATGATCCAATCTTTCGTGCCCCTAGGCACAGATCTTCGTACTTTTTTGAATGCCAGAAGGGTACTGGGTTTAAAACTGCGCCACTGCGATAATCTTAAGTCTTTTGTAGCTGATGTTGAACGTTACATAGACAACTGCAAACGACGTAGCATGAACGAGTACAGCCAAGGATGAGTTTACGAACTTTATAGGGGTCAGTAGAGAATTGAAGGAGGAAACTCCAAGGATTAGTGATGGGCTCAGAAGTACGTTTACGCATACAACTACTCAGTGGAAGTGGTAAGCTATCAGTTTCACCACCTAAGGGAGGAGGTTGGAAGAAGATGATTCGGTCAGTTAAGGCAGCAAATGAACCCGCTACCTGTTGAACGAAATTTGGACGATGGAACGTTGGAGACAGTGCGGAAATAGGTACAGCAAACAGTCAACTCTCGTTCGTTGACCATTATTATGCATGAGACTGCTGATCATGGAGCACGGACGCCGATTCATTTCCTCCCGTTGAATTACAGTGGGGAGAAACAATCGGAAAATGAATCAGTTGATAAGGGAATGACATTGAAAGGGAGTTAGAATATGGTCCAATATACGCTCAACGCATTTTGCCGACATTGGCTAATGGAATATCTGCCGACGATAAAGAGAAGAACCAAGTGGTTTCACGACGAAGGCAGTTTATTTATGATTGGAAATTAAGGTGGTAAAAAACGATGGGACAGGGGACTCGTAATAAAACATATCCTGAAAAAGATGACGAACCGCGTCGTGCAGTCATTCGGATTACCAGTGGAGTAGTGCTGAGAGGTCGAGCTACTGCAACCTTGCGCTGTTGGATGTACAGCAGAATGGTAGTAGTAGTAGTAGTAGTAGTAGTAGTAGTAGTAGTAGTAGTAGTAGTAGTAGTAGTAGTAGTAGTAGTAGTAGTAGTAGTAGTAGTAGTAGTAGTAGTAGTAGTAGTAGTAGTAGTAGTAGTAGTAGTAGTAGTAGTAGTAGTAGTAGTAGTAGTAGTAGTAGTAGTAGTAGTAGTAGTAGTAGTAGTAGTAGTAGTAGTAGTAGTAGTAGTAGTAGTAGTAGTAGTAGTAGTAGTAGTAGTAGTAGTAGTAGTAGTAGTAGTAGTAGTAGTAGTAGTAGTAGTAGTAGTAGTAGTAGTAGTAGTAGTAGTAGTAGTAGTAGTAGTAGTAGTAGTAGTAGTAGTAGTAGTAGTAGTAGTAGTAGTAGTAGTAGTAGTAGTAGTAGTAGTAGTAGTAGTAGTAGTAGTAGTAGTAGTAGTAGTAGTAGTAGTAGTAGTAGTAGTAGTAGTAGTAGTAGTAGTAGTAGTAGTAGTAGTAGTAGTAGTAGTAGTAGTAGTAGTAGTAGTAGTAGTAGTAGTAGTAGTAGTAGTAGTAGTAGTAGTAGTAGTAGTAGTAGTAGTAGTAGTAGTAGTAGTAGTAGTAGTAGTAGTAGTAGTAGTAGTAGTAGTAGTAGTAGTAGTAGTAGTAGTAGTAGTAGTAGTAGTAGTAGTAGTAGTAGTAGTAGTAGTAGTAGTAGTAGTAGTAGTATAGTAAGGGAAAGCCACCATCAGTTCAAGGACTTGCCAATGTATATGGGTAGAATTACAGTAGATCCAAATTTGACTATCGAATGAATTTCACACTAATGTTGTTACAGAAGGGCCAAAAGGGATTGGGCGGACCCACAAGCAGAGGCTCTTGTGCGCATTCTGGGGTTATAAGAGTCGCCCTCCAGCATTAGGATCCTTCCATGTAATAATCAATTTCGCTGTACCAACTTAACTTAACGTAACCCACGTGATAATTTGTTTGTTTGGAATTGAGAAGTGCCATATTTGCTTCAGACCTTAAGGATTCAGGTTGGCAACCCACTCCATCATTCAGCCTTCCACATTTATGATATCAATAATAATACTGTTAATAATATGATATTAAAATAAAATGTGGTATATATGGTAAAAATAGAACAATCTCACCAGCAGTCCTTCGTATGTTATAGTTATAGTCAATTTAATTTTTCATTCTGGTTTCCATGTGCAGTATTAACACTCGTTTGGCCAAAGTTTTTACTATATAGCAGGAGATGCTTCATAAGCTAAAACGAAAAAAATAATTAAAATAACTTATTAGGCTTACCTATTAGCTAAGCCGTGTGGCTCTGTCGTCCAGGCAGCCAGGCGAGACCAGGCAGCCGGGAACCACCCGGCAGTGCACTCAATAGAGCATTACCAGGTATGGCCACGTGGAGGCGCTAGGTAGGGGCTTGGGATGGCTAGAGCTATATTGGACGCTCCTCATTTGCCTTCCCCATTTCATACCCTGTTGGATGTACAGCAGAATGGTGACACAAAATCATATCTTTTGGTAATTCGTGGGGGAGAATGTTACCTGCTAGCCGCCCGATACGAGATGCAGTGGAAGATAGATTGCTGTCATTAGTATGCCGTCAAAACCGTAGATTGTCATCAGCGTAGATAATTGTCAATTGTCTTGACAACTCAAGAATGGCAAAATGAAATACTACCTTACAGTTAAAATTTGTATTTAAAAGTAATTTTCTGAAACTAAATCTATCTCCTTCTTTATTTTAAAGTTCTTAAAGTTTGATAAATACTAAAATCTTCTGTCTGTGGTTATTCAAAATTAACCTAATACAAAATCGTAAGTATACAAAATATCCATATTTAGATGTGCACTCAATAGTTATTTGCAGCTTTGAGCTCTTGCGATGTGATATCTTCGCGTGGTGCTTCAAGGAGTACGAAATCTCCAACCGTACCAACAAATGTTTTCCGAGATAATGATGGCAAATTAACATAACACATAATTAGCATATTTATGAGCGAATTTGCATTTAATCATGTTAGTAAAAGAACAGGGTATAATATTTACAAAAACACGATTCTCGAGACTGTTCGCACTCGTAATTATGCGAAGAACCAATTTCATATGAATTATTGTTTCAGTAGTTATCCGTAACTGGATTGGAAGCATATATCCTAATTTTTCATATACGACGTTTAAAATACCGATTGAAATATGATTTTGTCTAAATTTTGATTAAATTTATCGGTAGGTTTTTTCTGAGAAGCAGTTAACTATTATTTTCTAAAATGTTTGAGAGCATTGCTCGAAAAGTGATTCGTGTCCATTTTGATTAACTGAATAATTAAAGCAAATCGCATTTGATTTCATGTCTACAACAACAGTTCAAAAAATCAATAGGTGTTGTTACGTATGAATGCTCGACAAGATCGCTTAAATCAATATCATATCGACGGAGTGCCCGAGGGAACGGTTCCACTCCAAGGCATATAGCATTTTCAAATCAGCAAGCACTTATCCGCATCCGCTATCAAATAAAATATTT
Organism: Sabethes cyaneus; assembly: GCF_943734655.1. Taxonomy (NCBI): domain Eukaryota; kingdom Metazoa; phylum Arthropoda; class Insecta; order Diptera; family Culicidae; genus Sabethes; species Sabethes cyaneus. The sequence goes on along the minus strand of NC_071354.1, from coordinate 169,703,554 downwards.
TTCTCATGCCCTTAGGCACTGAAAGATCCAGTTTCAATGAATGTAACAACTGCATCTTTACAAAATATCACAAAAAGATTGGCAATCTTCCCGTAGCCTTGTCCCGTTATGTTGGGTTTTATTTGTGCTCATTTTTCAAGCAATATCGTAGATCAAAGGAACAGCTAAACCATTAATGTATTTGATGTCTTCATAAAGGGGCCCATATAGGGATGAGATCAGAAATAGGCAACGTGAAAAACGGAATACCTGCCGCAAATTGCATTAGGCATAAACGGATATCAAAGCACCCATTATTATTATCAAAACCGCCTCGCAGGCAATTCGAAAGAACGAAAAACTTAGAAAAATGGCACATGTAAAAGCGACGATGAAAAGAGGCTCCTTTTATCGTCGCGTTGTATCATAACTGTAAATGACCTATTTTTGCTGTGGGCTGATGATCGCGGCGGTTGCCTGAAAGAACCCGCCATATGCACACTGTTATTGCACATCCAGATGTGCATCTCTCCATCCGGCAACCGGCAGTTGCATTCCACCCGCATCTCGCATCATGCATCGTTATCAGCAGGTGGAATACACGGTTGCGGTAATAATTCAACACGGCTTGCAAGATGCAATAGGGGAATACAAGGGAAGCGTCGCAGGTAGGTACGTGATGATGTAGACGACGAGGTGAATTGTCAGTTATTGCGTAATAGTTGTCGGTTTAACCATTAGCTAGCCAGCTGACGGTTGCCCCTGTCATTTCCGGTTGCACAGTTTATGATGCAATTGAAAATTATACTTAGCATGAAATAAAATTATGATGGCTAAATAAATAAATCAGAAGAATTCCCATAAAAAGGCTATCATATTTTCTTATGCTTACTTAACCAACTCTTCATGCTTAACTGTTAGAAATAAAACCAGGAAAAAAATCTTACTGTTATTTCTTTTGAAGAACCATGGTAATCTAGCAGTAAAATAAAGTTCTAAAAAACTGTTGATTCACCGATCAACATATGTAAAGCGGAAAAATGATTACGAGATTGGGTGAGAGAAAAACAGAAACCAATTAAACATATAGGTAGATGATGGATGAACTTTAGAAAACGAACAATTATTTTGATGGCGTCCTGAATATTTCTAACCATCTCAGCACCCACAACCCAGCACACAGGCAGCACACCTGATGCTGTTGCCTGATGGAAGACGCATCCTTTTCGAATGGTGGGAAAGTGAACCCACCAGGAAGCAGGGAAGATGTCGGCGCGCGGTAAAGATTTGTCTAACTCCTTTTCGTCGCACGTTACGTTTCTGTTGCTCTTCCGTGGCAAGGATTGAATGTTTATTGGATAAACAAGAAGTTCATTTTTTTCGTTATTTTTTTCCTATCCTATGATCAACAGCGAAAAAAGTGCTGATGTTGTGATAGCGAGTCCTTTTTCTCATGGCCATGCTAACACCTACGATTTCGTTCGATGAAAGGGATATCGGGTGGGAATTTAGGGCTACCGTTAGAAGCATGATTTGGGATTGTGATTGTTTGTTTGCACCATTTGGTGTTTGTTTGATATACATAGACCGACGAATAGGTGATAGGCTTGAGAATTCGTGGGAAAGGATTCGATCGTAGATGAAAAAAGCCGTTAGGTAAACGTGCTAAGGAAAGGATTGACAGGATATGTGTAAAAAACGGTATCAAGTTCTTAGTTGTTTCGCTCCCACACATTATACCGGAAAAAAGGTTGAAGAATATTTGTCGTCAAAACCGTTTATAATATTTGATTTATACTTAATGTGCTTTTTGTCAATAAAACTTTAAATAATTCACCTAACGGTGTGACCTGGGGTGACATTACGATTCTCGTTTCGAGTGATTTTGGTTCGTTTCGCCCATTCGTTTAACGTGGTCGAAACGAACCAAAATCACTCGAAACGAGAATCGCAATGTCACCCCTGGTCTTTCTACAGTAATAATAAATTTATTTTAATTTCTCAGTAAATTAATGTCTATTACAGATTTAGAATATTTTAAACATCATTGATAAGGCCATTACAAATATTTTAAAAAGTTTTTGTCCCTCCGGTGTTGGGCCACTGAAAGGAGGGGGCGAAAAAAAAACAAAGAGAATTTTTTAATCGAGCAAAATAAATGTGGATTTTAGGCATTTTTATTTTAAGTTTAAACGTGAAAACCAAATCTATTTTTGCTCTTAATATATACGTTTTAAATTGCCATGCAAAAATCTACGAAAAAAAGACAAAAACGAAGGAAAACTTTTTTGGCCTATTTCCGGAAATTCCGCTGCTTGAATTTTCATTTCTGTTTCATGCTAGAAGCGTTAATTCAACTCATATCCTACAAATTATTTTTTTGCCCCCAGATTTTTCAAGCCAATTTCCCAGGGGGGGGGGGGGGGAGAGGGGGGGACAAAAACTTTTAAAATGATTTGCAATGGCCTAACTGATATTTAACAAAATGTTTTTTAAGAATATGCTGCGGGCAATAACTTAATTTTCTTCTCTAGAATAAATATCTGTAAATATCTGTAAGTGCCAGTTAATTTACTTCAACGTGAAGTAATAAAATTAATTCTAGAGTTCGGACTTGAGATTTCAGAGAGTGCGGTTGTAGCCATGAGTCCCCTGAGCCAAATCGCGTTTTTTTCGGTGAAATTCAGGGCAGTGCTGTGTAGATACAGATGTAATCACGAATAGAGTGCCATTGTTGCCTGTTGGTCCACAAGGCGATTTTAGACGGACAAAAATGATTGCGGCTAGACGGGACATCCTAGCTCAATGACGTCTTCAGCAACTTTTCGACTGTTAAAATAATGCATCATTTGAAGGGGTCGCCCAATATCCAGATATTACTGTGACATCAATACAAGTAATAATTTTTTGAAATTTTTTTTTAGGGTTTTCCGTTTCAAAACATTAATAATAAGTTAGTTTTAAGTAACTTTGCTGAACATTTCAAATTTTTATCCCTTACGTATTTTAAGCAGCGAACCTTTGTTTATGGACAACCCATCAAATCACTTTTTTCTCATAGTACATTTATCTCAACAGATAGCTCAATATGATGTTTTGAAAAGTTTTGTACATAAAAGAGTCATAGCCTGAGTTATAGTCATCTCACCGAAACAAATAGTTTTTATGCTCGCATTGGTAAGTCGAGTAGTAAGTCGAGCAGTCGAATCGAGCCGTTGAATCGAGCAGTCGAGTTGTGCAACTCAGTCAAGCAGTCGTATAGAACAGTTAAGTCAAGCAATCTAGTCGAGCAGTCGGATCGAGCGATTAAGTCTAGCATTGAAATCGAGCAATTTAATCGAGAAGTTGGGTTGAGTAGCAAGTTGAGCAATTGAGTCTAGTTGTACAGTCGAGCATTTGGGTCGAGAGTAGGTCGAGCAGCGGAGTCGAGTCGATCAGTCAAGGCGAGCAGTCAAATCGAACAGTTTAGTCAAGCAGTCTAGCCGAGCAGTTGAGTCGAGCATTCGGGTCGAATGGTTAAGTCGAGCATTGAAATCGAGCAGTCTAGTCGAGCATTAGAATTAAGCTTCTCAGTAAAACAGTCAAGTTGTTCTGTCCAATCAAGCAGTCAAGTCGAGTAATCAAGTCGAGCAGTCGAATCGAACAGTCCAGTCGAGCAGTCTAGTCGACCTGTTGAGCAATCGAGCAGTTCAGCAGTCGACCAGAGAGGTGACTGAGAATAGAACCCATTACTTTGAAAGCATGACGCTCTGTCAGGGCCTGTATTTAATTACCGCTAAGCCTCTTATGACGTTTTGTCAGAGACCCGGTTTTGGCTATAGACAAGCCTTTTATATATATACTAGTTGAGCCCGAATCTTACGATAATATAAATGTCTGTTCAGAATTCCAAAAACTGCGGATACATTCCATTGGCCAGTGTTTGCAAAGATGTTCTTTGTATTAGTTCTTTGAGCTCTTATATTGCGTAATATAGCTCTAAGATGTTGTACATAAAAGAGTCATAGCCGGAAACTGAAACAAATAGTTTTTATGGTCGTATTGGATTTTATTTAACTGAGAAAAAAACTTCTGACTGTTTGCAACATTTATGTAGTCTGATTAGAGTAAAATGTTGCTTAGAAAATTCGCTTAGAAAACGAATAGAAAATTCGTTTGCTGTCATTAACACATTTTTCAAAATATTGCGACTTGGTCCGGTTTGATTTAACACCGACCATATGATTCGCGACAAGCAATCGAGTTGAGCAGACGAGTCGGGCAGTCGAATCAAGCAATCGAGTCAAACAGTTGGATCGAGCAGTCGAGTCGAGCAGTCAAGTCGAGCAGTTAAATCAAAGCGTTCAATCAAGCAGTCAGCTCGAGCAGTTGAGTCGAGCAGTTGAATCGAGTGGTCTAGTCGAGCAGTTAAGTCGAGCAGTTTAATCGTGCAGTCCAGTCGAGCAATTTAATCGTGCAGTTAAGTCGAGTAGTCCAGTCGAGCAGTTGATTCGAGTAGTCTAGTCGAGCACTTAGGCGAGCAGTCGAATCGAATGGTTTAGTCAAGCAGTCGGGTCAAGCGGTTAAGCCGAACAGTTGAGTCGAGCAATTCATTCGAGCAGTTCATTCAAACAGTCGAGTCGAGCAGTTTATTCGAGCAGTCGAGTCGAATAGTCCAGCGGAGCAGTTGAGTCGCATAGTGCAGTCAAGCAGTTTAATCGAGCAGTCGAGTTGGGCAGTTGAACCGAGCAGTCGAGTCGAGCAGTATGATCGGGCAGTCCAGTCGAGCAGTTTAATCGAGCAGTTAAGTCGAGTAGTCCAGTCGAGCAGTTAAATCGAGTAGCCTAGTCGCCCGGTTGAATCAAGTAGTCTAGTCGAGTAGTTGAGTTGAGCAGTCTAGTCGAGCAGTCGGGTCAAGCGGTTCAGTCGAGCAGTTAAGTCTAACGGTTGAGCCGAGCAGTTCAGTCGAGTAGTCCAGTCGAGCAGTTAAATCGAGCATTTAAGTCGAGCTGTCAAATCGAATAGTTAAGGGGGCATAGTACTTTTTCAATTTAAAAAAATCGAAATTTTTTTTATTGATTATTTCGAAAGATTAACATTTTGACCATATGTGTTTCAAGTCATTTCGATGAATTCCAAAAATTGACAAAGTTACAGCTATTTGTACCGCGCATGTCTGGAGCGATTACACAGCGAATAAAAACTTCAACGTCGTTTTTCTCGAAACCAGGTTTTGAAAGTCGGTACCATAAATATCTCACGAACGGCTAAAGCAATTCTCATGATTCTTTTTTTGTTTCAAAGCTAACAAAATTATCTAGTGTTTGACCCATCCTTTTTTCGATATTACAGTTTTTGTATTTTTAGGAAATGTTTAAAGTCAATTTTTTCGGCTAAAAACCTTACTTTTATGTTTGAATGTCCGCCATTTTGTTAGGCGTTCGAATTTTAAAAAAAGGATGGGTCAAACACGAGATAATTTAATATTCTTTCATGTTGTTTTGGAATTTTTCAATTCGGATAAGCCCCCCACCGCCAATCCATGGTACCGCAAATCATGTTTTTTTCGCATGATCATGTTCAAGGAGCCGTAGGGGAGAGGGGAAGAGGTTCACATATGCAAACGAAACTGCAAATATTAGTATAAAGTGCAATGTTTAGCAAGCAATAAACCCGAATCGATTCGGTTTTTGCGTTATCGAGAAAAAAATATTTGAAATAAGGCAAACAATAGGGTGTAAAAAGTACTATGCCCCCTTAAGTCTAGCGGTTGAGTCGAGCAGTCGGGTTGAGTGGCTAAGTCGAGTAGTTAAATCGAGCAGTTAAGTCTAGCAGTCTAGTCGAGCTGTTGAATTAAGCTGTCAGTTGAGTCGAGCAATCAAATCGAGTAGTCTAGTCGAGCAGTTGAATCGAGCAATCGGGTTGAGCAGTTGAGTCGTTGAGTCAGGCAGTTGAGTCGAGTAGTCCAGTCGAGCAGTGGAATCAAGCAGTTGATTCGAGCAGTTGAGTCGAGCGTCAAATCGAACAGTCGAGTCGAGCAGTCGGGTCGAGCAGTCGAGTCGAGCAGTCGGGTCGAGTAGTAAGTCGAGCAGTCGAATCGAGCAGTTGAATCGAGCAGTCTAGTTGCGCAACTCAGTCAAGCAGTCGTATCGAACAGTTAAGTCAAGCAATCTAGTCGAGAAGTCGGGTCGAGTGGTTAAGTCTAGCAATGAAATCGAGCAATTTAATCGAGAAGTTGGGTCGAGTAGCAAGTTGAGAAATGGAGTCTAGTTGTTCAGTCGAGAATTTGGGTAGAGTAGTAGGTCGAGCACTTGAGTCGAGTCGATCAGTCAAGGCGAGCAGTCGAATTGAAGAGTCCAGTCGAGCAGTCTAGTCGACCTGTTGAGCAATCGAGCAGTTCAGCAGTCGACCAGAGAGGTGACTGAGAATAGAACCCATTACTACGAAAGCATGACGTTCTGTCAGGGACCTGTATTCAGTTACAGCTAAGCCTCTTATGACATTTTGTCAGAGACCCTGTTTTGGCTATAGACAAGCATTTTATATATATACTAGTTGAGCCCGAATCTTACGATTCGGAAAATATAAATGTCTGTTCAGAATTCCGAAAACTGCGGATACATTTCATTGGCCAGTGTTTGCGAAGATGTTTAATTTTTGTATTAGTTCTTTGAGTTCTTATATTGCGTAATATAGCTATAAGATGTTGTACATAAAAGAGTCATAGCTGGAAACGGAAACAAATAGTTTTTATGGTCGTATTGGATTTTATTTAATTGAATAAAAACTTCTGGCTGTTTGCAACATTTATGTAGTCTGATTAGAGTAAAATGTTGCTTAGAAAATTCGCTTAGAAAACGAATAGAAAATTCGTTTGCGGTCATTAACACATTTTTCAAAATATTGCGACTTGGTCCGGTCTGATTTAACACCGACCATATGATATCGCGACAAGCAATCGAGTTGAGCAGACGAGTCGAGCAGTCGAATCAAGCAATCGAGTCAAGCAGTTGGGTCGAGCAGTCGAGTCGAACAGTCAAATCGTTCAGTCAAACAGTCTAGTCGAGCAGTTAAATCAAAGCGTTCAATCAAGCAGTCAGCTCGAGCAGTCGAATCGAATGGTTTAGTCAAGCAGTCGGGTCAAGCGGTTAAGTCGAACAGTTGAGTCGAGCGGTTCATTCGAGCAGTTCATTCGAACAGTCGAGTCGAGCAGTTTATTCGAGCAGTCGAGTCGAATAGTCCAGCGGAACAGTTGAGTCGTGTAGTCCAGTCAAGCAGTTTAATCGAGCAGTGAAATCGAGCTGTCGAACAAATCGAGCAGTCTAGTCGAGCAGTTAAATCAACTTGCTCAGTCAAGCCGAGCAGTCGAGTTGGGCAGTTGAACCGAGCAGTCGAGTCGAGCAGTATGATCGGGCAGTACAGTCGAGCAGTTTAATCGAGCAGTTAAGTCGAGTAGTCCACTCGAGCAATTAAATCAAGCTGTTCAGTCAAGCAGTCAACTCTATCTGTCCAATCAAGCAGTTGAGTTAAGCAGTCGAATCGAACAGTTCAGTCGAGCAGTTCAGTTAAGGGGACATGAAAGACACAAAAATTTTGAAAAAATCATTTTTTTTATCTCACATTTTGATTCTGTAGTCTTTTCCGCTTATTTTGATACTAAATTTATCATGAACCGACCATGAGAAAATGCCTAAAAATGATCATGACATAAGTATTCCAGTGCGGCGTGGAACAACTTTGGCGGAATAAAACGCCGTTTATGGATAACCACGATTTTCAAATTTTATGTACCTTTTTCTCAGAAACTATACAACGCATTGAAACAATTTTTTTGTGTAGTTTCTGAGAAAAAGGTACATAAAGTTTGAAAATCGAGGTTTTCCACGAGCGGCGTTTTATTCCGCCGAAATTGTTCCACGCCGCATTGCAATGCTTTTGTGTATGATCGTTTTTAGGCCACTTCCCGTGGTCGGATCATTACAAATTTAGTATCAAAATAAGCGGAAAAGAGTGCAGAATCAAAATCTGAAATAAACAAATAATGATTTATTTAAATTTTTATATCGTTCATGTTCCCTTAAGCAGTCCAGTCGAGCAATCAAATCGAGCAGTCTGATCGACCAGTCCAGTCGTGCAGTCTAGTCAACCAGTTGCGCAATCGAGCAGTCCAGCAGTCGACCAGTGAGGTGACTGAGAATACAACCCATTGCTTCGAAAGCCTGACGTCCTGTCAGGGACCTGTTTTTAGTTACCGATAAGCCGTCCTGTCAGAGACCTGGTTTTCGGTACAGACATAAGCCTCTTATATCAATAGAAGAAAGATACTAGCTGACCCGACAAACTTCATATTGCCAAAAATGAAACTGTGCTGTACATAAATCCTGGGGGCAACCCCCTGCAGTGACCGGCGCTTCCGACGGCAGGTCGCTGACGACACTCGCGGCCTGCTACCGTTTGGCCCTGAATCATCTAGTGTTACTATAAATAGTTTCTGGTGGTCTTGTTATTGACTAATGTTTTATGGCAGAGTATAAATTTCTCGAATTCGATTAGTTTTTAAGTTTTGCAAAAATTTCTGTTTCATTTGTATGAGAGTCCGCCCCCACTACCACAGGGGTGAGGGGTCTCAAACCATCATAAAATAAATCCATGCCTCTAAAACCCCCCGCATGCCAAATTTGGTTCCATGTGCTTGATTATTTCTGGAGTTATACAGAAATTTGTGGTTCATTTGTATGGGAGCCCCGTCTTAGAAGAGGAAGAAGTCTCAGTACACCATAGGAAAAATTTTTGGCTCCAAAAACCCCCACATGCCAAATTTGGTTTCATTTGCTTGATTAGTTCTAGAATAGCAATAAGGTGACGATTTCAAACGTATTAGATTTTTATCCGTTAATGACTCAAAAAAAATCTTCTTCAGCGAAAATGCATTACCTACTTTGTAGATAATCGTTTTCCTACTCCGGCGAAACAATTCATGGGAACCACACCGGCAAAACGGCCAGCTCCAGAACAGAGCAGGAATCGTGATCGGTCCGGTACAACGTTATGAGCTGCCAATTTATCGCAATATCCAACTAAATCTTTTAAGATGCTCCGCGAGCTGGAAGCGGCCATTCTTTCCGCAACTTCCACACGTATCTAATCGTTGTGCAATTTTCCAACAATTCTCATAATCAATTTGACCCACTATTTTTTCCTTCCCCGTTCACGGCACGAGGAAAGCGCAAAACGAGCAACATTCGTGACCGTGGTTTGAACACTTCTAAGCCAGTAATCCCCTCCTCTTCGGTGAATGCATTCTCCAGTCTTCGCAAGAACGCTGCGCTGCCGGGGGATGCTGTAATAATTGTCCGCGAAAACATGGCAGTTGCTGGTGGCAAAGCAGTTTTTGCACAACTTCCCTCCTACACACAATGACGTTAGAGAGAACGACGACAACGGCAATCCCCCGCGGTACGAAGCTATGGTCAACCAAATACGACACTCCAACAACCAGGGATCGTCATCTCCTTTAACGGTACTTTGGTTATATAATGAAAGCAGTCTCTGTAAAATCATGGCCTATACATGGGATGCTGGCTGCCGTCGTGAACTAGAAGCTTAGATCAACAACAGAAACAACAACGGAAAAGCAGTAGCCTTCACTAGCTGGCTGGAGAAATGATGAAACAAGAAAAACAACCGCCGCGACGAGTACAAACAATTTCCTCCATTCAAACGATTCAGTTACACCTTTCTCCCTACGGATGACCGGCTCTGTCTCTCGTGATCGAATGGCAGCTGACTGGTAACGAGGGGTCGCTGGATCTACTGGCTCCGGTTGGCTGCGTGTTAGATGTTGTCTCAACAAATCACAACACTCCGACCCCCTGAAACGGCTAAACCCTTCCAGCGATTACCGGTAGATCTGACAAACACACTGTTTATGGACGGACTTGGACGTGAACTTCGCCTGTGCTGAAAACTGGGACAATGAACTTTACATCTTCATCGTCGTAGTCCGTACCTACCTACATAGTCGCCGCCCCCCACCCGCTTGCATTCAATCGATGCCAGCGTAATACCGAGCGGTGTGAAGGCGGTGCCTCGGGGAGGTTGCGAGACAATTGTTGATTTTATGGCTTTTCTGGATCGCGGCGCACTCGGGCTCTCTGTCCTGTGCGTGCACCACGCTCTGACTGGATGGAAAATAATGAGGCTGCGCCGGCCAACCCAACCAAAAGCAATCCGCTACAATATGGTGGTAGGTAGGTGGTATTAGGTGCTGCAGCAAAAGTTCAAGTGACCAACCGCAAAAATGATTGCTGCTGCTGCTGTTGCTGGTCGAAGGTGTTGAGTGGGCCCTGCACGTTCAGTATGACTTACACATTCGACATTTGTGCTTCGTACAAATGGGATTTTAATTGAATTAGTGGCTTTCCGCGTCATAACCAGACGGAAAGAAATCAACGAATCATGATGCTGGCATTGTTTGAAACAACACCTGACTCTTGGTTTGTGCTTTGGTGGATACGAGACAGCTTAATTTTCTTTCCATGTTTTGAAAGATTGAAAAATTTTGCGCGCCGGGTGAATGAACCACAAGATTTGATGGTCTTTGTGAACCTAAATAAACAAAGATCGTATGTTCATAGCACAATAATAACACCTAATCCTCGTCGTATTTTTATTAAAATCATATAAATATCTATTACCAGAAAGAATATCAATCCAGTGTCCTAACATGTTACTATGTAAGTAGAATATGGAGAGCAACAGGCTTCATTTGCTGCTTTTACTCTTTTGGCTACAGCGTCTCAGCGAAACTGAATTCGAAAAAGTGGAATAAAGGACAATTCTACAGTTATTTATTATCTACAATATTGCTGAAGAAAGTATAGTTTTATCTCTGGTGTTCATCGCGCTATAGAGTTGCAATGTCGTTGGTAGCAAGCAGATCGGTCTGTTTGCTACCAACGGGTTAGTAGTCCCATAGCGCCTTAAATATAAAAGATAAAAGTATACTTTCTTCAACAATATTGTAGATAAGAATTAACTCTACAATTGCTCTTTACATCACTTTTTCGAATTCTGTTTCGCTGAGAAGCTGTAGTCAAAAGAGCAAAACAGCAAATGAATGCTAGAAGCGACGAACCTTCACTGCTCGGAAAACAATTGCAATTTACCTACTAAAGAATAAAACATTTTGCTCACTTTTGATAAACTCTCATTTCGTCAAATCCGCTCCAGTTGCATGTAGGGGAATTGTGTATAACGTGCCCCCCTTGGCCAATGTGCCCCCCTTCGTTTTTCGCTAAACAAGCGAAATTAAAATGCAAAACCACCCAGGAACCATAGTATTTGATGCAACTAGCCTACTATGCAAGTATGACAGTTGTCACATGCTGTAAAAACAAAACAAAAATAAATTTGTTTCTGAGCAGCTTCCGATGTAACTTTTGGCGTCATTTCCATAAGCTATTTTCTTGTCAAAATATGTAAATAACCGGTTGTTGCGATTCGATTGCGTAAAGTGAACTTCAAAAAGACATCCCTGCTAAAAATAACGATATGAAACGCTTGATTTGCTTTAGCATTTAATATTTTTTCAAATAAGTAAAAGCAGGCCAATATGCCCCACTTGCGGTGGCGCAATTTGTCCCCCTTGCAAATGTGGCTATAAACACAGGTAAACAGATCTAACATGAAGCCAATTGCCATTATTTAATTCAATTAGTATTGTAGACTAACCGTGGTGGGAATAATTTATTACCAACGTCCAAATTCTAGGTAATTCAACTACCCGGTACAAAACGCCACAGCTGCGGTATAATGTGCCCCATGCAGAAAAAGTGCACCAGAAGGCCGAAACTAGGTTTATTTTACATAAAATAACGATATTTTGCAAAACAAAGGAAATAGTTTTACTTTCTACAAAATAGAGTTGGTCTGTCACTGGTAGAAATACTCAAATTACCGCATTGGGCATATTATACCGCAGGTGGGGCATTTTACCCCGCGCAGACGAGAAACACAACATTTAGGTGCTTTTATTAAATAATTCCTAGCATGTTTATTCCACAATTGCAATTGGTTGTCAGCTTAAGTACCAACATATACACGTAATTGTAACGTTAATTTGGGGAAGTATAACGGAGATATATCCATTTATTCTTAGGGGGGGCACATTATACACATTTCCCCTAAGTTTATTGACCAATAGTGCTACCATCAACATTTACTCACAAAACTACCAAACCGTGCTGCGGCTAATTCGGTGCCAAAAACAATCTCGTTTTCTACGTAATTTCTTCTCTCTTCTCGTTTCTCTATTTCGTTCGGCCAAGTTCGCCGTACCGTGCGGTCATTCACCTATTGACCAAATGTTCTCATTTTCTTTCACCGGCAATTCTTCCTCATCACCATGACATGACATGACTAGGTAGGTATATCTTTCGAATCGTTTAAGCTTTGTTTTGTTTTTCTCTCGTTTACATTTCTTTTCCTTCGGCAATAAAACATAACCGTTTCGCGCGCGCACGAATTGCTGACAGATTGGATTGGCCACGAAACCAACCGTCAGTAGTGGAAGGCCTCGATCGAACGGAAAGGTGTTCGATCGGTTGCCCGTGAAAATTTCGGACCCAGCGAAACGGTCGGTGCAAGCAATCACGTGATAGCGACGCATTTCGCCGACATCGGGAGAACGCCTTTCTCCTCTTCCTGATTGCCGGGAACCGGGTGATGATGTTGTCGTTCAGCGAGTCGCCAAAATGCAAGGTTCTCATTAGCATAATAAATACGGTGGCCAACGATGCGATGGGACGGTAAGAACGTTTCGATTTTGTTTCTCGCGGACCCCTTAATTAAGCTGAGACTTTTCTTTGTGATTTTGTGCGATTTACGATGATGGCCGTTGAAAGAAAAGTCGGGTACATATTTGTTACGTCGCGTGTGTGTGGAACGGTGGACCGTAATGCTTTCTACCAGATGTTCCGTTATTTTTGGTTTGAATTTTAATAACCTATTAGGTCTTGATTGTAGCAAGATGGCAAGATGTAGCAAGTTCTGATGCCGCTGGTTCTCATCCATCACATCAGATTGCTGTTTTTTGCCTGCAGCCTCACCTTGGAGAGGTATAATTTTACAGCAAAAATTAACTTTTTGATGTGAGACTCGAAGAATGAAGTTGTACGTATTGAGACCATCAATAAAGTATGCAGATATATGCTGATATGATTTAATGTAAAACTGTTCAAGAGACGCCCAATCACCCAGGAGAATGAAAAATCTTGCATGACTCAATACAATAAACAGTTTTCGAGTAATAATTTTTTAAATTACATACGTGAAAACTCATACGTCCCTTTTAAAATTTGGTCTTGAATCGTAATGATTAGTTAACCTCAGTAAAATAAGTTATTTCCTTCACTGAAGGCAAGTCTCATTCAAATCAGAGAGGGTCAAATCGAACAATTTACTCATCCACACCTTACATTTTCGCTGACTTTTGATGTAGGACTACGTCTTACGGCAAGGTTAGGGTGCCATTTCAATCAATCTTGCTCGAAAAGGGGTCAGGTTTTGAACACTAATAGTTTAGCGGTTTCCAAATCGATTTTCAATATTCTTGCTCCAATCGATTGGAAAATCTTTTACGCGTCGACCAAAATGAAGCAAAATATTGATTTTTGAGGTTACATTATTGAAAAACTGAAACTGTACTGAAACTGTCCAACTGTAAATCCCTGCTTCACGATTGATTGGAAAAGACGCAATCATAGTTTGAACGTTAGAAAATAAGTGACAAAATCTCCCCGTCCCAACAGGTCGAAGATTCTTTGCGACGATTGAACCTAGACCAATTTGATATCTGTGCTTGGAAAGTAAACCAGGACAAATGACGAAGTCTCCTCGTCTCCACAGAAATTCTCAACTCCGCGATCGAGCCTACACCATTTTAATGTCTTTGATTGTGAAGTACATCAGAAAGAGTGACAAAGCCTCTTCGTTCCAACATTTTTTACGAACGCGATAAGACCTAGTCCAATATGATGTCCGTACTAGGGAAATGTGCCAGAAAAAATGACAAAAGTTTCTCGTCCCAACAGATTGCAAATTATGTATGATTAACCTTTACGTCCCCGACATAAAAAATGGTGATACTTGCAGTTACACTTTTGGCTCTATTTGCACTTATTTTCTTTTGATTTTTATGCAATTAGTCTTCAAAAAACTAAATGAAAACATTCGATATCGACCTCGTTTACACCAGTTCAAAAACAAGCTGGCTCAACTAAGGACTCGATTGAGGAACACAGAAAATCAGGGAATTATAAAGAAGAATAATCTCGTAAGAATCGCATAAAAAAGAGTTGTTTATCCAAGATTTCCTAAACATAGCTCGCCGAAGACAGGTCACTCGAAGAACTCGACTCGACAGAACTCGAGATTGACGGCTTTATTTGCGCTGTGATCTAATGGCATATTGTGCGTCGGTGGCCGACTTCGAAACGCTCCAGTAACGTACAGCCAGCGTCATCCGATGGTCGTTCCAAATAGACATCCACTTAGTGATCTGATAGTGAAGTTTTATTACCTCAACAATCACCCTGATTGAACTCAACTACTGGCAGTAGCAGTTCGGAAACGTTTATGACCAATACTAGTGTGGATCCTTTTTTAATCGCGCGATTCATCGAGGGCTTCCTGTAAAATGTTATATTGCCAGCTTTGTATGTCTGGTAACCACGATTTCCGCTTCAAAACGCTTCGTAGTCCGATGGGGGAAACCACACCTCATCGAGTGCGACAATGCACTCAACTTCACAGGTGCCAAACGTGAGCTAGATGAGGTCGTTCGGTTATTCGGATCTCAGCATTATCTAGCAGCTGTGCCAACGATGGTATTACGCTCATGTTGATACCACTGAAAACTCCAAACTTTGGAGGGCTCTGGGAAGCCGCCATGAAATCTCTTAAAACCCATCTCCCGAACACCAATGAACCGCCTTGATAGATAACAGCAGACCCATGAGTACGGTCGTCGTATTTGGAAACAATGACAGCTAGACTACCTTTCTAGGTTGCACCTCGGACACGCTGGATCCAACAACGGGACAATACCAAATTGGCACGATGGTACTTTTGAAGGACGCAAATCTTCCACCGCTCAAGTGGAGACTCAAGTGCAGCATCCGCTGACGAGTAAGAAGAAATCTAGAATCCTTCCAATGATGATCGTATTGTGTATTTCAACCGACCTCCCATCCTGTCTTTATTATTTATTGAATTCCAAAAAGCTCTATACCGGAATCACGGTTACGTCGAAAGATGTTTCGTTACTATTGGCACCATTGTCACACCTGGAACCAGAACGCACTGCCTGTCGCATTATGGGAGACCTCAGCCCACCCGACCCAGACATGCTGGAAGTTTCTTGTCGTCGTAGTCATCTCATTTCCTGTCATCAAAGTCGTTCTGGTCCTGCGGTTGGGATTGGTAGCGGGGTCTCCCAAACATCGTTCTCAGGCAAGTATGCGTACGTTAGTAACATTCATTTGCCTGATCAACATCCGTGTTCCAGCGAACCGTCTACTAGTCTACCAAATGGCAGGGTCCGATCGGGAGAATTGAGATGCATCAGTCCGGGACGCACAACACAAAGCAATATGGTAGCCCTTGATCCGCCTAGCTCAGCCTCGCCCGATGCCGGTTTCACCCAATCACAGTTAAATAGTTCCTGCCATCATAGTCGTCCCGGTTCTGAGTCTAGTGCTGCGATCAGGGCTTACCAAGCTGCCCTCTTTGGCAAGTATCCATCTTCTCGTGACGTTGCTCGACCTGATATCGCCTCCACTTCCAGCTCAGCGTCAGCAGTTCTATCAGCCACTACATCGCAAGTTTTTCTATACTACCCGAATATTGGTGGTATTAATAGTTCTCGTGCTGAGTACCAGCTGGCTTGCAGTGACGCATGCTACGATATCTACACTTTCACGGAAACTTGGCTGAAGAACAGCACACTATCGAAGCAACTGTTTGACGACACGTACTCGGTTTATCGGCACGATCGGACAGCCTTAAATAGTAACAAAAGCTCTGGCGGTGAAGTTCTTTTGGCCGTGCGCTCCTGCATCAAATCCTGGCAATTGAAACCTCCCGAAATAACGACGGTCGAGCATCTGTGGGTAGCGATATCGACTCAATCTGGAACGGTTTTATCTGTGTCGTACATTTTCCACCTGACCGCATCAATGACAGCAGCATAATCGACAAACATGCACTCTCTCTCGAATGGGTTGTCTCTCAAATGGAAGCTAATGATAGCATTATTATTGTAGGCGATTTCAACCTCAGCACAGTTTCGTGGCTCAGCGATACGAATAATTTCCGCTTTCCTGACTTTGCTCATTCCTCGTTTCGTCCAGCTTCACTGTCCTTGCTTGATTCATATTCAACAGCCGGACTGAGACAGCTGAATGGCATTTTGAATGCAAATAACCGTTTGCTTGATGACACTGGATTTGAAACCCGAATATCGTTTCTCAGACCATGCTGAAACCGTCTATTACGACTTTCTCAGAGCAGACTTCGAGGCGATGAATAGTTTTTTGGCTAACTTGGACTGGAATTCTTTACTCGCTAGTCATGACGTTAACTTTGCTGCTTCCACCGTTTGTGGCATCATACTTTACGCGATCGATCAGTTTACACCCAAAAAATTCAAACGCAAGCCTTCTAAGCCCGCATGGTCCAACTCGGCCAATTTCGAGTTCCCGCTGAACCGACAACGGATATTCCGGAATATCTAGATCGGGTCAAAATACATCCAAAAGTCCACCCTAGAACTCGCGTTGAAAAATCCCTTGATTTGACACCCCATTTGCCATATTTCTGAAGAGAATTAAAAACGGCCAATTTTCAGTCCCGGTAGAACCGATACCGGATGTTCCGGAGTTTGGGACATGAACTTGCACTTACAGGATAGTATAAGATTCATTCTTATTCACCACAAATGAAATGGATAACTTTTGCGTACTCTGTTAAGCAGATTTCAGAGTTTTGTTTCTCATGCTACTTATGACGTAAAAAAAATCCCACTGCGATTTGGAATATCTCCAGGAAAATGGAACCATAATTTATCAACTTATTTTTTCATTAAAGGCCAATCTGATGTGGTTCTTTTAAGGCTAATTGCATAAAAATCGAATAAAAATAAGTGCAGATAGAGCCAAAAGTGTAACTGGTGGTACCATCATTTTTGATGTCGGGGACGTAAAGATTAAATGGTCGATCCCATTTAGTGGTAAAATCTCTTCAATGTGAACTCATTAAAACTATGCTGGCGTCTTTTTCAACCAATCATGAAGTGAAGATTTCCAGCTGGACGATGCTTCATTAATTACCAATTTTCAATAGTGCGTAGTACGCACTGCGTATTTTGAAATTAATAAGTTTCTTTGTTGGAGTTGATTAGCGTTCAGTGCCTTTTTTTTCGTGACACTCAAATTTTTCAATTTTTTTTGGGATGACCCCTTAACAGCTACCTTCAAGAAAAACGTAGTCCTACATCAAAAAAGGTGCCCACGAGATGGACTAGTAATTTTGATATGATAGACACCTCCTTCAATTGGCCGAGGGAGTAGAGATTGCATAATTGAAACACGATAATAGTCCTATGTTAACAGAACTTGAACTGTCTGCGGTCACAGAAGGATACAACATATTACAACTTATTATGCACATTGTCACTGAGCTTAAGGCAGAAAAAACTCATAGGCAGGAAAAGTAATTTTATTAAAGAGTATGATGAAACAGGTAAATTCAATTATAATTTTTGAAAACTTAATAAATTTCAAAAAAATGGGTATTGCAGTCATTTGATGCAATGGTTGAAAACATCAAGGAGTTAAAGTCGACTTTATTGGATCAATTCAATGGACGTTTTGAACATATCGAATTTGTTAACGGTGTGGCCATCGCGACATTGTTAGACCCACGATTCAAGCCTCTCCACCTGCAACCACCAGTGCTCGCTAGGGCTGTTCAAGTACTGTCTAATAAAATGGGAGCCGCTGACCGACAAGGTCAAGGATATTTCCACAAAAATCAAGTCAGCAGCGATTCAAAAGTTTTCGCAAAATCTATGAAATATACACAATCGTATGGTAAGTACCTTAAACTGCATTAACAATCGAAAATCACCAATGCATTCTTGAGTTAGGTTGTAGAAAGTGCGTTTATAATGGATTCTGATAGGCCTGGCGGAATATCAGGAGAACTACGAAATTTTCTACAGCAAAAGATTGTTGAATGGCCATCCGATCCATTTCAAGCTGATCGGTACAAACTTTCCGATATTTTGAGCGTATCGATATTCGGTATCGCTCAATGCTAGTACCACGATTAAACTAGACCTACTTGATGTCTGTGTTGGGGAAGTGTCCCATAAAAAGTAACAAAATATCTGTATCACAACAGGTGAAAGATTCTTTACGACAATTAAAAATTGAAGGCGGCGGTCATTTAAATAAACTTCCCGAAGACCGCAACTTTCTAGATAGCGAGCAGCGCAAGATATAGCAAGAGTACTACATATACACTAGCGCCACGTAGTGAGACAATTCTATAATCCATACAATCCGACGGAAAGCCCTTGACAACTTTGTCGAAGACACCAACGTTCTATACGGTCAGGATCACGAGTTATTCCATGTTGGAACCAATTATGTCAATTCGTCCACTTTTTTTACGTCCAAAACTTGAATTAACGTCCTCTCGTTTTACGTCCAAAATTTGAATTAACGTCCTTTCGTTTTACGTCCGAAATTTGAATTAACGTCCACTTTTTTTACGACCGATTTGATTTACGTCCCCCCAATAGTGGACGTAAAACGAGATTTGAGTGTAAATGCGTAAGAAATTGAGAAAATATTATTAATCAACCATTGCAATCATTTTATGCTTGAAAAGTCCGCCAAGAGCTATCCGTCCGGTGCAAGTAAGTTTTTAACAACCTGCGGTTTGACGTAGTCCTACGGCAATAAAAATGATTGTTCGAAACATTCTATAACAGCAAATTTTTTTCATGAACACACTGAGGGCATCATTTTTGCGTCATTTAAAGCATGTATGCGCAAACTGACTGATATTTAAGCCTATTTTTGTAAGGGAAAAAATTGTGTTGCCATAGGAAGGGAGGAAGAGTAATTAATAAATAAACAAAGCATCATTGGGTTGCGGCTAGGATGTTCTACTGATAAAATGGGTCGAATTATTAAAATCGGCACCAAGTTTTCAAAAGCGCCTAAGTCCAAAATGTAAACAAACCGATTGAAGGTTTTTTCACTGTGCTTGCCTGGCAAAAACGAACTCGTTGTTTGAATTTTGCAGTTAGGCCCTTTTGAAAACTTGGTGCCGAAATGTCTTTAACGTGGGGATGGGTTGGTAATAAAAATAATCCCTTGACTTCTGTAACGTAACAGGGCAGCATTTCTTAGTTGGATTCTTGATTTTGTTAAATAATTCCCAAGTCAAAAGTATATAGGTTTTGTTATGTAGCAGAACACGGCCACAATTGTGTGTGACCCATGATTGTGGACTGACTGTATTTAGTGTTGCAAAAATACCAATCCTTTCGTTAATGTCAAGACTTGTTGATGCTTTTCGGTGAAAATTCATGTTCCTACAATTTTGGTGTGACGTTTCTGCCTCTTTTCCTTTGCCCATCATTCCATGCTTTTGCCAAAATCCGAGCCAAAAATAAGGCGCAGTCCAAAATCAAACCATGTCAACATCGAAATTCTACTGTACTAAGTACAAAAATTTTAGCTAATGTTTTGATTTCGCAAACACTGAAGTCGAAGAGAATAACCACTACCTTTTTTCCGCGTCACGGAAAAGGTGTTAACGAGTCTTAACCACATGTTATCGGTATTTTAACAATTCTTATTTCAGATGCCGCTGGCATAGCCAAAACATAAATTCCCTCCACAATAATCGGAACATTCTTTCCCGCATCGTACAATCCGACAGCCTCCTGGACCGTCTATCTACACTGCCATCATCGGTTCCGAATGCGGAAACTGGACATAAATCAGTCTTCGTTCTTTGTGCAGTCACTCGTCGTGGGATTTTTTTCGAGCAATTTCCTCCGGACATATGTCCCCGGGCCGGCTTGTCTCAACAGCTCGTAAGCCAAGCCAAGAGACGACGCCTCTTGCTGGCCTGGTTGACGCGGAACACCAATATTTCCTCGTTCTATCTCTTTCTAGTTTGGGTAACCGAACCGCCACGCTTCGGGAACCGGTTGCGCAAAACTGAGGGAACACTTTTCCACGCCAAGCAACAGGCAGCATTCTAGGTATGCATCCAGTTCTGCCGCTTTCAGTGTATCTTTGGCAGCCAACAGATTCGCATGCAATGAAGAGACTCTGCAATGGATGTGGTTAAATCAAAAAAATGTTGGATAGTAGTTGTATATCTTCTCGGAAGATCATATTAATTACTAAAACAGGTTTCTGGTCGACTACTTATCCTCCCAGTTGGTCTCGAGGAACAATACTGTTCAGATCCGTGTCGACACAAGTTCGATTCTTGACTGGCAGCAACTGTCAGAGGACTTTTTTCAATACTATCGTACCTACAGGTTTAGGCTTAAGGGTCTGGGAATTTCGTAAAGGTTTGCTCGCGGGCGAGGTTTTATTTTTTCAGGTAGCCCGACAATCTAGGAAAACTATTATTGGCAAGAACTTTATCACAAAATTTTTCACCATGACGAAAAATCTAAAAAAAACTGGGAATTACTGATATATGGAATTGACCAAAGAAAAATTATAGGTAGCTTAATCTACTTTAAAAAGCATTTTACGTCATAAATCACGGAACATAAAACGGAAACAATTTGTAGGTATAAATGATGTTCATAGTAGTTTGATCCCGATTAGGTAACATTGGAGTTCCACAAGAAAGCAATTAAGGTCCTCTTCTATTTTTAATGTACTTCAACAAATTCAAATTTATAGCTTCAGGGTATACTAAACTTTTTTGTGGATAATACGGATGTTCGAGACAGCAGAACCACAAACTACAACCATAATTCTATTCGGTGGTCTGTATTTCAATAGATTACTGAGTCCAGGATGAATAAAAGATATTTCGAATTATTTCTCGTATCGCGTGGTAAACAGAAGTTTGTTATCATTTTTTGTTTTGTAGTTATCTCTGAATGTACGCAGTCGAACGTAAAACTCCTTTTTTGAGAAGTGAAGAAGTGTATGGTGTGAAGAATGATAAATTGGATGTAGTGTTGTCCGAAATTTTCAATTATTCGATTATCGATTAATCGGCGAGCGTTGTCTGCACTAATCGATTAATTCAACTATTCGTACTAATGGTATTCGATTAGAAATATTCGAATACTTTTTTCATTAATTCGATTAATCGAACGATTATGAACGATTAGCGGCCATTATTCGGGGATTATTCGCATTCATATTATTTCCTTTGAACTATTCGATTAATTCAACTACTCGTGCTGGCAGTATTCGATTAAAAATTATTCGAATATTTTTATAGCTATTCGATTAGTTGAATTAATCGAACGATTAGCGGACATCACTAATTGGATGAACTAGAAAATTTCGATACAGCAGAACTTCGAATTTGGCAAAAAATGCGTGTTACCTATGTTGCCAAAATCGAGATCCTTTTTAATATGGAAAAATTTGATAAAAATTGGTCAAAAATAGGCTAAATATAATTAATCAATGATTTTTATACGATTGCAACCATTTTATACTAAAAAAACCCAACGAGAGATATCGGGCGGACGGAAGCAAGTTTTTGAAACCCTGTAGTAAGACCCAGTCCCACGTCAATAGAACTATTGCCTGTCGAAACATTCTACAGCTACAATTTTTTTTCATGTACGTACTGATGGCATCATTTTGGGTCGTTTTGGACATGTATGCGGAAATTGATTGATGTTTGGCCATATTTTTGGAAGCAACATACTTCGTGTTGCCAAAAACGAATACCTGTTGCAAAAATCAGTCCGTGCCAAAATCGAACCATACCAAAATCGAAATCCCACTGCATATAGATCAAAAATATATCCGAATTTTTCGGTTATCGGTGTGGTCATTTGTACGCATACTTGTGTAAATTTGGCCGGTGGCTGCGCAAAAATATGATGAAATAGATTATTATTTTTGAGTCGTAGAATGGTTTTATGTATAAAAGGAATATCTATTTACATAATATATTTATATAAACTATTTATATAATCTATTTAAATAAGAGGCTTATGTCTGTACCGAAAACTTGGTCTCTGATAGGACGTCATAAGAGGCTTATCGGTAACTAAAAACAGGTCCCTGACAGGACGTCATGCTTTCGCTACAATGGGTTGTATTCTCAGTCACCTCACTGGTCGACTGCTGGACTGCTCGATTTTTGTCAACTGGTTGACTAGACTGCTCGACTCCGATTAGAATAGTTCGATTAGACTGCCCGATTTGATTGCTCGACTGGACTGCTTAACTGAACTGCTCGACTGAACTATTCGATTCGGCTGCTCGACTCAACTGATCAACTGAAGCAACTGAACTTGACTGAACAGCTCGATTTAATTGCTCGAGTGGACTACTCAACTTAGCTACTCGATTCGACTGCTTGACACATTTGCTTGACTTACTACTCGACCCGATTGCTCGACTTAACTGCACGATTGAACTGCCCGACTCGACTGTTCGATTGGACTGCTCGACTGGACTGCTTGACTGGACAGCATGATTTATCTGCTCGACTAGACTGCTTGACTCAGCTGTTCGATTTGACGCACGTTTTAACTGATCGTATAATCGAATAATAATAATAAATAACTGCTTGATTCCACTGCTCGTTTGGACTACTCGACTCAATTGCTCGACTCGACTGCTCGAATGATCTGCTTGACTCGATTGGACTATTCTACTCGGCTGCTCGACTCAACTGCTCAACCCGATTGCTCGATTCAACTGCTCGACTAAACCACTCGATTTGATTGCTCGATTCAACTGACTGCTTGATTCAACAGCTCGACTTAACTGCTCGACTTAGCCACTTAACCCGGGTGCTTGACTCAACTGATTGACTTAACTGTTGGACTCGACAGTTCGACTTAACTGCTCAATTCAACTGTTTGACTGAACTGCTTGACTCAACTGTTCGACTTAACTGCACTACTGAACCGCTTGACCCGACTGCTCGACTAAACTGCTAGACTAGACTACTCGATTCAACTGCGTGACTAGACTACTCGATTCAACTGCTCGACTGGACTACTCGAGTTAACTGTTCGATTAAAATGCTCGACTCGACTGCTCGGCTCAACTGCCCAACTCGACTGCTCGACCCAACTACTCGGCTGGACTGCATGACTGACCAGCTTGATTTCACTGCTCGACTAAACTGCTCGATTTGACTGCTTGACTCAACTGCTTGATTTCTGTTTGATTCGACAGCTCGACTTAACTGCTCGATTCAACTGCTCGAGTGGACTACTCGACTCAACTGCTCTACTGGACTACTTGCCTCGACTGCTCGACTCAGCTGCTTAACTGGACTACTCAACTCAACTGCTCGACTCGGCTGCACGAATGAACTGCTCGACTCAACTGTTCGACTTAACCGTTTGACCCAACTGCTTGACTAAACCATTTGATTCGACTGCTCGACTTAAGTGCTCGATTAGACTACTCGATTCAACTGCTCGACTGGAATACTCGACTTAACTGCTCGATTAAACTGCTCGACACAGGACTGCCCGACTTGACTGCTCGACTCGACCACTCGATTCAACTGCTCGCCTCGACTGCTCGACTCAACTGCTCGACCGGACTGCTTGACTGAACAGCTTGACTTAACTGCTCGACTAGA
Source organism: Sabethes cyaneus (assembly GCF_943734655.1). Classification (NCBI taxonomy): domain Eukaryota; kingdom Metazoa; phylum Arthropoda; class Insecta; order Diptera; family Culicidae; genus Sabethes; species Sabethes cyaneus. The sequence goes on along the minus strand of NC_071354.1, from coordinate 169,679,692 downwards.
CTGCTCGATTTGACGCTTGACTTGACTGTTCGACTCGACTGCTCGACCCAACTGCTTGACTCGATTGCTTGATTGCTCAACTCGCCTGCTCAACTCGATTGCTTGTCGCGATTTCAAATGGTTGGTGTTAAATCAGACCGGACCAAGTTGCAACATTTTAAAAAGTGATTTAATGATAGCAAACGATCAAGAATTTTCTTTCTTTACTGTAATTAGACTACATAAATGTTGCAAATAGCCAGAAGTTTTTATTACGTTAAATAAAATCCAATACTATTGTTACTGCTGAAAACGTAGCTTACGCCATTCGAAGTACAAAACAATCATACTGCCCGGGACCTGATGGTATTCCTGCGGCTTTACTGAAAAAATGCTGCGACGCTCTGAAATCTCCAATAGCCACTATTTTCAACCTCTCTTTACAATGGCACATATTTCCTGAATGCTGGAAATCATCGTTTATGTTCCCTGTGTTCAAGAAAGGTGATAAGCATAGTGTGGAGCACTACCGTGGAATCACTTCATTGTGTGCTTGCTCCAAGATATTTGAAGCCACAGTCTATGACCATCTATCGTTTCATGTGAAGTCTTACATCTGCACTTCACAACATGGATTTTATCCTGGCCGATCAGTCTCAACCAACTTACTGGAGTTTACCTCGCTTTGTTTGCGTACAATGGAACAGGGCAATCAGATCGATGCCATTTATACTGATTTGAAAGCGGCTTTCGATCGAGTCAATCATGATATTTTGCTTGCTAAACTCGACAAATTAGGACTATCTACGCATACGATATCTACGCATACGATATCTACGCATACGATATCTACGCAATCGTAAAATCGCTATTAAATTGGGTCCCAGTCAATCGAGATGGTTCCAGAATGGCTCTGGAGTTCCACAAGGTAGCATTTTAGGACCTTTGCTATTCTCGCTGTTCGTGAACGACGTCACTCGACTGTTGCCTCCTGGAACAAGACTGTGCTACGCTGATGATCTAAAAATTTATCTGCCAATTGAAACCACCACAGATTGTTTGCAGCTTCAGAAATTGATCGATTTGTTTGTGGAATGGTGCAACTCCAATCGTATGCTTATCAGCACTCAGAAATGTACCGTTATTAGCTTCACTCGTAAAAAACAGCCTCTAGTGTTCGATTACTGCATCAATGGAACGTCTCTACAGCGAAGTAACAACGTCACGGATCTAGGTGTTGTGCTAGATAGCCAGATGTCGTTCAGACAACATTACACCTTTATTATTAACAAAGCGTATCGGCTGCTTGGTACTATCTTCCGAATCGGTAGAGATTTCTCTGATCCGGGCAAACTACGTACTGCACCTTAGTCCATTCCGTTCTTGAGACTAGCTGTGCTGTTTGGGATCCTTATTATAATTATTGGATACTTCGCATTGAACGAATACAAAAACACTTCATACGTAAGATCTGCGGCAGGCTACCCTGGAGAAACCCTGATGCTCTTTCGCCATATGAGGATCTTTGTCTGCTAGTTTGGCCTCAAAGGAACCAACAGGTCCTACGCGTCGATTCACACCGTACTAACTATGGACTTCATGAACCAGTTCGTCGTATGGCTTTGGAGTACAATCGTCGCGGAAATAGCATGAACTTTTAGCTACTTTTTGGTGCAGTTTTTAAAATGTTGGTTTGTGTATTTAAGTTGTTTTACTGATTTTGTACTATGTATGTTTATTGTATATCGATGTAAAAGACATTGGGTTTTTGTGCCACTTTGAGTAAGAGTATGTAACTTACTCAAGGTGGCTTTTCCCAGTCCAATCTAATTTCATTAAGACGTAAAGTCAGATGAATTGAATTAAATAAATAATAATAATAATATTAATACGACCACAAAAACTATTTGTTTCAGTTTCCGGCTATGACTCTTTTATGTACAACATCTATAGAGCTATATTATGCAATATAAGAATTAAAGGAACTAATACAAAGATTTAACATCTTCGCAAACACTGGCCAATGAAATGTATCCGCAGTTTTCAGAATTCTGAACAGACATTTATATTTTCCGGATGGTAAGATTCGGGCTCAACTAGTTTAAAACTAATTATGTTACTTCAATACCATATGCTCGAACCTAACGCTTAACTTCACTCAAAAAATGAGAGGGGTTGTGTACAAGACACGACCGCATATATAGGTGACGCAGGACTACGTAAATCTCTTTGTAGTGATAGTAGCATTTATTCATGCTTGTATGTAACGTTTATCAAAGTAGTAACATTGCATACGTTCAATTCTCAAAAGATTGTGCATTTGAAAACAATTTAACAAAATCAAGAACACAAACTATTACTTTCCTGCTACCTTACTGAAATTAAAGATTGTTTTTATTATCCATGGTTTCCCACGTTGAAGGGATTTTACCAATTCAATCCTATTTTATCAACAGTATATCTTTTCACTACACTTCTAATGAAACGGCAAGCATGCGTATTCATACAGAGCCGTATTATAACCGAACACTACAGCTGTAGCACATTTTTCCAACACAGATATCAAATTCGCCGAGGTTTAATCGTCTCGCAGTAAAGAATTTGCGATCTGTTGGGACAACGAACTTGTGTCATTTTTTCTGGCACACTTCCCTAACACAGACATCAGATTGGACTAGGTTTAATCGCGTTCGTAAGAAATTTGTTGGCACGAGGGGGCTTTGTCACTCTCTCTGGCGTACTTCCCAAGCAAGGACATCAAAATAGTCTAGGTTTAATCGCGGTTTAAGAAATCTTGTTGAAATGAGGAAACTTGGTCACTTGTTTTGGCTTACTTCCCAAGCACAGATATCAAATTGGTATAGGTTTCGATCATCGTAAAGAATCTTCCAACCAATCACGAAGCGAGAATTCTGATAAAACATAGGTTCATTATTTTCAATATTTCAATAGGTCACCATCAAGAATCCATACTTTTCTTCAGTTGGGTCAATTCTTAGAAGATTTTCCGATCGATTGATGTAAGAATATTGAAAATCGATCGGAAAACCGCTGAGCTATTAGCGCTCAAAACCTTTCATTTTTCGTGACGCTCGCATTTTTCGATTTTGTGGAATGACACCCTATCTCAAAACTTGCCATAAGACGTAGTCCTACGTCAAAAGTTTTGTTCAACATCGGGCTGCAGCCCACTTTCGCTTCATATCTTCCTCTGATTTGACCTCCTTGGGATGCTCCCGTAGTGCCTACTTCATAATAGCCCAGTATTTCTCGATGGACCTTAGTTCCGGTGCATCGGTGGGTTCATGTTCTTGGGTACGAAAGTAACCCCGTTGGCTTCTTGCCACTTCAGGACATCCAGGATCGTAGGGCCCTCGTGTTGGAACCAGACACTTCTGTAGACACTCCGTGAGGTTGATCTGCTCGTTTACAGCCCCGGTAGTCACGAACGTCACACTCCGTTTGCCACATGAGCAGATCGCTTGTCAAATCATGTATTTCTTGGCAAATTTTGAAAGTTTCTGCATCCCTACTTCCTCCGGCATATCAAACTTGTGCTGGGCGGTGAAGTACAGTAGCCCCGAAAGCTGCCGGAAGTCCGCCTTGACGTAAGTCTCATCATCCATGATGAGAGAGTTGAGGATTTTCCAGGCGTTTGCGCAAAATAAATTCACGACGTTACTTTTCCGGCGACGCAATTTTTTCCAATTTTCGAAAAATTGACCGCGATAAAAATACAGTGTAAACAATATACTCTAAACTACTTCTACCCAAATTTTCATGAGAAAATACCCAATGGATAATTTTCTACAGCGTCTCTTCTGTGGTGCAATTTGATGTGGGACACTCTTTAGACTATGTAAGCAAGTAATAGTTAAGCTGTGTTCTGTACAAAGTTTATTTGAAACCCGCGGGTACTAACACTATCAACCCACTTTCGATAAGATTATCTCCTAATTACTGCACGGAGACAATGTGCCCACATGTTCCATTTACACCATCGATAGTACTGAAACGCGTAACAACAGATGTACAAATATGCAGTTCATTCATGACATTCTGATCATCCCCAATTCCACAAATGGTCCTTGCGGCCATAAGTGCCTATCAACCGATAGACAGAGGGCATACCGCATTAATGCAGAAGTGCTTTGCACTACTCTGGGTACCGTTGCAAACTGGGTGCCTGCAACTGCTTTACGATGCACACGATGCGTCTCCTCATGTGTGCCAATTCAACATCGCCGGTGCAACACCACCGCAGGCGACATCCCATTCCCATCACACAACAGCCCCCCTTGCATTTGTATGTTATATTCTGCTTTCCGCCTCATTCTATCCTGCCACTATCGCCGCCAGCGACCGTGCGCAATCTAATACGTTATGACGATATTTTTCAGAATAGCGGTTACTTACGGTACTTTTCGCTTTTCAATTCAATACGACGACGGCAGTCACTCGCTTGGCCTCAGCCTGTCGAGTTTAGGCGCGCCGCACAGCATAGAAAGATGCACACAAACAAAAACGGTGGAAGACCGCGCCGCGAAGAAAAAGACGCATTTAGCCTATATTTGCACCAGCAGTTCATTGACTTCTCTGCTGGCTCTCTGTTGACGTCTCTAAACTCTCGGAGGCTTTCGACGTGAGCCACTCTGCTATCACCGTTGTCGTGAGCCTGACCGCTACTGCTGGCAATGGTGGAGAGTTAGCAGCATCAGCTGATGTTGGAATTGAATGAAACCGAGCTATGTGCGGTGAGATTTTAAGACAGCATGTCCTATGATAAAACAAAATTTGGAGCAAAATTAGGGAATAACACGCTCATCAAATGATATCAAATCAAATGATCAAGATAAAGTCAATTTTCTATTTGGAAATATAAACTATCAGAAGTTTGAAGAAGTACACCAAAACAAAAACTAAAGTTAAATGAAAAACGTACCAATTCTGTCCTAATTTTTTCTCAATAACAAATTTTTGTACAAAAATTTGAGTCAAATTACTAATTTTGATTGTTAATGGTGGTCTACCATAAAATTTAAGGTAAATTTCGTACGATTTTGATAAATTTCGGAAAAACATGAGATTTCGCAAAATCTCGCAGTGCCTTAATTTTAATGCATGTATTAATGTTTGCCAAATTTACACATACATTAGCAACAATGTTCCTAACACAAAAACAATATCTTAGAATAAAGAACGTCCGTCACAAATCACTTCGTGACTGGTCGGATTTCTTACCATTCCGGCTGATCAGTCATAGCTTTCCCTCCCTGTACCCGATTCTCCAATCACCACGATAGGTGAACAACAAATGGTTCCAACAGCAGTTCTCCCTCGTAGTAATGCTTTTTCTTCCAGCAGCAGCAGCAGCAGCATGGCAAAGTCGGCTTCAATCGACACGATAGTACCGTTATAAATTATCACCGTCACCATTATCGTCATCGCGCCCGCGCGCGCGTCCATTTGGGGCATCTACTGCGGTGCGGCGAGCGCAAGTAGAACCACAGCAGCATCGCTCTTGCCTTTGGCCACCATCCACCGACCACCGACCATCGACCAGCTAGCACGTCGTGGGGTCTGAAGTGCGAGTGTTATTACGTGTGACACAGACAGGCTCAAGATGACTTCATACCGTCCGGTTCGTCCGTCCGATCATGCTCGAAGCCGACTGCTGAGAATCGAGTCCGGTTTTGATGCTTGACGCCTATGCTTGCAGATTTTGGGGGGTGGAAAGCAAGAGAAAGGAAGAAAGAGAGAGAGAAGAAAAAGCTAAACTTGAAAATCCTTGCTTCACGAGGAACGCGCGGGGTAACAATTTACTGTAGAACTGGTTGAGTTTGTGCGGTCGTCAGAGTTTATTGACATACTTATGTAAGCGATTTGAAAAGCGAGGTCGAACAACGTCGGTTGGAGTTCTGAGTCGGATGTTTTGTGTTTTTCTACTATAAAAGATCTTTTATCTAAGAATCAATACGATTCTAGATTTGAATGAATAACTTGTTCGAACCTGTTTTCAAGCAAACCCGGAATCAAGCACCTATATCCCTTCTAAATGAACACGAGTATTGGTGAAAGAAACTTAACCTGTAAGTACACCCTTTTTCCTATGTGGACTCATCACAACCAGGTATATTTCGATCACTTTGATTCAATTTTGATTCATTTGATAGTACTGTCTCAACCTTATTCTGCTCAGTCATCTGCTGAAAACTACAGTTGTGAACCACAGTTAATAAATGAAACTGCTAATTTTCGTTGATGATGTATACCTTCAGCGAAATTTATTCTCATTAATGCAGTGGTCACAATTTAAGCCAAAACATACAATAACATTGCTCTAAAAACATTTTTGTCTTGTAGATTCTGGAAAGCTAATGGGTATGAAATGGGGAAGGCAAATGAGGAGCGTCCAATATAGCTCTAGCTATCCCAAGCCCCTACCTAGCGCCTCCACGTGGCCATACCCGGTAATGCTCTATTCAGTAGCCAAGCTAGGAGGTGCGATACTGGGTGGTACACGGCTGCCTGATCTCAAAACCGCGGTGTTGGGCAGACGGCAGAGTCACACGACCTTGCCAATAGGTAAGCATAATATAAGTTATTTCAATCATGTTTTTCGTTTTAGCTTATCTTCAGCTGCTGCTATATAGTGAAAACTTTGGCCAATACGAGTGTTGATACTGCACATGGATACCAGAAGAAAAAATTAAATTAATTATTAGAAGCACTTATGGCAACTCAAAGGACGCAACTCTGTTCCATTCGAGGGACTGCTGGTGAGATTGTTCTATTTTTGCCCATATATGCCACATTTCATAAATAAACTAGAATCGGGAAGAGGGAGGGACCATCAGAGCACTTGGGGGGGGCCGAGTCTTCCTTGACAAGCGAGCGGTCCGTGGGTTCGAATCTTAGTAGAATCAGGCCAGTCGATGTTAAGTGACTTTAGCATGGGTTTATTCTCAGGCCCCTCCACGTCCTTCTTACTGCATTCTGCATTTACTAACAATGAAAACCTCTTGCCAGGGCAAGTTATAAGAGTGGTAAATGCTTGAGGAGCGAATGAAGCCTCTTGTTCAAGGGCAAATTATAGCTTGTTCCACTTCCTGGTTCTAGGAACGAGATTGGTAATGCATAGGTAGTAAGGAACACATACATACACACATACACACCCTCACTCTGTGCTGAACTCTGCTTTACCGACCATGAAGCCTTTAGCCGGGACTTGTTATAACAATGATACTTGCTCGAGGGGCGAATGAAGCCCCTTGTCCAGTGACAAGTTGTAACTAGTCTCCGCACTTCCTGGCTCTAGAGCTAGATTGGTTGAAAAGTAGTAAGAAGCGTAGAGGGAAAGAGGGGGGAAAACACACCGGCACTTTAAGCACGGATAATAAAAGCACCTGGACACCTGGATAAGATCACAATAGATCAAAATGCTGGTCGTAGTGATAATATCCACACACACACACACACACACACACACACACACACACATACACACACACACACACACACACACACACACACACACACACACACACACACACACACACACACACACACACACACACACACACACACACACACACACACACACACACACACACACACACACACACACACACACACACACACACACACACACACACACACACACACACACACACACACACACACACACACACACACACACACACACACACACACACACACACACACACACACACACACACACACACAAATCAGAGCACTTGTTTGAAGCGGTGTGCCTGGGGAGAATGAAACAGCTAACTTTCTAGGGTTGATCTTGGTCCGATTAATAACACATCGTGGATAATGAGCGGACTCTTCTCCCCACCTGCTGGAGTCATTCTGCATTAAGACGGTTTATTCAACGACTGACTCAGGCGACTTTGCCCTTGGAAGGAGATTCTTTAAATACCTGATACGTGTAAGTGATGTTGCTTTTCGACCAATTCTCTTTTGGCCCTTCATACAAGAGCTGGGAAGCATGACCAGTCGTTGAATATGTACAACTTTTTTTGACACGATAGGCTCATTGCTATGAACGGATGTTCTGCTAAGGCCGGTGGTAGTACCATCTATCTATATATATATATATATATATATATATATATATATATATATATATATATATATATATATATATATATATATATATATATATATATATATATATATATATATATATATATATATATATATATATATATATATATATATATATATATATATATATATATATATATATATATATATATATAAAAGTGAGCGTGAGTATGTTTGTATGTTTGTATATTTGTCTGTTTGAATGTTCCACCATAACTCCAGAACGCCTTGACCGATCTCCACCAAACTTGGTACACATGTTCCTTGATATAAGAGAATTAGCACTGGGGAGTGCTAACAAAATGGCTGGTAAATGGCTTGGTAATGCGTACCATCGGTGCCTTGTGCACTGGGCATAAAATAGACCCCACAGTGGTTCACAGCCTCTTACCTAGCAACTCCTACCCCAACCTCCTCGTGGTACCAGCCGGGATACGAGCAACCTCGGGTGGAGATCGGGTAACCAACCCCGGTGGAAACCAAGGTCGTATGCTGACAGGGGAGGAGGGCTCCTTCGAGCTACGTTGGCCCTCCGGCGATACTGTGGGGTTGGTTGCGGGCTTTGCAAGCCTGAACCACTAAAAAAACCAAAGCAATGGACTCCGTAAGTAATAATAGTACCTTCTTCCAGCATAACCTCTACCATCGGTACACCTGGAGATCACCCAACCAGACAGAATCACAAATCGACCACGTTCTGATAGATGGTCGGCACTTCTCAGACATTACCGACGTCAGAACCTATCCGGGTGCTAACATTGATTCGGATCACTATCTAGTGATGGTAAGGATACGCCAAAAACTATCTGTTGTGAACAACATACGATACCGCCGCCCGCCACGGTATAATCTAGCGCGACTGAAGCAACCAGAGGTCGCCGAAAATTACGCGTTATCTCTCGAAACCGCGCTGCCGGAAGAGGGAGAGCTGGATGAAGCCCCTCTTGAAGACTGTTGGAATGCCGTGAAAACAGCCATTAACAGCGTAGCGGAGAACGTCCTAGGCAGTGTGGCACCGAATCGACGTAACGAATGGTTTGACGAGGAATGCCAGCAGATATTGGATGAGAAGAACGCAGCGCGGGTGCAAATGCTGCGTAGAGCCACCCGTCAGAATGTGGAGCGATACAAACAGAAGCGGAGGCAGCAAACCCGACTCTTCAAGGAAAAGAAGCGCCACCAAGAGGAGAAGGAGTGCGAAGAACTCGAACAACTGTACCGCTTTCACGACACACGGAAGTTCTATCAGAAACTCAACGGATCTCGCAAAGGCTTCGTGCCGCGGGCCGAAATGTGCAGAGATAAAGATGGAGGTATCTTGACTGATGACCGTGCGGTGATCGAAAGGTGGAAGCAGCACTATGATGAACACCTGAATGGCGTGCAGGCGGAAGACCATGATAGCGGAGGAAGTGACCACATTGGTGCAGCAAGCGACGAAGGTGTGCCACCCCCATCGATAAGGGAAGTTAAAGAAGCCATCCAGCGGCTGAAGAACAACAAAGCAGCGGGAAAGGATGGCATTGGAGCGGAACTTATTAAAATGGGCCCGGACAAGTTGGCCGGCTGTCTGTATCAATTGATTGTCAAGATTTGGGATACGGAACGACTACCGGAAGAGTGGAAAGACGGGGTTATCTGCCCTATCTACAAGAAAGGTGATAAGCTGGATTGTGAGAACTACCGAGCCATCACTATCCTGAATGCCGCCTACAAAGTGCTGTCCCAAGTCCTCTTTCATCGACTATCGCCAATAGCCAATAGATTTGTGGGAAGTTACCAGGCCGGCTTCATGGAGGGTCGGTCTACAATAGACCAAATCTTCACCCTGCGGCAGATCCTCTAAAAGTGCCGCGAATTCCGAGTCCCCACGCACCACCTGTTCATCGATTTCAAAGCCGCATATGATAGCGTAAACCGACAAGAGCTATGGAAAATTTTGGACGAAAACGGCTTTCCGGGTAAGCTTACTAGACTTATCATGGCTACGATGGATGGGATCCAGTGCTGTGTGAGAATCTCGGGTGGATTGTCGGACCCATTCGAATCTCGCAGGGGACTTCGACAAGGAGATGGTCTTTCCTGCCTGCTATTCAACATTGCGCTTGAAGGTGTTATAAGGCGAGCGGCGATCGAAATGCGGGGCACGATTTTCAATAAATCCAGTCAATTTATCTGCTTTGCTGACGACGTGGATGCTGTCGGCAGAACATTTGAGGCGGTGGAAGATCAGTACACCAGACTGAAACGCGTAGCAGAGAAGATTGGATTGCAGATAAATACGTCTAAAACGAAGTATATGCTGGCGGGCGGGACCGAGCGCGACAGGGCTCGCTTGGGCAGCACCGTGGTAATCGACGGGGATGAGTTCGAGGTAGTCGACGAGTTCGTATACCTTGGCTCGCTGGCAACAGAGGACAACAATACCAGCCGTGAGATTAAAAGACGTATTATCAGCGGAAGTCGGGCCTACTACGGACTCCACAAACACTTGCGGTCGAACAATCTGTGCCCCCGTACAAAGTGCACACTGTACAAAACGCTAATTAGACCGGTTGTCCTCTACGGGCACGAAACGTGGACATTGCTAGAAGAGGACCTACGAGCACTCGGAGTTTTCGAACGGCGGGTGCTAAGAACCATCTTTGGCGGAGTGCAAGAGAACGGTGTATGGAGGCGAAGAATGAACCACGAGCTCGCGCGTCTCTACGGCGAACCAAGTATTCAGAAAGTGGTTAAAGCTGGACGGATACGTTGGGCAGGACATGTTGCTAGAATGCCGGACAACTATCCTGCAAAAATGGTTTTCGCATCAAATCCGGTAGGAACAAGACGAAGAGGGGCACAGCGAGCGAGGTGGCAAGACCAGGTGGAGCGAGATCTGGCGAGCACTGGGTGCCCGCGGAACTGGAGATCAGTTGCCATGGACCGAAACAGATGGAGAAATTATACTGCGCAGGCCTTGTCATAAGACGTTAGGCCAATTAAGTAAGTAAGTAAGTAAGTAAGAGTGCTAACAAAAGAGGCGGGGTCCCTAATAGGGGAGAGCCCCAAACTCCGAAATGCCTTGACCGTTCTTCATCAATCTTGGCACACATGTTCCTTGACATAAGGGAATCAGAACTGAAGGGGTTGACAACAGGGGGAACGAAATGTATGGACGGTAGGACAAAAGGAGGAGCTGATGACCGGAGGTTGCTGACGAGAAGGGGGGAGTAACGCCCATATGACAGTAACAATTTATCCGTACAATAGAAAAAATCAGAATACGAAACACTAAACTGCAATGCTCGCAGCTGTTGATTTGTCAAGTGTAGTTATGCACCGAATCAAAGTGACCTGTATAAAATGTGTTCGATCATTAGTGCTAATTGTTGTTGGCAGCCTCTGTTTGAGTCACAGGGGCAATCATTCAAACAGCGTGGAGTTCATCTGAGAACACCATGTTTTTCCCATGGTAAACTTTATGTGGCATGCTCCAGAGTGGGCTCAGCCAACAATTTGTGCATACTTGCTCCTGGTGATGACACTGAAAACATTGTTTACAAACAAATTTTGTCTTGAAGTGAGATGAAAGAAATGACAGGTTTGTTGTATCCATGGAAGACACACTGTCACACCTTCTACTTTTTTTTGTTAGGATAGCATGTAATACTAAACTAACAAATAAATAAAAAGCTGTGTTTAGAAAAGTACAATAACAAAACTATTCATTTCCTATGGGTGGGGTGGCCATTGTTAAAAACGAAAAGTGCAAATAGGAAAAATGGCTTTGTTTTTCTTTCTTTGTAAGGTTTTATAGGGATTTCCGTAAAGAAGACAGACGTGCAGGTGGTCTGGTAGATGAAAGAGAGGGAACTGACAAATGGGAAGGAACGTCCGAAAGAGGTACAAGCGTTGTATTTTTGCATTATAAGCATTTCGGTTACAATAATCGATGTACAAATGGCTGTGAGACAAAGGTTCCCCGAGTAAGACCGGGCAGTCAGCTAGTATATTCATATTCACGCAGATTCTGGAAAGCTAGTTTAATATTTATAATCATACCTTTCGAATAGAACATTACGAGATAAAATTCGAATGCTTTTGCCAATGTGTCTAGAATTCCTCAAGGAAGTAACCTGGGTCCATTGCTCTTCACCTTATTTTCAATGAATTTTGAATAGGTCATAACTGCAAATGAAAGATTCTCTTCACGTCTCCTCTATTACGTCTATCACGACGCTGTACTTGACGGTATCTTTTTCGCACGATATGATTATTGGCGCCACATGCTAGCTAATCGTTAATAAAGCTTGCATTGAAATTCTTTCATGCAGCCCTTATAGACGTAAGAGAGGACACATAAAGAGAATCCCTTATTGTCTATTCAAAAATCAGGCGAGAAATAAACTTGCTAATGCAGTTGATCTGAAACTATTTTTTGTTTAATTTAGTACTTAGGATGGCTCATACATTTTCCCCCACCGGAGAAATTGTCATCGGTTGCACTTACTTCCACGTCTAAATATTTGGAAATACACCTGGAGGTATCCGAATGAAGACTCTAGCTCTCATGACTTGATTGATGGTCAACAATTTTCGGATGTGATCGATATACGTTCGTTTCGGGATCAAAATATCGATTCTGACCACTGTCTTGTCGTGTGTAAAATTCGTGCAAGGTTGTGGAACGTGGCAAAGGCTCGCACTGAAAAGACGCCATGTGTCACCATCCACTGCACAGTGGGCAAACCCGACCGGAAAAACGGAACTTTTTGTTGCAGCTGTTTTTAAGAGGTAAAAAGTAAAAAGTTATGTTAAAAGTCACGAGAAATCGTTTGGTGATGGTCTCAACGCGCGGAAATGACGGGAAGTAGCCTATTTTGCGCCTATTCTTTAATAGTTTTGAAAGAATCATGTACAAACTCTCTCTAATTTGAGATTCTATGGTAAGTAAAAGAAGAAGAATGTTAGGAAAATGTATATGAACAATTTTATTTTAATACAGTGGGGTTTCGAATTTGGTTCGATTTTGGCAACAAAAGTATCCGTTTTTGGCAACACAAAATATTTTACTTCCAAAAATATGCTTAAATATCGGTCAGCTTCCGTATACAAGCTTCAAATGACGAAAAAATTATCAGTATGTTCATGAAAAAAAATTTGCAGTTATAGAATGTTTTGAACAATCATATTTTTTATTGCCGTAGGACTACGTTACCATACGTTGCCAAAAATTTATTTGTACCGGACGGATCCCAAGTAACAATTCGAAGCCACTTGGTTTTACTTGAATTTTATAAAGGTTTTATTGCGGTATGAATCATTACCACTGGATTTATTGTGGTATTGCACAATACCAAGAGGATACGAGTCCAAACACACTTATAGCTAGCTAGAAAACCATAATAAAACTGTTAATAAAGCGAATTTATTGTGGTTGCTTATATTACCACATTAAAACCTGTTGGCTGCACCACGTCTCCTATAAACTTACCATAAGTGTGGCGTAGCAACACAAAATGGCGCACCAATCAAAGTTGATCTTATCGCGGTTACTTGTCAAACCGCAATGAATCTGTTAGTTTTATAGAGCTATTAAAATAGTAACACCCTAACCAAACAGTTTTTTTGCTGCTATTATGAAGAATACCGAAGTTCAACACCAAAATCATTTTTTTATGCGAAGCCATATTGCCATATTCTAGTATTTTGTTTTAGCTCGCAAACAACAATTCATCAGAGCAAAGTATTTTGCAGAAAGAAGGTCATTATCCATCGGTTTTCCTGTCAGAGGAAGCATTTAAAATGATTTTGTTAGAAATTGAGATTGACTAACTGAATATTTTCAGTTTGTTAAAACAACCAGTTTTCGAAAATTGAAAAATTTCAGTGGCGCGCTAATTTTATAGACCTATCATATCAAAATTCACGATGAAATTAAATGCGCACATAGTGCAAATCAAAGAAATTGCTTAAAATTTAATAAATATTCTATGGGATATTTTATTCTGGACGCTATAAACCAAATCGTTCAGAATGATCTGTCAGTAAAACTAAAACTTTTCTGCTCACGGATATATTTTCAAGTTGACAAAGCTAGTGAACTTCATCTGGTTTTTGCTAGAAAAGCGAAAAGCGAAAAGCAAAAAGCGAAAAGCTTTTTTAAATTATGGCGATGGCTGTCAAGCAGCGAAAGCTTAATCGGTTTTATTGCTGCTTTTAGCAGAGCATGATACGACTACTTGAGTTTATAACCTGATTCTTATAGCGGTTATGAAAACATTCTGAGGAGTGGGCCACTTGGTCAGAAAGCAGTTTTATAGCGGTCATCAGAAAGTTCTAATGGACCTCATAGTTTTATTAGCGGTTTTATGAAATTGGTCATGAAAACCACTATACGAACGTAATAAAACTTGGAATTATTACTTGGGATGGCTCTTGGCGGACTTTTTAAACATAAAATGGTTGCAATCGCTGATTAATAATATTTAGTCAACTTCTAACGCATTTACATTCAATTTTTTCATATCAAAAAAGGGTCTCTATTTTGGCACAGTTTCGATTTTGGCAACATAGGCGACACGCATTTGTTGCCAAATTCGAAATCCTACTGTACAACATAACCTAGAAGTCGATATTGCCCCATTTTACTCAAGGCTTTTTGTACCACAGGCAAAATGTCAATTCGATACTTTTACCAGAGATTTTCAAGAAGGCATGCCTGTTGGGAAGGTTGAAAAAGTCAAAAGATCGAACGACGATCAAGCTTTTCACGAAAATGTAGTGAAAAGGAATGTTTTGCCTTGTTTTACCCAACAACTTGTACTGAAATCTGAGAACGTATTGATTGGAAAACGAGTAACAGTAAAAGTGCTCCGATTTCGTTCAAATTTGGTGTGTTTGTTCCTAGTCGAAAAATCTTAGACCCATATTTGTTTATTGGACGCTTAGGGTGCCCTTTTCTGAATTAAGGTGGCTACTTTCAGTAGGCACTTCGTATTGTATTTACCGCAATCCTCGAAGAAAAGAACAGTTGCTTGGACATCCTCTTTTCGCCGATCGTCAACCATGGGAGGACTCTCTCCGGGAACTTGATGTCTTCCCTTGCCTTCTTGGTAGGGTACGCAAAGTACCTGGTCCCTTCCTAGTCGTTACCGTCTAGCGTCAAGTAGGTCTTATCATCCATTATGACCTCAAACGACGTGATACTTCGCCGGAAAGATGTTTTTTCATCAGTAGCTTAGGCCGCTTCTTCGGGATGATTGCCTATTGCTTAGTCGCGACCAACCTCGACTAGCGCTTCCACATAAAAATATGCATTTTGCCCAGACACTTCTTCGCCGTCTGGCGGTCTGCTCAGACCTCCCGACCCAAGGCGCGGAATGCCCAAGTAGCACTTGTAACTAATCATAAAAATAAAAACCTGATTTAATCCACCTAGTGGTGAAAGGAACCTTTGTTATACGGTCTTACTTGCTATTTGAGATAGAAATCGACACGTCTTCAGAAAATAATTCATCTATTGGCAGCACTTATAAATTTTGATAGTTCCTTTTCTCATGAAATTGCTAAGTAAGTTGTTACTAATGTGGGTAAGTGCAAGTAAAATTAAGTTGTAAGAAGAAATATTATTCTTTAACATATACATTGCGTAGTAAAGGCCTAGTTTATAGGTTTTTGAACTATGCATAATTTCCTGTAATGCCATTCTATTTGGTTCACATCAATAAGGTTTTCTTGAATAAATTTCATCAATTTTTATTAACCTTCGGTTACTCAAGCTGCTGTATTTTTTACAACATGTGTAGGTTTTTGAATGCCATATTGTTATATAGTTATAAATCATTGTTTAACTAACGTATATTCTTCAATAAACTTGTTATGAGCAAAATATCAGAAGTATTCGATGTATTAATATTTTAAATTGTTAGGAAAACTGATCAGCATAAACCGACAGAAAATCACAGAAACGAAGCAAGCAGCTTGTGAGGTGTACCGCAATTGGCCCTAACTGGCATTTTATTCCGTTTCTTCATATAGAAAAATGGTGTCGGTATGCAGCAAAACTATCAGCAAATGTAAAATGTTTAAAATGTAGCCGTCTGTTGGTAGTCGAATAATTCGGAGTCAAAATTAGGGTGTTTTTTATAATCAAAGTTCTACAGATCCTAAACAAGCAGACATAGAGGTATACTACATTCAGTAAAGTTGTGTATTTTTACTATTTGTACAACTTTGTAATACATGAAAAAGTCATACAACAATTACAAAAAGAACCGAAATAGAAAAATTGATTTTACAAGTGCATTTACAATAAATAAGATTTCTCTATCTTCGCTGAAGAGATAGAAGGTTACTGTCTTCAGCAAAATTTCTTGTAATAATATGCTCTAAAACTTTGCAGAACACATCAATGTGTTATATTGAAACTGAAGAAAAATATTTTTTTTATTTTACTTCTAGGGGGATTAGTCAAAATTTAAATGCTACCAGACGATAGAGCATTCAATTTTAAAAAACTCTGCCAAAGGTTTGATAAACTTAAAACCAAGTTTTCCTAGTCAAAAATCTAGCGCGCACGTTTTCTTTGGTTTTGGGCTATTGTACGCGCGAATAACTGTGTTACAAAAGTTAGCGCGAGTGTTCGAGGGTTAATATCTTTTGACCGGAAAAACCAATTCTTATGAAATTTTGCATATATATTCGTAGTGTCAAAACCTCTCGTTTGACATTAAAATAATTGAAATTAGGCAAATTAACTTGGATAAAAACATTATAAATTATAGTTAATTTTGGTGTGGTGTATACAGTTGCTCATAACTTTCAAACTAAACGTCCAATCAAAAAACAATTCAATAGTGATCTATCCGGCTTTATTACCTTTCAAATGAAACTAATAGCGCAAAAATCGGTTTGGCCATCTCTGATAAACAGGCGATCATTTGGACCTTGTCAAAACTGGTTTTTTAAGCGTAACTTTTAAACTGCATATTTGTTTTCGATGAAACTTGGTAGAAAGTTTAGCCATAGCAAGAGCTTTTATTTGGTACTAAGATCATTAAAATTGGTTGTGTAGTTCCGGAAAAAACCGTGTCACGTAGTTTTCACATTTTTGCTTATAACTTTTAAACGAAACGTCGTATCACGAAACAACTAAATGGTGATATACTAGGCATAAATACCTTTCAAACAAAAGTAATAGCGGATGAATCGGTTCAGCCATCTCCGAGAAACAGGCGATAGAAAATAAGCTGCACACACATACATACACACACACACACACACACACATACAGACATTGCTCAATTCGTCGAACCCTATCGATTGGTATATGACACTTGGCCCTCCGGGCCTTGGTTCTATTTCGCGTTTTTCGACCAATTTCTAAACCTTTGTTATATAGTATAACAAAGGTAAAAAATACAAAAAGGTTGCACAGCAGTTACATTTAGGATACTTGTAACGAGTTAGGTTACATAAAATTAAAAATAGTTACTTTTCAGTTTTCTAGTGACAAAAATCTCAAAAAGTTACCAGGTAGTTACCAAATGACCAAATTGAAACCTTTTTTTCGAACTGTCAACAATTTGGTCGTCGCAAAACAGTCACATTTCAGTTACGAGTTACCAATTAGTTATCAAGTGACACAAATGAAACCTTTTTCCAAACTGTCATCAACTTGCTGGTCGCAAAACAGTTAATTTTCCGTTACGAGTAGTTACGAAGTCAAAAATAGTCGGCTAGTAACATTTTCGCAACAACTTGTTCACTGTTCCTTGTAAACACAACGGATTAAGCAAAAACTAGATCTCAAGAATTTTACTTATGGTAAAGATAAACAATTGGTACACGGGTTGTAAAATGCTCTTGTAAATGCGTTTATTTACTTAATTGATGGTACTTGGAATCTTCTCCGCACAGACATTGATATTAAATAAACAAATTTTGATTATTCTCAAACGTCAAAACGATCAAGTTACATCGAAACGAAACCGGCAATGAAAATAGGTTACAGTGTAACTTAGAAATGACGACATAAGAAATAAGTGACCACAACAGATTTAATATTGGTTACCGTAACCGATAGCGTAACCAGGTCGAAGGCTAAGGTTACGTGCAACTAGAATGTAACTGAATTGTAACCTTCTATGATTAACACTGCTGGTAAACTGTTTTATTCAAAGTGAAACTATTCTTTGATATTAAATTAACACTTTCTTTTCACAAGAATCACTAAAAACACCTTTTCCCGATATCTATGAACAGTGTCTGCTTAAAATCATTTCATGCATTATGCCAAAAACGATACAAAACTTCAAGGACGATGGTGTAGTAGTTAAAACCAAAGGCAAAATGGCTATGAATTTTACTAAGTGATAGCGAAAACAATTTGTTTTTAATGATTTCTAGGTGAATGCTCCACTAATTCATTATTGCTAAGAATAAATTTAAAAATCAGAAAATTAAAATTAAAATTTTTATATTTGTACATATTTGTTGTACAAAAAATCAATTTTTCAAAGAAGTAAGTAACGAAAAGCTAGATTAAATAAGAGCGCGTGATTTTTTCAAAGCTAGAATCATGCATTTCACCATAAATTTGAAACTGCATTAAAATTTGTGTTGAAATAACAAGCGAAATTTATACACTCTTCTATTATATTCAACAGTTAAATTTACTCAATTGTGACAACGTGTGCTACTTGGGTGATGAAGCCACCTTGCTCCAGGTTTTCTTCAGCCGCAGTTTCTACTGCACTTTAAGGTCGCAGAACCAGACTTCCGTACGACGCTCTCGCCTTTCTCCAGAAGGGAGAGGATGTTATAACTGTCGTATCGTTGTAAAGCTAATTATTATTTTCAATTTTGCTGAATAAAGCTTGGTTGCATCAATTGTATTTACGGTGCTGTATGGTTGCTATCCCGTTGGTAATTAAATTAACGTACACTTTACAAGCAATGCAAAGAACAAAGAACTTTGTTCAGCAATATTGTAGACAATCACTATCTCTACAAATTCTTCATTCATTCCTTTTTCAAATTCTGCTTGCCTGAGGCTGAATCAAAATTGAATCAAAATGATTGTACCGGGCCGATCAATTATCATTCGCCAGACTCATTAGGAAGCATTAGCAGCTAAAACCTTTCCAGGTTAATTTTTTAGACTCTATTGATTCATTAGATAGACATTTGATGATTAGATGTGGTAATAAAAATAGTTGAAAACTAAAATAAAATTGAATGATGTATATTTTTTGTAACTATAAAAGTTCTGTTTCATTCACGCGCATCAATGAATAAAAGAATTGCAAATGCTATTGAAATAGTTGGGAAAATTTAACCACGAAATCACGTAAATTTCCCTATTATTTCAAACCCATTGAAATACTGTGATCCATCGGGTTGGTACAATCTTTAAATTTGGCATAGAGTGGTCGAAAACCAAGAGACATCAAGGTCTCAGACACCCTGCATATTATTGTTTTCGCTGTTCCACATTATAAAAAAAATAAATATGTACTTAGTAACTGCAAACAACTAATCACCTTTACCTTCGCTATCATCAGGGAAAGTCGATTTTTCGTTCGACTCCGGTGAACGACTAACTTACTTCGCCAGGCTTACACCTCTACGCTACTGTCGATGCTTACTGGAGTCTATCAACGGACCCAGCCACCTACTTTTCGCCAAGTGTGCTCAGCCACACTTTCCCACCCAGCATGGGTGCACACACAATTATTGCAACTGAAAGTATCAGCCACATTTACAACAATCTTAACAGATCATCAGCAGCGAGTTGTAAATACTTGTCAATTATAAATAAGAATAACCGAGGAAAAACTAATTTGCACTGCTATGCAAGCATCATGAATCGTGAATTGTTCCACGGACCTCAATCAACTAGATTTTTCTAGTATCCAATTCTGATCTTCGCCAAAGAGGTTCATTGAACCGCTATACAATCAAAGTAAATTAGTTTGCTTATACCCGTGAATTTTCCATTATTTTCATTGTTTTTCTTGTAAACAACGAATGAGATAAAAATGAAAAGTGTGAGTTACTACTTCTCGGCTCCGTGAGTTCGACGCCAAAAGAAGTAAAAGTAGGCTAAAACGATCCAAAACGGACGAAAGAGGCGAAGACAGTATGTGCGAAAAGTTGCTGGAAGTGAAATATACCTACGGATAAGAAAAGACAAAAATGAGTTCATTGCCCCAGAAACGATTGCTTATTTTACGTCAGACGGTTGGTTATCTACAGAGATGCTAGCTTTCAGTGAAGAAACTTGGCTTTTTAGCTCATATAATGATATAAGATCAAATTATGAATTATCACCAAAAATTCCTTGTATTTTGTATTTATACCTTGAGTAAATTTCAAAATTTGGCAATTTATTATAGTATTATGTGAACGACTTTAATTACGATTCAAAGAGTCAAAAGTCTTTCTGCCTGCCTGTTGCTATCACACGCCTGAATAGTCAGTCAGTAGAGCTTATTTTGCCAACATTTCTATTCGCGTTTCCTATGCAATTATCAACCGAGCTTTTACACAACTTTAGTCTCTATGTTTATCTTTGCCTCTCTCTCACCCTTTCTCTCTGTCGCTTTAACATCTCACAGCATCAACGACTGCAACGATTCACGGCCGCTAGCAGTAGGTAGGTACATACAGATCTGCTCCGCTAACCGCCAACGAGGCCCGGAGTTCAAGTTCGTACATTGACACCATTCCAACCGCGCCGCGCGCCATTCATCGGTCGCCTTCTCTGAACCGCCTCTCTTTCGGTTTTAGTCCTACCTAATGTTTTCTGCATCTCTCACTGCATCGTACCGCTTACTTAATTTTATTTCCGCAATGCGTGGTGTCGATTTTACGCAACCCATTCTATATGTAGTGGCACTGCGAAGGGACTCCGACGATAGGAAGGAAGTGATTTGTTGCTTCAATTTTCTACCGGAAGACACTGAAATTTTCTATGAGCAATTTTGCAAAATGTTGCTAATCTTGAGTTCAATTAGTTTTAAATGTTCTCAGCAGAAATTGTGATGGAAACTATGTACAATAAGTTCCTAAAATAATGTATTGATAGGTGATACCTACATTGTTTTGCCAATTGCCAATTGAATTGCCAATTGAATAGTATTATAACAGTTAACCACACAATGATTTATTCAGATAAAAAAATTCCTGAATTGTAGTTTTGGATACATTGTAGCGACAGCGACAAATTTATGGCGAACCTATTTTGCAGTACAATAAAAGTTACTTCAGAAAGTCACTTTTATATAATTAGTCATTATAGTTACACATTTCAGTGGCGTCAAAAGTAGATGAAGTCCCAGTAAACCATTTGGTTTGTATATCTCGATTGCAACTGAGATATACGAAATCATATCTGAACGAAAAAGTTATATTTCACGCCATATAAGAACATATATGTACCAAAGTGGAGGCGATATACGTGCGAAAGCTTTGACAATTATTTGTAATTCTTTTTTGCGTAGTTTTTATAACACGCAACTAAATACTCCTGAATATATGATTAAGATATAATCAAATATTGCAATCGCCTATACTGCTTTATAATTCACAGTCATGAATTGTATATGAAGGCACGCACGACTGCAAAACAACTTATTGTTCACTTCGATTTGACATACTCTAATTATTATACAATTCCAATGTGAAATTTACATGAAAACGATTTATTATGAACTTTCTATTACGATTTTGTGTTATTTGGGGTTCTAATTCAGAGCTGTGACATGTGAACTAGCTAAATAGCCGGTAGGGATTAAAAAGTCACCACTACATCCGCTTTGAGAATATCAAGTGCACATAAGATTTAGAAAACGTTAATTATGGGCATTACTTATGCATACAATATATCTTATTCTTCTCGTGCAACAATTATCACATTTAAGTAATGACTAATTTTTTTCGTTTTTTTTTTTCTTTTTCTTTTTTCTTTTTCTTTTTCCTTTTCGTTTTCTTCTTGTTTTTTACTTATCCTTTTTCTCTTTCTCTATCTTTTTCTTTTTCTTTTTCTTTTTCTTTTTCTTTCTCTTTTTCTTTCTCTTTTTCTTTTTTTCTTTTTCTTTCTCTTTTTCTTTTTTTCTTTTTCTTTTTCTTTTTCCTTTTCCTTTTCCTTTTCCTTTTCCTTTTCCTTTTCCTTTTC